>NC_089987.1:21985555-22290000 GCF_036417845.1 Apteryx mantelli | reverse complement strand
GGGGGGGACGAACCCAAGCGAGACGCAGAAACGGGCACCGCGCGCCTGCCCAGCCCTCGCCTGCTCCGCCAGCAGACTCCTTCCTCCAGCACTGCCAGTTACTCGGTCTCCTCCCAGCGCTCCCAAACCTGGCCCTGCACTAGGCTGAGCAAACTCACCGCAGAGATGAGCAGGTCACTCCCGGCAGCGGGTGCTCCCCGTCCAGCACAAAAGAAGGGCCCAAACGCAGAAGGAGGCAGAGCAGGCTCCCGAGCACCCAGGCCCTCTGCTCGCCCTGCTGCCCCAGCTCAGCCCTGCTTGGCAGCAAGAAGGCAGCGCAGCCCCCAGCTCCTGCCTCTCGGGCCCAGCTGCGCCCACGGGGAGCCCCCCCAGCTGGCTCCTGCCAGGGGCAATCAGGGCACCGGCTGCAGCTGCGCAGGGAGCCCCAGCGGCTGCTGCTCCCCAGCCCCAGCCGCATCCCCCCCCCCCCAGCAATGCCCCTGCTGCCCCTGCACCCCCTGGCAGCTTCCAGCCTCTGGGCATCTTCTGCTCCTGGGGTCCGGAAAACGGAGCAGGTCGAGCCCAAAGCAAAACCGCTGCAATTCAAAGCGCAGGGAGGGAGGTGGAGCGAGACCATCCTTGCGCAGCCCCGGGGCAGGCAGGGACCCCCGGGCGGAAGGAGGGGATGGGGCGGCCCCAGGAGCGAGCACAGGGGTCAGCGTCACCCTTCGGCCAAGCTTGGTGACGCCGGATCAGTGCGTCGGGCTCTGCCCTGCGTGGGGTCCTGGGAGGAAGGGCTTTGCGGAGGGGTCTCCCTCGCCCTCCCCTGCCCGGGCAGAAACCCAGGAGAAACCAGGGCATGAAGAGGAGCCATAAGAAATCTCCACTCACCCTGAGTTCTGGCCCTGAGGCCCCCGCTGCCTTCCCACCACCAGCAGAGCTCAGCTCCCCAGGTCCCCCCTGCTCCCCACTGCCCTTTCCCGGCTGGAGAAACCCAGGTGGCCGGAGGGGCTTGGTGGGGGGCAAATGTCTCCGCAATCCTTCCCCAGGTTTGTCTGGGGCCCTGCTTCACACAGGAGCCCGGGGCCGAGTCCCTGCACAGTGCCTACACCGAGGCCAGGGTCCCACCGCCGGCCTTCCTGGAGGGAGACACTTAGCACCGAATAACTCATAACAACACGTTTCCATTGGCTGTTTTTTCTTTTCAACACTTACTCGCATTACGGAGCTCTCCTACGTCCGTGCTCTTGGACTGCCGCCCTTGGTGGGGATTCTGCCGCCGTTCCCACGCTCCCACGGTGGGACTGCGGCAACGGGGACTGAGCGTGGAGCGGGTCACGCAGCAGAGAGCTGCAGAGTCCTTTACAAGGCTAGGGCTAGTTTTTCTGTCTTCCCACTGTGCAACAGCTAGATATTCTTGCCTTGTTAGCATTTCCTTGACGGCGAATAACCAGTACCATTTTTGTTTTGCATAATATTGTTCTCTTAAAAATACCCGTGCTATATGCCAATGTCTACTGCAAGTTTTTCTGCCGAGATCCTCCCCAGCGAGAAAGCTCTAGAGCCGCCGCGGCTGCAAGGGCAAAGGGGCAGGGGGGCCCGCAGAGCCAAGAGGAGAGGGCAGAGCTCAGCCCGGGGCCCTGCCTCTCGCCGGCGAGCCGCCCCTCGGACGCGGCGATGCAGACCCCAGGGGCGTTACGAGCCTTGCATCGCTGACGTGGGCGTACAAACTGCACGGCTGCAAGCAGAGAAATGGGCAGGCGGCGGGGTGACACCCGAGGGGCCTCGGATGCTCGAGTCGCTGAATACCTCTGCGAATCTCCCAGGTAAACCGTTTTTCTCCTGCTATTGTCCCGGCACCCAAGGCAGAGCGGGGACAGTGAATCGACATTGGAAGGGGCAACGACTGAGAGCAGCAAAATGTGTTTTCCTAAGAGAGACGCGGCTGGTATACGCTAGACCTTTCTGAGAGCAACCTGTTGCCAGCAACCACGTGAGTTAGTTATTGCCCAAAACCCCGGGAAAGTCCGCCCTGAGATCAAAGCCGGCCTGAAAAATGCACATCCCAAGTCAGCGGGGATCCAGGACGTTTTATTGGCAGTAAAAGGTCAAAACGTTTTCTTGGTTTCCTCTGGTCAGGATGACAGGGGGTCGCAGGTCTTGCGAGAGGGTCTCCAGCCAGGCCATGTAGAGGGAGCTGGGGCAGCGACCCTTGCGGCCGATGGGCAGCGTGCTGCGAAGGGGGGAGAACGGGAGCGAGGTAAGAGGAGGCGGCAGAAACCCTCGGCCAGCCCCGCGGAGCGTCTCACCCCCCGGAGACTCGGCGGGCCCGGGCGAGCAGCCGCGCCGCGCCGCTCTCAGCGACTAGCCCCTCTTTGAAATGCACGTGCCAATTTGCGGGTTATAGAAATGATACGTTTCCTAAAAAAAAAAGAACATCCCCAAAAGAACATCCCTGAATGACTGGGTGCACGGGTTAGCTTGGCTGCTAGATAACATTATCATCTCCCTCATACGAATAGAGGTGCACAGCGCACACGCACCCACGCTCTTCCTGCCGGGGGCCTGCCCGGGTGATCCCTCGGCGGCACTTGGGTGCAGGCGGTGCCGGGGCGGGTGGCACCGAGGACGGCAGGGGCCAGCGGCACAGCTGGCCAGCTGGGGACAGGGACACCCGCGTCCCCGCCGAGGCCGCGGGCGGGCGGGCGCCGTGCGGCGCTTTCCGGCGTGGCTGCAGCCGTGCGGGGACGCACCGGCTCCGCACCCCTCACGAGGGCCGGGTAAAGCTCAGGGCACGAGCGTCCGTCCGGGCTCTACGAGCGCGGAGGGAGAAGCCCAAAGGGACCATTTCCACCGTCCGAGCACAAAAACGAACCGCAAAGCACGCCCGTTTTCCCGAAAGGGCAGCGCGGAGAAGGGGAGCCGCGCGGCCGGGAACCCGCTCGCGCTCAGGGCCGTTAGCACCTACATTGCTACGAGCGCCGCGTCCCGCGAGTAATCCAGCAAAATCTCGTTCAGCCTCACCTGCCGAAGCGACTGAGGAGCAAAGAGAGAGCAGAGCGTTCACCACCACAAAACAACCGCGGCGGCGGCGGCGGCGGCCCCGGCCCAGGAACCCCATGCTGGAAGCAAAGGAGCTTCCTGCTCGCCCCAGGCTGCCGCGCTCCCCTTGCTGCCGCTTGGAGAGGGGGACGCGCGCGAGCGAATAGCCAGCGGGCGCCCCCGAGCTCCTCGCCTCCTTTCCCCCGGGTGCTGGGGGAGACTTTCCTAGAAGACTGGGCTTTGACTTAAAATCAGGAGGCCCTTTGCGGCAGCACCCACAGCCGTTGAGCCTCCCCCCCGCGCCGGGGCTGGAAGGGGTCCTACCTTGGCTCTGTTTTTATTGACCTCCTCGTCCGAAATCTTCCAGGGACAATCGTGCCGCATTTCGTTCACTGCAGCCTCATCTTTAAATCCGTCATTCAGCCTGAAGGGAGCGATCAGGTCGTCAAATCTCTTGATGCTGCAAAAGAAGCGCACGGCGTCAGGGAGCGGGGCCCGAGTGGCTTTTGTCGTCCCGGGGAAACGTGGCCAGACGCTGGGGTCTCGCTGCCGAGGGGACAGCTTGGATCAGCAGCCCCAGAAACTGGGCTCTTCTGCTGCTAGACCTCTTTTCTTTTTTCCGTTTTGCTGAGAAAACTACATCACAGATCAGTCTGAAATGAATTCTTCTCTGGTTTTGTCTGTTCAGCAAGTGTATCGGAAAAAAATTTTTTTTAAATTGCGTTTTTAAAAATAATGAATTTTGCAAATCCTTTAGATTTTCCGTTTTTACCAGCCACCCTCACGAGCTTGCTCCTTGGGGTGACGACAGAGCTGCAGCCCCCTGTGCTGCCCGCCAGATGCCTTTCCCCAGCCAAAAGCGAATGCAAAGAAGGGCAGTCGCTAAGCGTCATCTCCTCCTCATCTTTGCGGTTTTAAACGACCCCTCCGTGCTGAAATCGGAGGGGACCTATGCAAAACGCGGTTGGTCGTGAGCAAGGTGGCTCGGGGGCAGGAGGGACCCCCGGGCTCTTAGGCACGCACGGGTGCACGCACTCGCACACCCACACCGTCACCGGCCTGAAACGGGTTAGGAGAAAGCTGTGGAAATGAGTTACTGCTCAGGCCGGGGCTTCTGGTTGATGTCTGGAAGGATGTGGACCTCGTGAAAGCCGAGGCGGAACTTGCTCAGCAGCGACACGATCCTGCCGGACAGAAAAGGAGGGAGTTTCAAAAAAAATGAGGCCTCTAAATAGCAAGAAATTTTACTAAGCATTTTCCCACCCGTCTCAGTGAACTGAAAACGTTCACCCCGCCACATCGCCAGGCACTGCTGCCAGGGTTGCTCATGCGCAACCTGCTCCTGGCCTCATCCCCATAGGAAAAATCCTGCCATGTTCCTCAGTTTGCATTTTCATTTGCATTTTCCCACCCTACTTTCACATTTCATGTCTTTGTATTTATTTTCCAAGGCATGAGGCTAATGTTGCTTCGAAAGCAAGTCGGACCGGGATCCTCCCGGCTCCTGTTAGGACCCTGGGGCCCTTGGAGACAGGCAGGAGTTTCCTGGGAGAAAGCGGCTGCTGCTGGGCCCTCACTTACGCCTTCCTCTCTTCATCCATCCTGTTGATCTGCCCGCCGACGAACACCCGGATTTTGCACTTTCCCCACCGCTTCTTGCGCCCGAGGAGGTAGGGAATCAGGAGCGTGAGACCTGCCGGAGAGCACAGCGAGGCGCTCAGCCCGCTCACTCGCGCGCGGCGGCCAAACGCCTGCGTGAACTCCAGACCGAGAGACGGAGAAGGCCCCGAGGGCTTGGTAGCGCTTTGCCAACACGAGATGCTCATGGCACGTTTTTACCCTGCTCTCCGCCTCTCTTTTTAGAAGCTCATTATATTGCCCGATCTTGCAGCACAAGAAGCCTGCTCGCAGTTCCCTGCTGTGCCACAGGCTCCCGGCGGTATGTTGGCAAAGCCCCCAGCCCCGAGCCTTGACCTTCCAGCGGTACGGAGCCACGGGGAGCACGGGGGCAGGAGCGCTGGAGAGGCCTCGGTGCTGACGACCTGCCTCTTTGCAACGAGGGGGCAACAGAGCTCAGCAGTTTGCTCCCTCGCCCTGCTGTGAGCACAGCAGCGAGGACTGAGCTTCGCCGGGACCGCACGGAAGGGAGAGGACGGGTTTGCGTTAGATGGCCAGACTGTCTCATACAGGGACTGTGTTAATTAAAGGCAAAGGTTACCTCCATCATCAAAAAGCCAGTAAATGTCAATGGTCTTTTTGCCCTGCTCAGTTTGGAAGACGGTGCTTGCCTGCTGTCCAGCTGCCAAGGCGTCGGGGTCCCCTGGAAAGGCAAGAAAGAGTCCCGGCATGAGCAAGAGAGACCCGCAACCCCGCCAGCTCTGTGCTCGCAGCAGAAGTGTCCCACAGCCAGTGGTACAAGGGTCGGCACGAACAGCAGCGGTTGTCACGAAGGAAAACAGCTGCCAGCCCGGCCAGGTTGGCAAGGAGAGGAAATAGCTTTCATTAGGCTGATTAGTAGGGTTGTCTCATCAAAAGGTCCTGGGGGAAACTATGCGAGTGAAACCTGCTGTCCTGGGATAACTTCATGTAGAGAAGAGCGCAAGCACATAGTGACAACTGGAAATGCGTGGTGAGATCACACCTTTGCCACCTGCATTGCTCAAGAAGACTGGCAAAATACCTTCAAAGATGAGTCCGAGAGGAGAAATTCATAGCTCTGAGGGATACTAAAAATCCCAGCTGCAAAAAGGGCAGCATCTGTAGGGCACATACCCAGCCCTTCTCCCTTGCTGCTTTTGGGGACAGGGGCAGTCCCACGTGTTGCCTCCCGCCCCGCGTGCTGCACTAGCGCAGCTGCAGGCTAAGTCGGAGCAGCTCACCGAGCCGAGGGAAAGCTCGGTTCCTGCTCCCGCCCACCTCCCCATCACACAAGTGCTAGATCTGCAGCAAGGGGAGCAGAAGACCTCCTCAGCAGGGGAGAAGGGACACGCTCCTTTCAGCAGCATGTCTCCGATATGTGGATAAGGCGTACCGCAAGACCATGCCCTTTGCTTCAAGGTTGTTGCTTCCAGACTTGTCCGCTCTTTCGAGATAGTTCCTATTCAGAGCATTAAACGTGCCTGCTGCCTACACTGCAAAGACCTCCGAGCCTTATCCTGCCAATGCTTCAATATCAGTCCAGAGTCAAGGCTAGTGCTGATCTGCATATCCCCAAATCTTGGGAAAATGCAAAACCTGACTCAGCATCGGCTGATGCCCTTGCTTATAAACCCAGCCCTCCAAATGGATGTCCTCAGACTGCGGGACACTCCGGGCTGGAGCTGGCACCAGGTCTCTGTTCACCTGATAGACCACCGCTCAGTTACATTGCATGTCCAGAACAAGCACTTTGTAAAGAACCTAATTAGAACTGACATGTGCCTGTGACGGGGGCTGCTGTGCCACCGGTGCCACTCTCTTTGGGGTCTTCTGCTGGCTCAAACATCGGGTTAACTGGGAGGGAGGAAATGAGAAGAACAAAGACAGTGAGAACAGAGTGGTCGGGAAGGACAAACCAGTGCTGCAGCCCGGGTAACCTCCATGCAAGCACTCAGGGCCAAGTTTGCACTGAAGGTGGAGGCTGCTTTAGGTAGCGTTCACTCTGGTCCAGGTCAGCACAAGGAACAGACCCCAGCTATGCTCCTTGGAGGGTTCCAAGGGGACTAAAATAACCCCAATGTTTGTATCAGCCCTTTGCAAGTGGATGAATTTCTTCAGCCAAAATGTGCTGAATCTTTTGAAGCATGGTTGATGGACGGAGAGACAAACCTGCTTCTGTCAACAGGACATATGAATACCAGGGAGCAGAGTCGACCCCAGGGACCCTCCCAATTTTAGCATCCTACTGCATTTTCAGGCAATTGGTGACCATAACTAGGATGGTCCCAAACAGTCTCATGTCCTTGAGTCCCACACACCTCATTGTGTGTGCCAACATCTCTTCAGAGGAGCCCCTTGTTCCCGCAGGCACACAGATGCCCTCGACCTGCTCCTCACTGCAGGTGAGATTTACAGAGCAGTGTGAGGGGCATGCGTACCCATCCTGAATGCCTTGGTACCAGCCCCAGGAGTTATGCCCCCAGAGATGCTGGGTCCATGGCCTTTGCCTGGGGATGCAGTGCTGTCTGACGTGACCCACAGCACCGCGCACTCAGCTCATGTGCCGGCACCCCAGGCTCTGCAACTGAGCCCCCAGCTCTGAGCTGCACTGGCCACCCAAAAACTGTCTCCCTTTTTCCTCTAAAGAAAAGAAGATGGGGGAAAAATGCCACATGCAGGGCTAGCCCCAGACAAGAGCAACGCCTCCCTTCCAGATAAGTGCCAGCAGACACTTACCGTGAGCCTGCATCACTCTAGAGACATCCAGCCCTTCTTTCATCCTCATTAAGCACACACCATACTTGAAATCAAAGGCATCGCTGGAAGGAGAGTGAGAGAAGGCAGTTAACATTGACTGACTTGTATCTGACAGCACAACAGGAGCAGGCAGTATCCTGTTCATGCTGCGCAGTGACTGAAACCTTTCTATGAAACATGTGAGTCTGGTCATTCTGGGGCCCATGGTCTTTAATGACGATTCCCACAGAAATCTGAGAGAAAGGCAATCCATCTATTCCAGCCAAGAGCAATAGCAAACTACTCTGTACCTGCAGTTTCTGTCCTGAGCT
This sequence comes from Apteryx mantelli, assembly GCF_036417845.1. Classification (NCBI taxonomy): domain Eukaryota; kingdom Metazoa; phylum Chordata; class Aves; order Apterygiformes; family Apterygidae; genus Apteryx; species Apteryx mantelli. The sequence goes on along the minus strand of NC_089987.1, from coordinate 22,282,273 downwards.
TGCATGAAAATCCTTGCCCTCACTCTACCATCATCAGCCAGCAAAGGGAAGGCACCAGCCTGGAGACACCAAGCCCGTGAGTTCCCCCAGGCAGCAGAAGTGTCCCTTCAGGGGCTGGCTGCACTCACCTCACACATGCCACCCGCCACCCATCAGCACACACCCTTCTGCCAGGGGCTACAGCAGCCCTGCCCCATGCCTCCAAGTCAGCGATGCACCCGAAGGCAGATACTGGCATTGAGCCATCTGATGGATCTACAGATCCAGCTTGCTGTCTGCCAGCAAGAGACCGACCGGACACCACCATCACCATTTGCCTTGTTCACACAGTCCTCCCATCAGCCAAGCAAGTTACATGAGCAGTCAACCCATCTGCTTCCCAGCGTACTGCAGGATTCCTACGTAATCCTCCATGGTCTGTGGGTGGGCTGTCTGCCAGTTCCTCTTGTACCCCAGTGCTAGGATGTTGGGTTTCATCTTCCCAAGACCAGAAGCCTAGGAAAAAGGAGGGATATTTACTGCATGTTCTTTGAGATCCCTCTGTGGGGATGGACAGACACAGGTGTTGTCATTCTGCACATGCGAGAGCACTGGGTGCAATCTAGCAAAGCACAACAACATCAGAGAAGGGACAGGGCTGCAGGCATGTTTTGCAAAAAGGAGTAGTGGTGGAAAGGCTGCAAAGAGGGGTCAGGTAGTTCAGGAGAATGGTCAGAAGATGGAAGAGGAGGGACAGGAAGAATCAGAGTCTGAGGTTGGCTGTTGCTTCCAATCACCCCTGAGCAAACACAGTGGCATCAGCAAGCCTGACCTGTCCTTCCTGAAATGGCTGAAGACTCATCAGCAGAAGCATTAAAACAATCTTAACCCACGTTACCAACAAGGCTGGGGCTGAGCTGGTTTGCAGCTCTACCTGTATAAGTATTTGGACTCCACTTCTCAAATTCTCAGCTACCACATCTGTATAGAAAGCCTTGATCTTCCTCTTGCTAAGCCACTTTGCATGGCCATCAGACATCAGCCTGGATTCTGGCATCTTCTGTTTCCGTGGTCCCTGTTGGGAAGCAGGAGGAAAGGGTACAACAGCAGTATTAGCATTTTGGGCATACATAACAGGCGATCCCCTTTTAACTGGTGATTTTATCACCAAGGAGCTCCATTTCCTCGCTTCCTGAATCACTGATAAGACCTGGACTTAACCACTGCATGCATGGAAAGCTGCTGTTGTATCAAAATGCCAATGAACTTTGATAGACAACAGCTGACACATACCATGCCAACAGTCACATAATTAATCCCCTCTTGCAAAACAGCTGGAATTTGTTATACTTCATGTCCTCTGCACAGCTGATGTGAATATCAGCTCCTGAGGTCTCAAAATATCTATTAGAGGTATAAGACAAAAATGTCACAATTACTTGGGAGCCAAAGTGCATCATGTTGGACTAAGTCCTGAAGTCCTTGACTCTAGTGGTGACTCAGTGGCAAAATGTCCACTGACGATAATGCTGGATGGAGAGAGTCCTAACCCAGTATCTCCTGGATATCAACATTTCCTCTGACAAGTGACTCAGCGGGGCTGGAAGACTTCACTACAGACAGTGTGCCTCTGAACTTTTGCGCATCCAGAATACCTGAACCACAGGCTTGGAAACACCAGCCTAAAGGACTTGCTCCAGGCCACCCTGAGCCAGACACTGGCTCCAGCCTGCTGGCTTTGCTGCAGGCCTGCCTTAGCATGATCACGTTCTTGCCAATCTGGCTCAGTGTGAGCAGTCATGTTCCTGCTATACCTCAGGCAAACACAAAAAGCTCTTGTCACCGTTTGATCTTGAAGGTCTGAACTCACTAGAGCACAACCTCATCCTCTGATCAATGTCCTTTTCCTACAAGAGCAATGTCTGATCTTTGTTTTGTCAATTCATCTGTGACAGGAAGCTATTAGCCCACAACAATGTTGTAGCACGTCATCAATATTGCTTAATGAGCCGGAGAGACTGCCAGCAGGAATAGTCTTGCTTTTAATTCATCATTAGGTGGCACATAAGCATGCATATTTAAATCACTGGCCCAGGGATCCAGTCAAGACACAATCCGGATTTTTCTAATGCATTTTCTAGACCACCTCCCACAGGTTGCTAGTTTCCCCCAAGACCAGGAGCCAAATGTATTTTTTATGTGGCCTGATTTTCTCCTTTCTCTAGTTGAATGAAAACCATTAAATGGAAATATTTTGTTAAAGGATGGGGGATTTCTCACTTGCTCTCACCAGGATCAGAATGTGGATTACTCTGATACCTTAGGACCCACATCCTGAAACAGGGGGCTTAAAATCCTTTCTTTCTTTCTCTTATCCCGCTAAGACTTTGCAAGCTGCTCTGTCACCAGCTGTGACACCACGGCTGCATTGCTCAACAGCCATGGCAGAGTATCAGGGCTCCAACACACAGTGCCCTTGCTGCCAAAATTCAGTGCATCTGGATCCAGAAACGCAACTCCTCGGCCTTGAATGAGGCCAAAAAACTATGAAACCCAGAAGTAAAAGCATCTGCTGCTACAATGTGAACGGAAATCTTTGGCTGTAGCCCTCTTCTCACCAAGTTAAGTTGACTCCCTCCCAAGGAGTAGAGAGAAATAAAGACCCACGCTTTGTGCTAGGTACGTGAGTATTAAAGACCCTCCTGGTTTTAATATTACCACATGCAACGTGAAAAGCTTCCCCGCCATCAGCCTTGGAACAGATGTCCAAATACTGGGGTCTGACTAGACCTTACATCCTGTCTCAGGGCTGTTGTCCCTTTAACTGAGGGGGCAAAGAGCAGTGCTCTGCGAGTACTCACTATCAACACGTTCCCACAGATCATCAAGCTGAGATTCTTGGTGAAAGTGCCCACGAAATCCACCAGGGCTGGACGGAAATTGGGGGGTCCAGTTAAGACCAGGCATTGAGGTCTAAAGAGAAAGAAAGCAGGAGGCATGCTGTTATTTTACAGTAAGAAGTCACTAAGCCTTTCTGGAAGGAATCATATCTCTTTTCCCATGTGTGGCTAACAGCAACCATAGCAAGCATCTTTAGGATGAGACGAAAGCGTATGGCTGAGGGTCCATCCTTACTCTTCAATCCTTTTGGATAAGAGAACAACGCCTCTGTGTCTAGTTGGGCTGGGAAAGGTAATGAGAACAGTCCTTCCCGCGTCCCACAAGGACGTGGCCATAGAGGGGGATCCACCCTGGGTTTGCAGGGGGAGGAGGCAGCCTTGCCTCCACCAGGTTTTGAGTGTCGAACGAAAGCAGCACTCGCCTGTAGTTCTTGACGTGCTCGTCCACTTCGCTGAGCCCCACGGAGTAGTTCAGGGCCAGGTTGTATGAACTCGCTTGCACGGACGAGCCCCAGTTGACGTCTGCGGCGGCAGCGATGTTCACGTGCAACAGAAAGGCGAGAGGTGCTGGGTTAGCGCACAAGTGAACGCCTCCCGCAGGGAGCTGCCATGGAAGGGCTACCCCAGAGCCAGGACCCACATATAGGTGCTTCATTGCTTGCCAGGGTGACACGAAACGGGGGCCCTCGCCGCCCTGTGACAGCCTCTCCTTTCCAGGCAGGCAAGAGGACAGGAGAGTGCACAGCGCGGGGCGAGCCGCTTCCAGCCTGGGGAGCCCTCCACCGTCCCTCGCGCCGGCGCTGCCCGATGGCCGCCGCGCCAGGCGCCCCTGCTACGCACCCGGCTTTTTGTAGAGCACGTATCCCAGGAGGAAGATGACAATGCCAAAGGCTATCAGGGCGGCCCACCACGTCAGCAGGAACATGATCACCACGGACACGGCCGCGCCGAACAGAGCGGCCCACTTGCTGTAATACCTAAATGACGGTCTCCAGCCTGCACGCAAAAACAGACAGCAGCTGCTGCCCCGCTCCCGTAGTCCCGAGAGACGGGGAGCCCCGTGGCGGCGGCGGAGGAACTGGCACGCCTGGGACCCAGGCACCTCCTCGGCGCCGCACAGCCCACCTGGCGAGTTGGTGATGGAGGCGTGGAAGCAGCTGAAGTTGATGAGCGCATAGGAGCACAGGAAGAAGTTGGAGATGATGGGGGCGATGGAGTTGAGTTCAGCTGCGGGGAGGAAACAGAGAGAGACCCTTCACCCCAGAGCCACTGGGAAGCGGACCGAGGCCGAGTTACGCAGGTGGCCAAGGAAACTATGACGCAGCTTGCTGGGGGCAAGAGGTGCGCGAGTGCGGGGGAAGCACCTACCGATCAGGATGAAACCCACAGCAATGACGTAGGTCAGCATGTACCCGCGGATGGGCTCGCTGTTCTTCCCATAGCCCTTCCCAAAGAAGCCGATGAGAGGGTAGAGCTGGTCCTTGCAGAGACACTGCGGGAAGAAACATCTGAGAGGCGCCGGGAGCCCTGCGTCCTCTGCAAACGCTGCTTACGGCTGAGATGCGCTCGGGGGGAGAGGCTGAGCTGAGGGTCGGGATGCTGGTGGAAACCACGACCCCAGCTCCCCTCCGAGACGAGGCTCGCGGCGAGCCTGTAAAGCAGCATCTCAGGGCAGTTGCACATGTCCCTGATGCAAGAGCAGAATTTGCCTCACGCCTTCACAAACTGCAGCATCTTTGCCCGGGGCCTCCTCATACCCCTAAAGCCCTAAAGACACTGACTGCGTTCCCTCCCTGGAGGATAGCTCTCCCCCCAGACACACATTTCCTGCACCTCCTTAATATAGTCTGCACTATATTAATTACCACAATTAATACAACTTGCAAACCTGCCCAAGCTCTGAACTCTGCAGAACATAACCACGGTGCCCGGGGAATGAGGCTGGGAGGACAGCATGGAGCCGAGAGCGAGGGGTGCTGCCTCTCTCCCACGCTGAACTTCGAGACAGGATTGGGAGCGCAGGACACTGCCCACAAGCACAGACCTGGCCGTGCAGCCAGTTATTTGCAGCTGCTGGCGGCAGGACAAAGCGTGGAGCTGGCTGGGCAGAGACCGGGACCTGGCTGGGTGGCACCAGCGACCCTTCACCCTTCTATCGTGAAGGACACGCTGGAGCGTGCGGTGCTAACGGGAAGGCGACAGCCCTTTCTGCTCTGCTTGTAAATCTGCCCGGTCCGTGGTGCGCTCTGCTCCGTAATTATATCTCTGAACTCCCAGACATTGCTTTTAAACCCGAGATGTCAGGAGGCACCGGCAGCTCTTTCCCAGCCCTCTGCCTCCCCCTGCACCGTCCTGCTCCACCGCTCCTTCGGACCGCACCTCACCTGAAAGACTTTCGGGGCTGAGACAAGGCAGGCCAGTGCCGAGGACAGGGTAGCGCCGAAGATCCCAGCTGTGATGAGGGGGCCGAATCCGGACACCATGCTCATGCTCTACCGGAAAACCAGGCGGTCAGATCCCTGCGGCACCCCAGCACATCAGCCCCCAAAGCTTTCTGACCCCCAGCCTGCTCCCCTCCGCACCGCCCGCAACCCTCCGTTTCCACTGATGCCACCCAGGAGTGAAGTCCAGCTGCGTCCAAAAGCGAGCTCTGCCCACGCAGAACGAATCCCCCCTCGTGTGTCCCCATTGCATGTCAGCCTTTAATCGCATGAGCGCAAAATCCCCTCCCGGCCCGCCGTGACACGTTCCTCCCTGGACGCTCTGGGCAGAGGTCGAAGCGGGATATAGGAGGCTGCTGCCTCATTCCTGGTGCGGGAAATCTGTCCCTTACAGGAGAGAAACCAGCCATAAATAGTCCCCAGCAGCACTGAGGTATGGGCTAGGGTTTCTACTTGTGGCAGGATGAAGAGAGACCGAGTCTGCAAGCACGAACGGGTGACAGAGCGGCTGTGCCATCGGCCGGAGACGTTGCCGGAGCTCCCCCAGGCCTGGCCTCGCTGGTATCCCACCGTCCGGGGCAGCGAGGCGCTACCTGGTAGTAGTTGCTGAGCCCGTAGCGGCAGCTCTGCTTCTGCGCGCACTCGGTGAAGTTCCAGCCGTAGCCGCACGCCAAACCCTCGCAGCCCAGCGAGCCGGCCCCGATGGTGTCGTTGAGGCTCCCGGAGGCATCGCGGACCACGCAGGCGCCTGCGAGAGCAGAGCCCCTTTCGCTTCCCCTCTCTCCCTCCCCCCCTCCGCAAAACCCCTCGGGCCACGTCTCTTATTGCCCAGAGTGCGCTTTGGGATCAGAGTCCCAAATTCTGGGTAGGAGCTGGAACGAGCCTGCAGAGCAGTTTGGCCCTACAGTCCAGCACAGTGCCAGACCCGCTCCGAGCCCGGAAGCAAGGCAGCCGCGACGAAACCGCAGGGCTCATGCCCCCCCAATACCGAAGCAGCACCGCGTTCAGCCACCGAAACACCTGTTGCTCCCGGGCTCCTGTCCTGGGGGTCGCACATGCCGTGTGCAGGGTCAGACCGTGGCCGGCTTTTTCGCGCCTTCACCTTTTTGGTCTGGCACTGCTGGCTGCAGGTTCGTGCAACCCAGGCCCAGGTCCCTGCAGACCTTTCGCTTCCTAAGTCCCCTAAATTCCCACGGTGGGGCTGCCCCTCCTCATGAGACTGGACTGAAGAGCCCGAACAAAGTCACAAGTCGTTGCCAAAACGCTCTGTTTTGCCACTCAGAGGATTTTGCCCCTTGTAACCTAGCAGGAATGAGCAGGAATCAGCACAAACATCTGCAAGCACTTGGATCAGAGTATTAATCCTCATTTGTACGGCTCACTCCCAGCTCCTGCGGACCACATCTGTCACCTGCATCCCGCCAGGCTTCCCACACCTGTGCATGTCCTCAGGCTCCCCACCCAGCTCGCCCTACGGCACGCTGCTTACCAATCGTAGCAGAAATCACCAGGTAGGACACCGTGGTCCAGAATATAGCCATCAGGGTGCCTTTGGGAATTGCCACAGCAGGATCCTGTCCAAGGGAATCGCAAAGAATTATAAAGCAGCTTTCCCGGAGCACCACTAAGTCACATTTAATTTTAGCTGCTTTATGGGAGGAGTTGTAATTCATTGCAACAAAAAGCTGCAGAGCAGCTCTGGGCCTAGCAGGGTGCAGATTTCCAAACATGAAGAGCTGGCCGTGCTGACAGCCACACGAGAAGGCAAGAGGATGGATGCACTGGCTGGGCCAGCGTGCTGTAACCCTTACACTGCTCCTCTGAACATACGCCGTTTTGATTTATGTATGTATCAGTTTTGCAAATTGCCTTTTCAAAAGTTTTCAGAAGAAAAAATTTAGACAAATGACCATCTCTAAAAGCTGGACCAAAACTGTAACCAGTTCCCCAGGGAAAATGGGACTTGAATCTAAACCAATTCTGTTGTGGGGCTAGGGACCAGCGAGGTTAGGCCATGCCTTGTCCCATCCAGCTCCAGAGCTCTGTCTTGCCCCTGCCAGTTTCCCTTCCCCTAGAAATGTCTGCTCAGGTAGGAATGGTCAAAACGTACCTTCAAATCACCTGAAATGTTGGCTCCAGCCAAGATGCCAGTTGCTGATGGAAAGAAAATAGAAAACAAACCGAAGAAGGTGCCCTCAGGTCCGCGCCAGTTGGGCACAAAGTTCTGGGCAAAAATGTCAGCTGGGGAAGAAGCAGAGAAGAAGCATTTTCATTTAATTCTTCAGATCAGGGTCTTCCTATTTGCCTTTCTCTTGATTTAAGCATCCTAGCTGGAACAGCACTTACAGAGGCAAACTGCCATTGTAATGTGACCAAAGTTGGTTATACACCATGCCCTTAATGACTCCGAGCCACTCCAGGCAGGGCTGACTCCAACTCCTGCCTTGCACTGTGCTACTTGAAGGGAAAGACATGGGGGTCACGGTTTCAAGGAGTTGCTCCACTCCGTGTCATGAGGCCTGGGGGACCTAAGTGTCTGAGGAACAGCGTCCCTCTCAAAAGGGAGGGCTCACACCTGGCCTGACCTGCCGGAGGGATTTGGGACTGAGCAGGAAACAAAAATGAGAAGCGGGAGAGGATATTAAGTGGGCTTTGGTTTGCTATCTTCATCCTTTGCCTGGCGGCAGGGGCACGTAAAACGAGAGATGGGTACTGATATAAGACATAATGCCTGCCTGCAGGTTTTGATCCAGGGAAGCAGTCTGATTTAGGATTATTTCAAAAACAATAGGCAAAGTGATTCAATTTGAAGAGGAACATTTCATTACTGCCTAAACAATCACAACCAGAGATCCATCAGCTCTCACAGCTGACAAACACTTTTCCACAGTAATTTTCTCCTGAAATGGCAACAAACAGCCAGGCTCCAGCTATTTGCTTTGATCTTCTAATGCATCTAGTGTAATCACAACACACAGCAGACTCACCTCTGTAGCTGAAGAAACCTTTTGCTTGCTTCTCTGCTGTGGCTGGGATCACCGTCCCCACCAGGTAATTTATGAAGGAAACCAGGATGACCAGGAAGAACAATACCTGTGCCTGAGAGATCAGAAAGACTCAGAGGAGGGATCAGCTTTTTGGGTACGAGCCCACTGCAAATGCTAGCTGGAGTGAAAATCGTGTTAGGAGGAATCCTAGTCCATGCCCAGCCATCTGGTGGGAGCTATGAACATGCCACCATCTAGTCTTCTGACTGCCTGGACTGCTCTTCCAAGCTGTAGCAGCGCTCTGCCACCTTCAGCGATCTGGCGTTAAGGTCCCATCCTTCCCCCTAGCCCGGGGGGGACAGGCTTTGGGGCTTCCCCAATCCCCCTTCTTGCCCCTTGGCAATCCTAGAGCAGCGTCTCCACTGGGAGCCTTGGGAAATGCAGGAATTGGGAGCAATTCCCCGAGCGGGGGAGCCTCTCGAGCAGCTCTCCACAAGGTCCTTCATGGGAGGCAGCCACGGCTACGCCAATTATCGAAGCTCTGTTAAAGAGTAGCCTACGTACGGGCCAAAATACACTCTGTGGCCTTTGGGAATCAGACTGGGCTGGTTCAGCCTAAGAAATGACTATTACCTTGGCCTCCCACTCCATTCCCGCCAAAGAAATGCCAAGCAGCACTGTCACCGTGATGACCCCGATGATGCGGATGTCGTTTGTGGGGTCTACGATGAGAGAGTTATATTCCTGAGAAGGGAAGCGCACGTCAGTGTCCTGCCACCCTGGGAGCCCCCCCCCCCATGAGCCTTCTCCAGATTTTTTAATTAGCACATACAGAAAATATGTTAAAGCAGGAGCAGAAAGCCATCTTTCTTTTGCTCTAGCATGCAGTAAGCTATCAGATTTCCACAGGGAACCACTTTAAATCCGCTTTGTGCAGCACTTCTCCAGATTTCTGTTTTACAGTGCAACACCATGGCCTTTAATTATGCTCATGTTTTAGCCAGGAAGGCACCTTGCAGCTCTTCTCGGCTGCGCAGAGGGGCACCAAGCTAATCTGAGCACTAGCCAGATCATGGTTTGGCAAGTGGTGAATGCGCACCCAGGAGTACAACTCTTGCAGGAATCATGTCCAAAAATACTAGTGAAAAGAAATGTAAAGAATAAAAATATCAATTCTGATTTCTAAAGGAAAGGACATATTATAGAGATTAGTCTTGAACTAAGAGCAGTTTGGAACAGAGGGGTAAATAAATCTTTGCCTTACCTAACCACCAATGATTTCCACCAGCTTTAACTGCTGATGGCTGATTATCAACGTCCCAACATTAACACAAATATTGATAACTAATTTAACTACTCCCTCGTGTTGGCTCCGTGTGGCGCAAGCATCCAGCCTGCCCTAGCGACCTTGCGCTTCACCGTGAGCAGACAAACAGGGAGAGAGACGTAGTGGAAACGAGATGAAAAAGCAGGTTTGCGGTAGGCAGCACAGCAAGAGCTGGTTAGGAAGGACTCAGGGACAGAGAGAGGCTGTGGGTGGGATCTCCAAGGCACGGCTCTGATCTCTTACCTGGAGCAGATCACGGACAGTTTCTGCAAAGCCCACTGTGTGCATGGCCACAGCCACCGCGTTTGCAAAGGCAAAAATCAGACCTATAGAACCGCCCAGCTCCGGCCCGAGGCTTCTTGAGATGAGGAAATAGGTGCCCCCTAACACAGCAGAAACACCTTGTGAAATCAGCTGCTTTCTCTCCTCCTCTTCCCATGCGTGTTTCCTCGTCCCCCCACCTCTCACTAAAAGCATCCAACTCTTCTTCGTGATGGTTTTAAGAACCAAGGAATTTTTACCAACAAATAAGAGGCATTTCCAGGTGATGGAGCTGCATTTCTACCACCTGAGGTGCTTGCTTGGACTTCAATTTTTAGGCTACTTCTCACGTCTGTTGAGTCTTTCTGAAGCCTCTATGATATTTCAATATCCATTCCAAAGTACAGAGACCCAAACTAAGCAGAGTATGACAGAGCTGCTGCCAAAGGTGCCTGCTGAGATAAAATCTCCTTTCCACTCAGTATTTCATCATGAGGATGTCTCGAGGAGGAGACAAGCAGAGCTCGTCAGGCGAGGCTCTCTAGCCATCAACCTGGCAAGGGCTGGAAGGAGTGTGCATCAACAGAAGCTGTAAAAAAACAGCTCTTGAGGATGGTTTTGGCGGGGCTCAACCTCTGTGGAGCAGAAGCGTGGTCTCTTGTGGTCCCAACCTGCCCGTTATATGTGATCCCTGCCCTTAGGTCACACCATGTGTGAGGAAGTTCATGGTTGTGGGGCAGCCTGAGGCTGAAAGCACGCTACACTGGGCAGCGGGGTGAGAGGAACCTCTCCCCGTGGTGTGGTCGGAGGCTTGTAGCCAGGGGCAGTGCCCAAAGCTCCCTGAACATGCAGCAGGCAGCAGGCCAAGCAGGCAGGAGTGTGATGGGGGGACGCTACCTGATTTCACTTTGCCGTTGGTGGATATGGCAGAGATGGACAAGCCAGTGATGGTGGTCACCGTCACGGACATCAGGATGATCAGCCACGTCAGCGCTGCAGCGGGAGAGTCCGGCTCAGCTCGCTACTTCATTGGCACCTCCAGCCTGCCCCAAACTCGCACGGCCCCACAGTCCCTTCGCAGCCCACCTCCTCAACCCACTCCTCCCAGGGCACCTCTGAGGACCCTGGCTCTCTTTTGTCCCCACTCCTGACCTGTGCTCAATGCCACCAACATTTCCACTCCCCCCGCCTTATATCCCATGTATGTTAGGCCATGGAAAGACCAAAGACTGAACCTGCACTAAGCAGTACTGCGAGAGCGGAGAAGCACCCACCAATTCCTGCCTGGGCTGTGATCCAGGGCAAGCGCAAGTAGAGAATCACTCCCCAGATGTTCAGCATGCAGCGAATCTGGAGGGGCGACAGAGAGGGGTGATCTCCCGTGAGCGCAGGCGCTGCAGACTGTACGGCAGGGAACAGGCACCTGGGAACTTTGAAAGCCACGTTAGATCTCCTGGTCCTCCAGGAGAGGTGGTTCCAGATCAGTGGCTTGGAGTTAAAAACGACCCATCGAGGAGACAGTCAAATTATTCAAAGAATATAGATGCTTGCAAAATTATATATATATATATATATATATAGGAAAAAATTCAAAACTTTCTGGCCAAGTTCATGCCATGCCCTGCCTGGAGGGTTGGGTTTGGTTCCCCGAGTGGGACAGCAGGAAAGGGGCAGAAGACAGACCCTGGGGTGGCACCGTGGGGCGAGCCACACTCTTCAGCCTCCTCCAGCCTGGACGGGGCCGCACTTACCATCACGCCCTTGACCCATCCGAACCGGATGGGCTCTTCCGGGGGGGCCTTGTGGTCCTCACCCATCTCCTCCTCCGGCATGCCGTCGGGCAGGCCGTTGCTCCGCTGGGGCTCGTACACGGCCTTGCGGAGGTGGCTCGTGTCAGGCTGCAGAGGCAACGGGAAGGCAGGTCACGGCGGGGAGGGCTCTCGGGGGGCCTCCTCTCACCTTGCTGCCCTGATGCACTGCAAAGGTTCGAGCTTTGAGCCCAGCAGGCCCAAAGGCAGCGAACGGTCGGGACTGCAGTTTCCAGAGGGGATGGGCTCCCTGGGCTCTGCCCCTGGGGAGAAAGCGGTCCGTCTCCAGCCAAGAGCCACACGGGCTGCAGCGAGCCCGGGACACGGCGAGACCGGCCCTGAGACCAAATGAGCAGCTCCCGGCAGGAGACTCCCGCGCTAGGGCCTTTTCCGCTCCCCTCCGTAGGGGCACGTTGTTTCTGCACGGCTTGAAGGCAGAAACGGAGTAACTGCAGGTCTGCCGAGACCTCAGGAGGGCCGTGGTGGCCGGGCTGGGCACCGTGGCTGGGCACAGTGGTCACCCTCGCACGGGAGATGGGATGGGTGAAGCTCCCAGGTGAGCAGCGGCGCTGAGGCTCGCACCCACCGGCCCCACTTTCTGGATAAACGCTTGGCTCCGAATCCCCCAGCTCTCTCCTCCGTGCTAAGTTTGCTTCGGAATAACAAGCTTCAGCAGAGTGACGTGCCCGTGCCCTCAGCAGCGTCTGCGCAGGGACCTTTGCACGTGTCCTGGCAGCGCAGACCTGCACCGCCCTTCCAAAGAGCAGGATTTCCACCCGGAAAAATCTGAGCTCTTCCTTTAGGGGAAAAAAAAAGCTGCCTTTTGCCAGGCACTGGGAAGAGCCTGGCTGCTGGACCGCCGTCACGGAGGAGGGCAAACCTGCGCTGCCCCTGCACGCGCATGGGGGGATCCCTGGGATTTGTCGCTCCCGGCAGAACCCCCTTTTGCTCTGTTTGGGCCATTTTGGCCAAGACCTTCCCCTCCGGGACACAGCAGAGCCAGGTCTGGCAGCTGGGAAGGTTTCAGCCAGCTGGGTCCCCTCCTGGCGCCCTCACGCAGGGTTGGGATCGGTCGGGAGCAGAACCCAGTGAGCTCTTTGCAGGGATTTTATCCACCGTGTTTCACTTTGGATACAAACAGCCCCAAAACAGAACACGATGGCTGGGCTTTCAGTTGACATTCAAGGACAACTAATGAACCTTTCTGGGTGCAGGAGCTGGTCTCAGCCCCCCCACGACGCAGAGCCGGGAAGTCGGTGGTAGAGAGGAGGATGCTACGGACGCGGCACAGGGAAGGGGCGCAGAAGAGACGCTGCGAGACGTCCCCACCGCGTGTGGCGGAGCGGAGCCCCCTCTTACCTTCAGGATGGAGTGCAGGTCCGCCAGCGAGGGCCTCCCCTTCCCGGCGTCGCCCACCACCTTGCTGTTGGCGTAGTGCTCGTAGGCGGGCACGACGTCGATGGTGTTGTAGCCAAAAGTCCTCATGTAGAGGGTGCTGCCCGAGAGGTGCGTGGGATGGGCGCTGTCGTAGCCGGCGGCCTCGGCGGCCCCGTAGGGAGCTTTGCCGCCCTCCTCCGCGCCGATCAGGGTGCTGATGGTGAACCTGCCGCTGCAGCAAGCCGGGTCGGCGGGCAGCTCGGCGGCCGTCAGCTCGGCCATCTCGCCGCTGCCCACGCCGCCTGCCCAGGTCCCGCTGCCGCCGCGGCACCGGCGGGGCACGGAGAGGTGCGACGGTGCAGGCGGCGCGCGAAAGGGCGCGCGGGTTTTATACCCCGCGAAACCGGCACCAGCCACCCCCCCCCCCCCCAACTCACAAGCATTGCTAACGGGGGAAAGTAATTGGCCTGAACCACCCCGAGCTGGTCAGGGGGGAAAAATAGCTCGAAGGGACATCAAAAGCGCTGTAACCAGCATCGCTGGCTTCCAGTGCTTGATCGGGGCAGTGATAACGGATTTGAGATTAAGTCCCAAGGACAGATCAGCAGAGAAATATGGCATTTAGCTTGCCTCCGGCCCTAACGAGGGAACATGCTGTTCCCAATGGGATTTATTATGGAAAACAACAACAACGCTCCCACGCGCACATGCCCTTCCCTGAGATATTGCCCCAAACTCTACGGATCTCGTAAAGCATCTCGGCATCTCCCCGGCAGCCTCGGAGCCGGCGGTGCTGCGCCGGCTGGGCCACAGGGCACGCGCGGAGGATCGATCCCCTTCCTTCCAGCAAAAAGCCAGGGAAACGAGGGAACAAGAAACAGCTGAGGGATGAGAGATGTCCCTGCATGGGCTCTGACGAAGAGCGTCTGAAAAGGGGGAGCAATGGGCAAGCAGACGAGGAGCGATGGCAGCTCCTAGGAGGTGGTGCAGCTCAGGTGACAAAAAAGGGGACAGCGGCAGATGCAAGCCCCTTCGCCAGCACACCCAGGGCGATGGATGGGTGACAAGGTGAGGGCGCCCATGGCCTTCATCCCTGGGAGAAACAGGGTGCTGAGAGCCGGGGACTGGGGCTCGTCCTGCCCTGCTCCCATCCTGCTCCAGAGACGGGGAACTGCTGCCTCCCCGCGCAGGGCTGCCGTCTCCCCCGTCCCCGTTCTCCTCTCCGGCACGAGCGAGCCTGCGGCATGGAGGAACGCAACGGCTGGCCCAGGCTCCCGGGGCACGCGGAGAGCAGAGCAGGGCTTGCACCCGGGCTTCAGCCAACAACTCCCCCAAATCACGTCCCGCTTAAGCCTTTTCCTACTCGGGCCTCAGCACGAGACATGCTCTCCGTTTCCCGCCAGCTCAGCAGGGACCAGAGGCTTCTTCGAAGGCCGGCGTGTGCCCCGGGCAGAGGCGATGGAGGCTCGCTGCCATCTCCGGAAACCCCGGAGGCGAGCGGAGCGAGGCCGGGGTTTCGGGCAGGAGGTGGGGTGGTTTTTTACACGTCCGGAGCACAGGCACGGCTGAGCATCGGTGTCACATGTGCATTTAAAAGCAGTTACCGATAAGATCGCTGAAGACAGCAAATAAGGAGGCAGGCAATAAAATGTGCGGGCGACGCCAGAGCCCATTTGAACTTCAGCCCCGTTTGCTTTGCCGGTTAATGGAAAATTCGGTTTGCTTGCTCCGCTGCCTCTGGCCGCCTTTCGCATTCACACAAGCATTTCCCCGCTTCCAGCCCGCGGTTATGCAGCCCTCGCCAGGTCGGCGCGCACCCGCTTACCCGGGAACCTGAGGACAGGCTTCCCGCCGCGCGCCCGCCAGCGCCAGCCGACTCCGACTGTCCGCCTCGTGAATCCTCGGAGCGCAGCCCAAACGGTGCCGGCGCAGGCGTTTGCAGGGTGCCCCGAGGTTTCCTAGAGCTCGCCCTCGGCAGAGCGGACGGGAGCCCTCGCACACCCGGCCTGGCAGACGCCAACCCGGGACCCGCACTTCTCCAGCCAGAGCCAACCCAGGAACCCGCAGCCTCCCCCAGCACATGGCAATAAAGGCAGAAGCAATCAAGACTCAGCCAAGATCACCTTGTTTCCAGCAAAAGTCACTTTTTCTGCTATTGAGAAACTTGCAACTAACCAATTTAAGGCCTAAACTCTGCCACACGCTGCGCTCTCCGGTCCCAACCCAGCAAAGCACGTAAGCACGTGCTTGTCTGGCAGCAGGGCGCAGCCCCCCCTCGCCGCGGGCCCTGCACACCTGCGCAGCCAGGATGGGACCTGCAGCACGCGGGGAGCAGGGCGGCAGGCGGACACACGGTCCCAGCAGTTGCATGGGGAAAACAGGAGGCCCGGGATCCGCAGCAAAAACGGGAACCGGTGCACAGACCACGTCTCGTCGCCTCCGATTCACAGCGCTAACGCAGAGAACAGCACTGCGGCGGGACGGGACGAGGACAAAGCTTCAGGCCAGCACCTCATGCAATATTTTGTTATCTGGCAGGAATTCACTCCTCCTGCAAGGTGGACAGCAACTTCCATCCAAAACAACAGAAACAGCAGTAGACTCATACCCAGCAGGAACAGCTTTATTTTATAACCTCATTATTTAATCAAAAAAAATTAACTTTCCCAAGGCAGCACAGATCATAGGGGCTCTCCGTTAAACAGGGCACAGTCAAAGCTGCTCCAGGAGAGATGTGAAGACTCCAGACGCTGGGCGAAGAGCGAAGCAAGTGGTATGATGCAACCCTGGTGTAGTGAAATAGCCGGATAGTAGGATGCGCTTGTCGTCGGCCTGATTCACAACACCAGCTGCAGCAACAATACCGGGGGCCGTCCAGCGCTGCGAGCGCCTCCGTGGGAGCCACGAGCACGTCCACCCAGCCGCGCTCGGTCGCGGTTCAGCAGTACCGCTCCCTTTCTCTCGGCTCCATACCTCTGGCTGCTCACGCCGTCTGCAAGAGCGAAGCGGCTCGAGGCGACGAGGGCTCTGCCGTGCTGCAGCGGGACCTGACCCCTCCACGGGGGCAAAGCGCGTTGCTCCCGCTGGCACGGCCACGAGGCCGAACGCCCCGAGCGCCGGCTCCCGCTCGCGCAGCAGCATGCCGACGGCGGGCCAGCTGCCGCCGGAGCCCGGCAGCGCTCCCTCGCCAGTTCAGCGGGGGTCTCGCCCACCCGCTTCGCTGGGCGAGCTGCCAGGGAGCCGTCAGGCAGCGCAGCTCAATGACTCTAATCGGGGGATAAATGTGGCACCCATTCCATTTAAGCACCGTGTCCGGCAGAAAAAGCCTCTATTCACACAGCTAAGAGGTGCCAATAAACCCCCTTCTGCGGGGCTTTCGCTCACTTCCCGCTGGTCCCTCGGCCCATTATGAGTATTAAATGGGTCAAATGAACCTTAATCTAGTTAAGCAGAGAATGTTTCAGTGCTTTACATAAGGCTTCTTTCAAAGTTTGCCAAAGCACTATATTCCTACAAGCCTTTAATGAAGTTTTAATAGACATGTTTCCATCTCCATTTGAGAAGGAACCTACCGCCCTGGCACGGCGATGCCCCGGATTACATGGGCCACATGCACGATGCAGGGGCTCAGCATGCAAACGCACAGTGCAGAGCAGGACGCTGCAGGGAAGCCTGGAGAGAGAAAATACATGGTTATTCAGGCAACTGCTGGCAACCTTACCTGATGGCACCAAAGGGATCAACTCCTATGCTCTTCCAGACGGCTTTTCCATCCCTTCCCTTCTTACTTCAGATCCATACAGAAACAGGATGAGGATACTGGTGTAAGGACATGAACGGCAGCAATATTTGAGCACTGTCCCCACCCCAGGAATACAGAACGGGAATTAAGAATATCACCTTCTTTCCTCTAGGCTGGAAGAAATATAGCATGATTCAAGGAGAGGCTGGGGTTTAGAAAGGTTGGGGAAACACAGAAGGGTAGAGAGGGTAACAAGAAGAACTAAGTTCAGGAAATGATTTCTTTCTGATGAAATCCCCTTGGCTCCTGCAAGGATCAAGATCCAAATGCTGCGGTCGCTGTCTTAGACAAATGCAGCAGTTGTGGGAGACCACAGTGGAGAATGGAGACTCATTTAACAGACCCATTCCAGCTGAAGGCTCTGGAAAAAAAAAAAAAAAATCAGGATCACCATGCAGAATCTGTAGTACATGGGGAAATCCAAGAAAAGCCACAGAACTAGAAACATATCTTGCAGGTTGCAGATGGGAACCCAACCAGGGCTACCAGCTAAGCCAAGCACGCACCAGGGGTAACACTGCAGGCTCCACTGAGAAAACACTTAAATGCCCAGCACGGTTTTAACGTCAGCATTGTTATTGGGGGGGGGGGGGGGGGGACGACAAAGAAACTCATGGCTTTTACTAGTAGCCCAAGGTTAACCTCTTGGCAAAGATTAAACCTTTTTCCTACTGGCCAGGTAGCATGGGCCAGAAATTCGCCATGAGTAATTTTATACTTACTGGTAAAAGATCCTTCATTGGCCACCCCACACAAACAGAGCTGAATGCTGCAATTCCCCTGTAAATCCAGAACACATCAACAGAGAAGTCACTTGTCAAAGAACTTCCAGACTGCCAAACTTGAAGATTCTTGATACCAATACCAAGGTACTCATGGATTTTTCACTACAGATGAGCTATGCAAACCACAGAAAACAGACCTGGATACTCAACATGTCTGCTGCATTTGTAAACTCGCTGAACGTCACACGCTTTCAAAGAAAAGCACCTTCTTACTCTTTCTTCAGGTCTTCTCTAGCAACGGAAGCGTGAGCTGCATTTCTCTCAAACGTGTGAGCCACCCCTAAGCTGCCACCTCACTTTCTAGCCTGCGAATCTTCATTGCCGAGGATGAGTCCTGGAGTAGGAAAGAGCACAGCTGAATTTTCTGATCCTAGAAAATCCTTTATCTGCAGTCTCAATCTGTACTTTTTTGTTGTATAAAGGGGCAGAACTCCTGAGTTCAGGGGAATTTTGTCAGTTTATACTAGGAATAAATTCAGTTCTCAGACGACCGCCCACGGTTCTACTGTGAACTGTGCCTGGCAAAGTATAAATGTTCAATCTGCTCAGATCTTGCTGTGCAGGATCAAGATTTTTTATTTGACCTATACAGGCTTGTGAAAGGAAACCAAAGTCCTTTGTGCGCAAGGAGTGTTCCCAACATCTTGGGCCTTGATGTTTACACAAAGGGTGCACAACTATGTCCTCATCAGGATACCTAAGCAATGGCTGGTAATTAACTACCACCAAAATTGCTCCTTTGCAAGAATCATGAGACGGATAAGCAGCAGCTCAAACAGCCTTTATACCCCTGAGTGGAGTCAGCAGGGTTGAGAGAGGACTGTGCCCAGCACTGTGGTAAAATCCACGCTCAGCAGTGCAGTCTCCTGCTCCTCTGTGACACAGATTACACTAGCTTAGAAAAGAAAGTGAGAAAATGCTGCTGTAAATAACTGTACGTGAAAACTGAGGTAATGCTCTTGAAAGCACTACACCATGGAAGGGAGCACTACTCCCTTTCATAAGGGAGTCTCTAGCATCAGTACCTCTGACCAGGCTACTCCAAACACATAGCTTATGCATTTAATGACATCCCAAACCACCTTTCCAGAAGGTCCCACTCAGAAAACCAAGAGGGAGCCTGCACATTAGGAATGCCAGAGCACCAAGGTATCAAGGGTTACGTACTTCACTCCAACAGCAGAACGTCTACCAGTCGGAAAACCGAGGGAGCAGGACCAGGTTGTTCTTTCCAAAAGAATAAACATATAAAACACTGGAAGCTTGGAATGGGAGAAAACAGTGACCTCTGGAAAACCACTGGGTTGCCTTACTCAGTGAAGCACCGGTATGTGCATCAGCATCTACCTCAGTGCAGCAAAGCCCTTAAAGCTGTGCAGGGAAGAGCCAGGTTTGCTGAATCCAGGTTTAGACGCAGAGCTGGAGCCTGCCACTCTTGAAAATACAGGAGGACTGATGTGCTGTTAATATTCATCACCTGCACAGATGTAAGAAGAAATCAGAGAGGCATCAACAGGAAATAATTCCAGCTCTCCATGGCAGCCTTCTGGCATACCCACAACCTCTCACACATCCTGTCTGAAACAGGGTTGGGCCTTAACTTTCCAAAGTTAGTTCCAGGGCCTTGGATGCCTGATATTTACTTCTTCTGTCAATGCAATGCAGTTGGATCTTCTTGGCTTTCAGAACGAAGTATGACACAGCTCCATTTCTGGTTAGCTCAGAAGGGACCCAAAGGCTGGAGTCAATCACGGAGTGCAAAGGGAGCAAACTGCATACGTCTGTCAGTTGTCTCTTTCGGTAACACTTGTGATGACTGAAAAGCACCCGAAAGTTTCTGCTACAGCCATCCTCAAAAGGCAGGCAGGAAAGGATAACGTGCTGTTTTTAAAACCTCCCTAAGTCCAAAATCTGAAATTAGAAACACACCAGCGAGGCAACCCCATAGCTCAACTGAGCAGGGATAGGTGACGAACAGGCAAACAAGGTCCCACAGATGGCAGCAGTCAGAGCCCAGCCCCAAAGGCCTCCTGTCCCACTGCCAAGGTGGAGCAGGGAGAGGGCAGCACCAAGGGGAAAGTGGCCTTCACCCTTGCGGAATAAACCCTGTTGCTCAGGTCAGAGGTTGTCTCAGGGCAGGCGCAGACTCGCTGGTCTCTCTGTAGGTGGGCTGGTTTGATGCTAAGATTAATTAGGGGCATGTGCTGAGTGCCAGCAAGAAAAGAAGAGCAGCCGGCTTTACCCTGCAGGACTGTACGTGGGACAGGCTGGTCCAGTGAGGATTTTCTGCAAGCTTCAGAAAAAAGCGAGGCCCTGCTCTGCCACTTGCTTTCCACTCACCTGGTCTCTAGTGGAGCAGATGAATTTGGGAACCGAAATAACATACCAAGAAACATTCGCACACAAATATGCCAGAAATGTTAATGACAGCAATAAAGCTTTCCACACGAACCAGCTGACTTTGTCAGGCAACCCAACCCACCGTCCCTCCCAGCAACTCTTGGGTGACTCACCAAATCCCCCTTACTGGTGGGGCGTTGTTTAGGTCTTCTCTCGTCTTCCCTTCTGCTATCAGGAGAAAGGACACACTGCAGGACATGCTCCCGAGCCTACCAGGCTGACAGCGCTCCCCGAGAGGTGCCCGCCTCCAGCTGGAACAATCTTGAACATGTCATAGGACCACTTGCCACTGCAATGCTCCAGATGTGCCCATGGATTTCGTGGGATGAACACGATTCTTAGCTGTGTTGCTAAGAACCCCAGCAGCCGGTTTGCTAACACCATAGGACATGTTTTTGGGGTAGCTTGGCAAGCCATCCCTTGGGTTCCTGTCCAGCAAAGAAAAGCTGAGAAAGTCTGTGCTATAACATTTTTGGGTAGAAAAAGTAATTAGAAAAATGTGATCAAGTCAAATAGCTTAACATGGCTGTTAGTGGGGTATTAAATATCCCTCAGCGCTGGTTACAGTTACACACACACTACAAAATGGAGAGCAATTCTCTCCCCCAATAGCTATTAACATACAAAAGTTGAAATCAGCCCCCACATTTTTGCTGGCTACTCTGTATCCCGAACCACAAATATTCTCATATCCCAGCAATACAAATGGGGCAAGTGCAAGGCAGCAGCCGGGCAGAAGGCTGCGTGTGCGTGCCTGGAGCAATAAGGGAAGTAACGTTCTTCCCATTTCAGTTCAAAGATCAGCTGCTACATACCAGTACAGGAATGCAGGGAAAGCTTCTGGCATCACATGCTCCCTGGGCTTTCCTGTTGATTCAACTGGAGCCCAAAACATTTAAAGCTATGCGTAGGAACCACTTTTTAAGGGTTTCCCACCAAACCAACAGTAATATCCATCTCTGCCCAAGGAATCCACACTTCAGCTCTTTGGTCAGCTTCCCCGCTTCTCCTAGGGAGCTCCATATGGGACTATTTGGAATTTGTCTGGCTAAAACCCCATGTGTTGATTACCAAATCTCTCCTACTGATATATAACTGTTCCCAGTCTCCGCCGCTTCTGCAAAAGCCTCAGTGGAGCTTCTGGATTTGCACAGAACTGTAAATCTGAGACACCAGCCTGACATTTTAAAACTCTAAGTGTAAATGAGACTCCTCTGTAGCACGCAGTTCATCTGCGCCACATAAACACATTCCTCTGCACAAGACAACATTATAGACTGGCACCAGCGTGTCACACGCGTGATGCATCACAGACAGATTTTCAACATTCAATGCGCCTTCAAAAATAACAACAACAAAAAATTTCCAAGCAGTATAGCGAGCAAGCACTAAATCAAAATTCTTCCTTTGCATTTCCTCTTCTGTTATAAAATTGTGTTTACCTCCCTCATCTTTCTCTGCATGGCCCATTAACTTGTTAAGAATGATTTTCTAACTATAACCAATTTAAAATAAAATGAATTAAAACATAAACCCCCCAAAAAACAGTGAAAATAAAAATGTCAAAAAACAAATAGAAATCAAAGAAATTTATTTCCATCAACAAAAATACAGAATACAAAATGATACTGGTCCCACCCTCTTGATGTACTAAAGACAGGCACGGGTTGCTGCAACCCTAAGCAAAAGCCTCTCTGCTAATTCATAAGGACCTCCATTTGCACCAGTCTTGCGTTCGTGTCTCCGGATGTTCTGTAAGGGATCATTCCAGCAAATGTTATCAGTGCCCGAGCTTGAGATCGAAGTTGCTAAAAAAACATAAAAATAAAATACTGTTACTTTAGTATCTCAAAAACTCAATTAAAGTGGGTTAGGCAGGTGTTAAACACCTCCGTTTTCAAACAAGCAAACATAATATTTGTTTCTCAAAGCTGCTCTGGATAATAACATATCTCTACATTTGGAAGGAAATCCAATTATTTCCTTTTACAACTGTTTAAAGCTAAGTCATCCATTTGCTTAAAAAACTCCCATTTATCTAAAATTACCCTGGAAAAAACACTTTCAACAGACTAGAGCATTGCTGTACTGTAAGAGCCACCTGGCAATTCCTGCGTGAAATGGGCTTTTCCAGGGCAGCAAGATTCTTTCCCATCTCACAAAATATAAAAGTGACCCTGCCGAAATGCTGCGCTAAGACACTTAAAGCACAAGCACTAAAAATACAACCCAGGGTGCCACATGCACCTTACGGTCTCCAGCACCTTAACATACCGGCGTCTTTAAACGCTCTCGACTCCGTAACGCAAGGAAGGTGAGCGTACCAGGTACATTAAGAGACCTTTGACTAAAGTAATCAAAAATCCCGTTTATCCACCAAGAAAGCTGTTTACGTCTGAAGGAATTCAGGAAAACCCTTTTTCATTTGTTAAAACATCTAGTAAATTAAAAACCAGTCTGATAACTGGTGGAGTTCAGGAAAGCCCGGATCTGTATGGCAGACACTGTGGACCAAGGCTTTTGTTTGCTTACAGTGTTTTCTTCCTAAACACAAAGCATCTCTAAATTACTATGCTGGAAGATCCTGCTATTTGGATCATGCTTTAATCCGGTGACTGCAGGGAAAGCCGAAGCAGCTTTATCGCGGGCATACGGATGGTGAATGCGGCAGCAGGGATTTACAAGCGACCGAAGCCCCTCACCTGGCTGGGAACAGCACCAAACACCAGCTCAGGCGCTACTGCTCCACCTGGGCAAAAAGCCTTCCACTTCACGCCGGGGCTGGGAAATAAGTTTTACGTAATGCGGCGATCACAGCCATTTACTTTCACGTTTCCACTCTCTTGGCCAAAGGAAAGCTACGCCTGTGTGCAGAGGTGAGCTCCCGCCTCGCGCTTGTGCTCCGGAGCGGCTGCGGAGGGAGGGATGTGCCTGGGGAAGACGCTGCCAGGAGGAGCCGAAGCTGCGAGCAGCGCCTGCCGCGGAGGCGTTCCCGCCTGCGAGAGGGCGGCCGCGGCGTTTCAGGAGGCAACGCGGCACACCGGGCGCTCTCTTAAGTAAGAGGCAAAACTGAGACCGACCCAGGTGTTAAACGCTCCCAGCACAATCTACACAGCGGGAAGTTACCACCTAGTGAACACCGCGGTACGGGCTACCAGGCAAGGTGGCCTAAAAACGACTCTTTCAGTTCCCGTCACAGTCAACACTTCTCTTTTACCCTGCTCCCGACTCTGTTACGCAGAGAAGTCGCCTAATTATGTTTAGCCTGCTGTGTTTCACTGGGGGTCGGAATCGGTGGCAGATGAGTCAAGCCTGTAAAGTGGTTTGATCCTATGGGATGAAACCATCAAGAGGCAAAAACCCTATTACTGTGACTAAAACAGGTGTAGGAGGAGTGCGAGTTACTGTTCCCTTTACGTCTTCACTAGCGATGATACTGGAGCCGGGCCATTTTTACAAAACAAAACAACACAACATGATTGCAAGCAGCAACCCTTCAAGGAGAAAGAAGAGAGGCTCGCCGAGGCTAAGAGCAGCCGGGAGGTCTATTGCCTGCAATTACCTCATGAACATCCAGAACAGAAAACTTTCACTTGTGATTTAAAATAAGACCACAAATAATAAAAAAAAAAGAAGGAATCCCATTCCTTTCATGACCTATTTTTGCTGCCAAGATGACGCCCTGGGGCTGCTCCACAGAGGTGGCCACCCCGGATCCGGGTGGGCAGCATACGATGCTGCTGTCATGCTGTCGTGACATCTGGGTCACGGCTGCCACTGGAGCCAGGTTTTCAGGAATTGCAGCCCGGCTCGCTGGAATCTCTGCCTGAAATCTGACAAAATGGATCAGGCCAAGTGGGACAGGATTTTGGTCCCTCACCCCCAAAGCCAATTAATGTATAGATATTAAAAAAAAAAAAAAGACCCAAAGCTTAGGTAATTTCATTTTGAAATAAACAAAATACATTAAAAAAAAAAAAAAGAAAAGCTCAGACTCCCAGCCTGATCATTTCTAAATAAAGCACCTTTCATCTCTGGAGTGGAATAGGAAACATTTTAGCAGAAGTGGGAAGATTAAGAGAACAGTATTGGGTCCATGGGGTTCTTGAAGCATTTCTTCTCCATCCTCCCCTTGCTATTGGGTCCGTGCTGCTCCTGTGAAATGCCCTCTACTCCCTACCCATTACAATAGGAAACCGCTTAAGGCAGAGAGCAACCAGCGCTTGGCACCAAAGGGCAAATTCAAAGGCCATATATGTTCCTTCTCTGGGGACTCTGCTCCCTGCTTGGCAGAACCAACCTCAGCCTGTTGAACATGCTCCTACCGCAGGGTCCTGCTTTTGAATCCTTCTGATGAACAGACAGGTTTGAATCTATCTGCTCAGAGGAGCTAGAGGAAACCCAGAGATTTCAGAGACCTGTTCAAGGAAAGGCCATTTTGTGCGTGCACTGACTGCTGGCCAACGCGCTCAGACTGTTACAGCTTCTGGAAAATCCACACTATTAGTGATTTTCCCAAAATTTCCTTCCCTGTGGTGCATTTTTCGCCCAAAAAAAGTTCAGAGGAAAAATTATTGCCAAATGCAGCCTGCAGAAGCTTGTATCTGCTGTTTCTGTTCAGGTGAATGAGGAAGATTTTGCTGAAGGAATGTCCCTCTCTTCTCATTCGAAATGCCCTGATTTTCTCCTCACATCTAAAACAACCCCAAAGCGTTTCCCGAACTGGGAAACTGGAGCAATCTAGATTCCCTGCTCACATTGTTCGGGGAGATACTGTAGGGGAAGAAAAAAGGGGAACATGTCATAAAGTTCTTCTTACTCGATCTTCCATGCTTCCAGGCCTGACACCTTCCTGCGCACACAGATCTTAAAGGGAGCTGCAGGCCTATAGCTTTTTTCTCTTTAGCTAATCCTACACCAGAAGACTTGTGCTGCCTTCTGACATTATAATCACACGACTCTTCTCTCATCACGCTCCTGACTACAGGGACAACAGGCACGTGTCCTCTCTGCTGGGGATGCACAGCTTTTATTGCACAGCCATGACTCAGAAACCCAGTGACTTTCAACGCCACTGACAAACCCTATTACTATGAGATCCCACCACCAAGACCAGAAACTCGATTAGCAGAACCTCTGGCCTGAAAAAGAGAACTTTATAGGGTGTTTAGCAAAGCAGACCATCAGCTGCTTCTCCAACAGCAACGGCACAGGAACGCAGAGCACAGTCACTAAAGCGAGCACGCTGGTAACAGGCACACGGTTGATACTGTGCAATGCTACGGTGGTTTCCTTCTACACACAACCCTGCCAGCAAGGCTGCCGACCCTATCACCGATCAGCCCAGCAATCTTCGCTAGGCCACGCTCATGCTGTTCACACTGTGATGACGCCTGACAGGATTACACCCTTACGGAGACGGGAAAAGCTGCTACGTAAGGCACGGCACGCAAATAACACAGCAGAGAGAAAAAGCTCCCTTGAAAAGCACGGAGCTGAGGCTGTTCGCTCCGTGCTCTCCTCGTGAACATACAGAGCAGGTAACAGACTGCATTATCCTGCGGCTTCTTCCCCGTGCAACAGAGTCTAAGGTGGGGAGAAGCCTCAGCAGTGCGCGCCCTTCTCCAGCTTTGCCAGTCTAGAGTGCAAGTACCGCTGCAAGGCAGAGGTCTATAGCTTACACGCAGACCGTACGCCAAAGACTGTATCATTACTTTAGCATCTGTATCATTACTTTAGCAGACTGTATCATTACTTTTATCATTCTTCTCTTAATGTAATTTAGAAATTCTACTGAGGTTTTTGCCAATATTAAAATTTACTTATCAAAGACGCTGTAACACATGACTCAAGCCTGGAATTAAGCTGGCTGTAGCCCAAGTTGTTTTTCATTCTCAAAAGAAGTTGATATTTATTTCCTAATCTGTAAGACAGAATGAATGCTATGGCCTTGATTCTAGAGTGCCTGTGGCAGCTTTACCTTAATAAGAACAACAAAACCGAACTGGAAGACAGTGAAGCTGAGAACTCTTCCGCTCAACACAGCGCATTGATAGGTGAGTGCCCATAAATCCCACAGTGCAATTCAAGTGGTGCTATTGAGAAATCCCCCATTCTGCGGCTCTGCTGAAGGTGTGGGTCCCCATGAGTGGCACAGGGAAATGCTTCATCACCAGGGCTAGCACTTAAGTCAAATCCACCTTCGTTGGCCACTGAAACCAGGCAGTCAGATCAAGCATCGGAGCACCGGAGAGCTGCCCACTCTGCTGCGGAGACAACAGGAGGATGCTGACAAATTGCTGCACCCGCTCACCAACTGAATGTACCTGAATGCCTTAGTGTGCTGCCCAAGGACACTTTGAAAATGTCTGCCCATGTCACTACGGAAGCAAGTCACAGAGAGAAGGGAAGGAAGACCTTCCCCCCAGAAATCAGTTTTGCTTGAACAGGGCACTAACTCCAATGAAAGAGGTAGAAATCAGGCTCTTGAGAAAAGACAGGTCAATTGTCAAGGCAACATCATCAACCATCCCAGAGACACTGCGCTGTCCATATCTGCTAATTATTTAAAATCTCACCGAGCAGTAAGCTGAACACCTGTTTTCTCTTACTATGAGGTTATTTATTGTAATATATATTTTTAAATTCCTGAATGCTATTTAGAACGATATTCTTTACACTAAAAAGGTAAAGTTTCAAGAGACTAGTCTCAGTACTCTACGTAACTGAAGAAGCTAGTAAGTCAGAACCAAAGGCTGTTAGAGATACACAGTTATTTGAAGCCCAATACCTTGAAACTAGAGGAGAAACAACCTAGCAAACCTTGTCAGACAGTGAAGGCCATAACCTTACCGAATCTCTGTCTTCCATTACCCGCTGGGGTCTGGCAGGAGTGGCTGGGCTTGTGCCTTTCATCCTCTTATACTGGGTGAATAAAATATTCATGGTTGCAAGCAGGACCTCAGATAAATTGTGCCTGATCTACACAAAGGAAATCAAAAAGAAAAGATATTGCAATGAAGAGCATGTTGACAGAACCATTACTATACGATATCAGAAAATCAAGCACTGACAACTATGGTTGATGTTTGCACATATAATGGTCATACAATCAAAGGTTACCTCTGCCATGACTGTACCATCTGACAAAAAATGTCATCCAGAGTTTTCGGGCAGATGTGTGTAGCGGCTGCATCTCCATTTTTGATAGCAACAGCTCAGATAAAACCCAAAGCCATTATACACACAAACACTGTCTACAAGAGAAATGCCACCTTCCAGTTAAAACATTGCAAAAGCAGTAATACACTGTCTCTTTGGTGGCAAATGAGCAGTCAGAAAACAGAACAGGTGAAAGGTTTTGTTTTCTGGCAAATAACCAAGGAAATGTAATGTTGAGGAAAGAAAGAAAGAAAAAAAAAAGATGCCATCAGCAGAATTGTTTCTAAAGAGGATAATGTTCCAAATTTTCCAGAAGCATGTCACAAATTCAATTTACGGTCTAGGGATTGCATAGCATCCCAGAAAATAACTTCTGCTTGCAGTCACTGGTGCACATTGCTCCACACAAGCAGATCAAGAGAGTCACAGCAACTCTCTGCACAGTTGCTCTCTTTAGGCTGCTAGGCATTGGCCCGCCACTCTGCAGTTCATTTCTAAGACGACAGTAACTGGTAGGATAGTTTCTTTCAACCTAGTGTGATGCACAATAACCTGGATGTGGAAGACCAGCAAAAGCAATCGTTAGTGTTAAGCCCAGGCACAGTACCAGAGAGGTGACTTCCAAAGAGCCTTTTTACCCTGATCTCGTCATTGTGTTTAGTCATATACTCCACCAACATTCAAAAATTCACACTGATGCTACCAACATCCACAATGACCCAATGAGAGGTTTTTTTCCTCTAAAACTCCACAGCTAAGAAAAGCTTCATGTGTATCAAGTATTTTTGCAAAGTAAAGGTTGCTCGCTAACCATCCTTTCACTAGTTATCATCACAGGGAATAAGGCAGGAATTTTTGGACGACCTTTATCAATACTAAAAGCCACAAAATTTACCAGCAAAGAGACAAGATCCACAGTGTCAAACTCTTAGGTCAGTGCCAGACAACAAGCTGCAAAATGTCCAACTTGGAAGAATCAATAAACTCCAAAACTCAAAGGAAAATGTCATTCATTCACAACCTTTTATCCACTAGTTCACTTTGAAATAAAAACCGACCATGTATTTAAAAATCCTCTTTGAAAGGTACTTATGTCAGGTGCAAAAATAAATCCCCGAGATACTATCAGTTTCAGAGGGCATTTCCCTTCATACGCTAATGGCCAAATGCATGAGTACCTCTAATTTGGAGGGAAAGAAACTCAAGACCTAACAAATCTTGGTGACCCTTAAGAGCATGGAAGAACTAATTCAGTATAAAAGTTGAAAGTTTTCAATGTTCCAAATTCTTGAATCTAACTCAAGAAGTTCAGAAAGATTCAAACTGCTGTTTTCTTCTGCAACATAGAAACTAAGACTTCTGGACAGAGATTCTGATGCGCCAAAGAACAAGTGCTAAGGAGATAAAAATTTGCAAGCCAAGAATCTATCTGCATAAATGCAAAATAATTCCATCATATTTCCCATTAATGACTCGAAATGATGAGATTACAAGGTTAAGACCCTTTTAACAAGGCAAAAGTATTTAAGAAGCTAAAAATAGGCATTACTTACTTCATCGCTGAAGTTCCTGAAGGCAGCAACTCTTTCCTCCACACAGTCTTGGCTAAGAGGTACAAGCTTTAGGCGTTCAATAATCTTCAAAAAAGAAAGCAGGAATCAGGGTAGATTATAATCAACATTCTATATACTGTATACTAATAAAGCATATTTTTGAAGTGTTACTGAAATGCTCCTGATTCCATTCATGAGAAAACCTTTCGTTGCTATTTATTGGTTTATCTTCTCACTTGGTTGAGTAGCCAGAACATTTTGTTTAAGGGCTAAAAAGTATCTCCAGAAAGATTTTCTTGATTATCAAGCAACAGGAAAGAAATGCTTTTTAAAATTCCTATAGCACTGCAGCACCTTCTAGCTCATTAAATATAACTTTTTGTTTTAAGTGATGCTACATGAAACACTTTGGGTTTTCAAGGGCATTAGGAAGCCTGCACTTCAAACAGAAGTCTTGCAACTTACATCAAAGGCCCTGTCAATGTGACCGGCATGATATTCATCAAAAAAGGTGATTAAGTCTAGCAGAAGGTAGAACGTGGAGTCAATGGATTTCTTTGCACTTATCCCCTGAGCTTTGTACCTGAAAGACATTTTTTTTAAACAATGTTATTGTGCCAAATGACAACCACTTATAAACATGCACTTGCAATTCCTGAAAGCGGAGACATCAAGCACAAGGACAGAAAGCATCTAATGAAGGACAGCTTTCATTTTTCTTAACCAAAAGGCAGAGTTTTCACTTTTTTTTTTAAATCTTTTTATTCACTTTTAATTTTCCATCAAATCCAGGGTTTGTTTCTTTTTAAATGTTTACAGTTTCCATATTCATGGGGAAAACAGTGATGGAAACTAGAGGCCTGCAAGGCAAGCGCCGCACGAGCATGTTTAACATGCTGTTCTGCAGCACACAATCCACCAGCGCAACTGCCTGCTTCGGGCAAAACATTAAGACTTAGAAATGGATTAGATGCTTCTGCGTACTCCAGTTACACTTGCTAGGAGATGAGTTGGAGAGCAGCAGGCTCTTGCTCGTCGTAGCACGAGCAGATTTGACAACTGGGTCAAGAAGAAGCTCCTTCCTCAAAGTAACAGTATAGTGAGAGTGGTCAAGCACGCTGCACACACTAGCCTTGCCGTAGCCACTGCAGAGGAGCAAGCCAGATAGCCTTTTGGCCTTTTCTGGGGGGTAGTCCCTCTGTTCCTACCAAATATCACAAGACCGCACACAGAAGGAAAGCTCGCTGCCCAGAGCTGCTCACTGCATCGCTACGATACTGTCTGCAGGACAGCAAATGAAGCACAGCCCTATATTGTGTTTAACTGGAGAGAAAACGACCCATCAGACCTGCTCTGGCTTTGGATTCTTTAAGGCTTGTAGCTACAAAGGGGCATTACTGAACAGTAACATTTAGCGCTGTCTCTCAAAGATCAAAGCAAGGCCAAAACAATGCCCATTACAGGCTCTGCTGAAACTTAAATTCAAGCCACAGGTTTAATTCTCCTTGATGTCTGCTACTGAATGACTCTAAGTCGATGTGGCACTAATTTTCACTCCGTTTCAACCTTCACTAAATGAAGGAAAGGCTGACTGAAGGAGCGACTGGCAAAGGCCGCTTGTCAAAAGAAGAAAGGCAAGGGCCTCTGACTGAAATCAATACATTCTTGTATTTGTCTTCCCAGTCCTGAAGTGCCTCCAAGCTTGCTTGTTTTTCTCTTTTATACACTCCCCACCAGAGCGTTAGAGGAAAAGTGGTAAGACATTTCTCACAGGTACCCAGATTTCGTTCTAATAAAATACAGAAATTGCCCACAGCAAGCACTATGACAAGATGTATCAAATGAAGATGGTTAAAAAAAAAAAAAAAGGTAAAAGCTCTTTTGCAATAACAGCCTTTCAGAAGAAGCTTATTCTCAGACTCAAGCTGCTAATGAATCTTGAGCAGTGACGTCTCCCAAACACACATACCCATTAATACACGGACACTGCAAATGATATACCTTTTGGTCACTTCCATTTCTATCTCTTTTTGAAACACCACAATGCTCTTTCCTAAAGCAATAGGTTGTGGAAATTAGGATCTCCATTTACACTCACCATTTATCACCCCTCAGCTTAAACGCTCCCTTTTAGGCCCTTCGGTATTTCATTAAAGTAGCAGTGAAACAAAGTTTTCAGGCAGCTAAACTCCCAACTCTGCCATTACACCTCAGAATTATTGGTTTTGTAGCTCTCTCCTAATACTACTTCTATCCAGAAGATTGTGTGCAATGAATCCACACCCTTTGTTTGCAGAATTTTGCTTTAAAAATTATCTAAAACATACAATACATTATATTTATTGCTCCTTAAGAGACTGTCTCCCACTTCGCAATTCTGCAGTTGTGTTTCCCTGATTCGCCTACAGACAAAGCTTCTTGCTTCTGCCAAATTCACCCAACCGGCAGCTGAAGATCTCCTTTCTGTTTTGAGTACTGCAAGCCACTGCAAGCAGGACAGAATAAATTCTGACCCGTTTTCTGTCCTCCTGAACACATCACTACAGATGCCATGCTCCAGCCAGCAGAAACAAAATCAAGTACTGATACCCACGAACTGACAGTTCAAAGTACAGAGCCTTTAACTGGTTCAGGCGAGGTCCACGCTAACCAGCCCATGCCTTACCTCTCAGCAATGGAATGGGCCATGTTCTTCAGCCGCTCCTTGTTGGACTGGGGAGTGCCAATCTGGGGAACGACGGGACTGAGGAGTTTGTTCATCAGTTCCAAAACTTTGTCTGGGTTCTGTTGATATTAAGGTTGCAGACAAATAAAAGGAAAATGACGGGACCTGGCATTTTAAACTCATTGGCAAAGCAAAAAAAGGCCTTATCCAGTGGTGCCCAGTGCAACCTGAGAGATGCTTCCCTTCCACAGACAGTCAAGACTGAGCATGATAGCTAGAGTAAGTGACATAATGCTGCTGGCTCATGTGGAAAAAAAAAAATCATATAGCTTTCAGTTTTCCCCTAAAACACTGGTTACTGGCTTATCCCCTTTTATTTCAACCAGCACACTTTGCGTAAATAATTTCACTGGCCAGGATAACATGGGGCAGTTGCTTCAAAAGATCATACTGATCAACAGTCCAGGCTGTCTTAAATCAGAATGGACTGGACAGCCACCCTTCCCGACTTCATCACTGAAACCCTTCCACACGCAGCCAACGGCTCTGCTCCAAGAACTGCAAAATAACCTACTGGAATAAAGGCAATTCAATCTCTGAGATTAAATTTCACTTCCTTATCACAGACAGTATGTTTGAAAGTACGACGGTGAGTCAGGGGTATATTTATGGCAGTACATAAAAGATACTTACCTTTGCAAGGTCATAGAGTTTTGCAGCTTCTTCAAACAATCCTTTATTTTCTGCTGCAGAAGCCACTTTGTTAATAATAGGTTTTGTGTCACTAGTAAACTTGTCTATCACTCCAGGCTAAAGAGATGAGACAAATATGAAAGGAGAGAGAAGGGGAAAAAAAAAAAAAAAAAAGAGAGATCAGAATGCTTAAAAATTCCTGAATATTCTTGTCAAGGCAATGAATATTTTACATGTTGGATTATGATTAGAATGGCCCATACATTTCCATGGGAACACGCAAAAGGGCCATGTTAAAAATAGAAAGAGCTCTTGTGAGAGACACTATCTCCAAATGGGAGTCAGCACTGAGACATCTGCTGTTTCTAATTCATTCAAAATGACCCAGATAACAGGTCAAATTCTAAATTATTTTAATTTGCTGATGACACATTACAGTGGAGAAGAAGAAAACACAAAAGATTTCAGCAGATAACATGCCAGGGCCTCCAGGGATGCTGTTTGTGTATATTGGCTTGACACGTTGCAAATGAAATCTTATGCTGACAAAAGAAAGTGCTACAAGAATTTTAAAACAAACGTAAGTACAAAATAAAAGGCAGAAAAAAGTCAAGGAAATCTGGAAAGGATCTTACTGTAGTTGAGGATGTAAAAGATAGTATCACCTAGAACAACCTTTTTTTTTTTTTTTTTTTTTTTCCCCCAAATAAAGACAGCAATTGCTGAATTCTGGTTTCATACCAGAGAAGCACAAGAGCACAACTGCATTTAGAAGAAATTGAGTAAGTCAGGAAAACAGGATTCATCTCTAATGGCATAACTTAAAAGCCATCTCTTTAAATACATCTTACAAAACTGCAAAATGAAAAATAATTGGTAAAGATTACTGAGGTACCCTGTTTTCATGTGTGCAATCTCATTGCTTTTAAACTGACAAAAGAAAAACATCCAAAAGGAAATCCTGCCAGAAATCACAATGTTTTTTATGACAGTGGCAATGATTACAGCATGAGGCATAATCTTAAAATTAAGACCTGAACGATTCTGGAGTTTGCTTTATGCATAAAGCAAAAGTTGTCTCAGTGAACAAAAAAACTTCACCAGTTATGCAAAATTTTATACATCTACATGCCCTCTCCTCTTCCTAGGTGAAATTTTAAGGCTTCCCCTATCTTCTGACTATGTCAGCTTACATTTTAGTTTTAGAATATCACTTTTACAGCAGACACAAAATTCATCACTAAAATAAAAACGGCTGATCTTTGATCCAATACTAATCCTCATTTGTATGGAGAGGACACCTCACGTGTGGCTGTGCGTTCAGTCTGTTAGCCCTTGCTCCCTTAACTACAAGGATTTTTAATGGGCTGCAATACATTTCTCCTCTGAAGTGCATGAGGATATATGTCATATAGATAATTTTCATACACACACACAAATATATAAAAAAAGTTAACACCAGAACAATCTCACACACATTTATAGGCAAGGCATTCTTACTAATTTTTACTATATTCAGTTTCCTACTCTAGAGATGAAATTCTGACCTCACTAAAATTACCTGCTGCCCTTTCTTTCTTTAGTTATATCCTCTTTCTACAGGGACACAGTTTGCTCTGCACTTCCTGACCTGCTTTCTTATAGGACAAGTCATAGATTATTCTGTAAAATCTGATGCTTGAAGAACCAATATGTATTCAAAAAAGGTAATAATTTGGCTAATGAAAAATGAGGAAAAGCTAGATAACCTCAAGACTACTTCGGAAATCAAGTGTGGTTTGTACTTTCTATATGAAATATATACAAATTATCAACTCACCTTTCTACTGCCATCGTTTTCCAGCTTTCCAAGAATCATATCAAACTATATACACACAGACGTAAAGCAGGAAAAAAAGGGGGGAAAAAAAGAGAGAGATGAATTTTATGTATTTCATAACATACTTAGTAACTATGAAGATGCAGCCATGGGTGTATTACAAACAGGGATCTATGTCAAAATTATTACTGCATATAAATAATGCCCCCAAAAGACCCAATTAAATATCCTAAGTACATGGCCAATGTGAGAACTGGAATCTTCCTTCATCTAGGTATGTGATTGAAGCACGATGAAGAATGAGAGCAAAGAAATGCTTAAGGCTGTCTGGCCTAAGGAAGATTTCGATGGAGAGAGAAATTTCAATTTAGGTAAGGAAGGCAGAAAATGGCCATACATACCTCTCTGCTTTCAATTACTAGTTCACTAACACAACGCAAGAACATATTTTCTCCCTGGCTGTCCTTCTCATTCCTACAAAAGAAAAGGGAGGAGGAAGGTACCGTTTCTCAAACTGAAGACTTCCCAAACTGAAGGATAATTAAGCAATATAACTGGGAGGAAATTTAGACACATCTTGGCTCCTACCTGAGAAAGTAAAAATACTGCAGAGCTTCCCTTGGATCCGTTGACTCAAATTTACGGGTGTAAAGCATCAAAAGCCGTGCAAAATTAAGACGCCTGATGCCAGGAGGGTCACCAGCCTCATGGCTTACTGCAATGTCAGAAACAACACCATCAAAGTACCTAATGCCAGGAAATGTTGCTCTGATCTTCATCTCAGATTAATCACAGCAATGATCCAGAGCTCTAATGCAACTAAAACAATTAACCTTTAGCAGACTATACTGATAAACATTGCTTGTTTG
Source organism: Apteryx mantelli (assembly GCF_036417845.1). Classification (NCBI taxonomy): domain Eukaryota; kingdom Metazoa; phylum Chordata; class Aves; order Apterygiformes; family Apterygidae; genus Apteryx; species Apteryx mantelli. Next base: position 22,247,446 of record NC_089987.1, on the reverse strand, counting down.
ATCAGTTACATAGGCCTGCAGTGTCTACAGGGTATTAAAAGGCCTCAGAAGACATTCCCTTATTGTAAAGTAAATGTGCAGGACTTACATAGCTGTGCACTCTGCCCAGAAGATTTCAGGAGCAATTTTAACTCAAACATGACCAAAGCAACATGAACAGCATGACAACGCAAGTGCTCTATCCGAAAGAGAAAAGCGATTGCAGCTTCAAATTGTGCTGTCAAGAACAGTACTTGGAAGTAGAGGAAAGGCTGCTGATTCACTGCAAAATGGGATTCACCTGAAAAAACACATACACAGAGCAAGTGAGGATGGTTTTGCAATCAGAGACAGTGGACAATTCTTGTCACAATGCATCATTATCATTTATTCAGTGTCGACAGAAATAAACACACTCGACAAAACTGAATACCTAATCACACAGCAGTGGCTGATCTGTAATTGTTTCATCGCAAATATATCATGAAAGGCCACAGGATAAAGATGCATTCAGGAAGCGTCAGTGAATAAACAGTTACTCGAAGGAGTTCCTTCTTTCCAGACAATGAACCACCAACTCTGAGAGACTGCAACAGATTCTCTGAAGACCACAACTTTTTGTCTTCATTTACACTTACCAAGTCATCCAAAAAACTTCATAAACCCGGACTTCCTAACACAGTGACACCAATGGTAGCTTATTATATCCCTCTTTCACTCAATTTTTATCTGCCTGTGAGTGATGCTGCATGCTAGAAGGCTGCAGAGTCTGTATGTCTTGGATAGTCCGAGTGACCTAATCAATTTTGACTGATCAGAAGATGAAGATGGGAAAAGGTACTCTCTTAGGCATAGATGTTCCTACAGCTTTCCAAAGTGGAAGGGACTATGATTTATGTGAAAAAGGCCAGTTTGGGTCCCCAGCAAATTACTTGAAATGGAAATTTATGAGAAACAACGAAAACCGATGCACATGGAGAAAAACCTTGGAAAGCCATGCCTACATTAGGGAATGATTGCTTTTCTGTGCTGTACTCCAACTGTGTGAAGTTTTGCTAAAAGAGCTTAGCCTATATATGGTGAGAGAAAACAATCCATAATTTAGAATGGATAGAGTACAAATAATAGCAGTGTTCTTCACAGACAGATGTTCGTTCTCCGGACTGCTGAGCGCACAGACAGGATTTGCTCACCATACCTTACTAAAGTCTGCCATTACTCTAGGGAAGCAGGCTGGTCACTAACACTCTAAAGATGCCTGTCACTAAAGAAGAGCTTTAGGGTTTATGTGGAGTCCAGCGTTTGTGTAATAACAATCGGAAAATGCCCTAAGTAGAAAAACAGAACCCCAGTAACATATCTCTTTGTGGTTTCTTACCATAGTCCTCCAGCAGCTGCTTCTGGAACTGAGATAACGTTAATCGGTCCTGCGGAGAACTCGTGCCATTGTCCTCAAAGCACACTTGGTTCAGCTAGGATCACGTCCAAAAAAAGAAGCACAGATATTTCAACTTCATCTTGCATGAGGGATGCATTCAGAAGATATGCATTCCATGTGAAGCCCTTGCTAGGATTTGACCAACTGACTACACACTACTACTAGTTGCAACATCAGGTCCACCTATTGCTGGGCAGCAAAGATCTCTAACATGGTAACACCAGAAATCCATGCAGATACAACCCAAGAGTCCTTTTGCAACTGTGCACACCAAACTCCACTGTTGGGACTCAGAATACCCACTACACAATAATCAAAATTAAGGTTTTTTGCAGTTTTAACAAATCTATGGATAATCACCAGTATCTATTCTTATGCCCCACCAAAACTGTGAGAACTTTATGTGCTGGTGACACTGACACTGTCTTTCTCTGTCAACTTTCACATCAACATTTCAATCATAATCCACCCAGAATTGAAAATTGACACAGGATTCTCACTTTAGTAAGCTGTGTTAGAACAGCTGGCAGAACAGCTGGCAAAGACTGATGTTTAATGAGGAACTTGACACTTTTCCACAAAAGAGAAGACCACACTATCCCCAAATTAACACCTGATAGTACCAAGGGTGACAGGCTAGTCCTAGGACTCAGGTTCTCAAGCTCTCCACTATCTGAAAGGCCTCAGATCACACACATTATATTGATGGAAAACACCTTGGATTAGGGAGGTTAGCAGAGCAGTGCAGAGATTACCACTTAGTCCTATTTAAAAAAAAATAATAAAAGCACTTACTTTTAGCCAAAGATAATCTTCTGTTTTATCAGCAACTTCACTCTGGTTATCTGTAATGTCACAACGGCCGATAATACAATAAACAGCCCTTTTGTATGGGTCAGTATTATTCCTCAAAGCTCGTCTATAATGGAGACGTAGTTTATTTTCTGTGGCAGGGGATAATCTAAGGAAAAAAAAATCAAAGTGATAAGTAATTCATGGAAAAAATGTGAACCCAAACTCTCCCTGTATGAGGAAACCTGGATACAAACCAATGCAAATAGGTGCATATTCACAGCAAAAGCATCATGAAAGTAAATACTGGAAGATATTTCTTCCACTTGCAAAACTAAAAACATTCATACTACCTGAAAAGACACATTTCATGTGTATTTGGTTTTGCACATGTTAATATAAATATGGTTATAATTATGGGGGAACGTCTTCAAATGGCACCATTGCAGGAAAAATCAGAAGACAGTCATTTTAAGAGTGCATTAATATTGCAGTAGATGAGCTATTTGTGTTGGATTCTGTGCAATTTCATCATTTCAGAAAAATACAGCTCATAAAGTCTTTGGAACAATTTGGGCTAGTAAATACTACTCAAGTGAGCAGGTCATTGTACCACGAAGTCCTTTATGAGAAACACTGTTTCATCTTTATCATTAAATACTGTCATTATGCTCTTTAGCATTCTATTTCTTCTATTCGCTTGGAGAGAATTTTACAGAATCGAATCAATAAAGTGTTCTCCTAGACTAAGATGTTGTTTGTCAACTCTGTAGCCAGAGTACATTTTTATAGCTGTAATAAAAACAAAATAAATCAATTAGACTGTATAGCATTAAAGTGTTTGTAATGGAAACAATGACAGTGCCTTCACTAAGGTTTCTGGAACAATCATAATATAATGAGCATTGCTAGGTGTTCTCTACAAGCCAGGTTAATTTTTAGAATGACGACATGGTCTGCACCACTTGGTACTTTTTTTTTGAAATTTTCACTGTTATTTTTTGAGGCCTGCAAACATACCTGTTCTTGCTCACGTTTTCACACCTGAGCAGCCCCACTGCACTCAGCGTACTGCAGGACTAAGGACTTCCCTCATATGAATAAGGCTGAACTGGGATATTACCATAGGCTGAATTGGGATATTACAGGTTTACGTCCCGGCACTTATCCAGGTCCTCTGATTTCCTCCCATTTCAGGCAGCATCTTAGAACAGTGTCATTCTTGTGAATGGAGCACAGCTACAGGCCTTTCAGGCATGCTGACATGTTGCAAATGTCTGAATTTGCACATCTTTAGGGCATTATCATTCCTCACCTAAAATGCAATGGCTGAGGGTGTGTTTATTGAAGTTCTTTGCAAATGCAAAGCTAAACAAGACAGCTTAAAATGCCACAGCAGAGTTCAGAGCATGCCTTAGGATGCACTAACTCAATTGCTTGCAAGCACATAAGCAGTGCACATAATCCTCTGTCAAGCGATGGACAGCAAATGCTGGAGCATGAGAATAAGCACAAGAAAGATCTGAGATGAAATGCCTCTAAAGGCCTGTAACAAACACTACTTGCTTCTATTGGGTGGCATTCTTATGAAAACAGGCATGGTAAAGTGTTCCTCAAAGGACAATCTACTAAAATAAAAAACAAGTGGGAAATAAAAAGACATAGGATTTATGACAGCATACTAAATCTCATCTGTCATATGCAGTATCGTATCATTACACATAAAGCAGCTCCAATGGTAAAAAAGCAAAGCTACACCATTGTATTATTTTTGAAATGTGAAATTGTGCATATTTTCAAACTACTCTGTCAAGATTTCTAGACTTCAAAGCCATAAATTAAAATATGCAAACTTCTTACATGTAATTTAAGTAATACAAACACCAGGCAGCCGTTACCACCAGAAGGAACTTGAGCCCTTTATATTTATACCAAGCCACTGCCTGTTTCACTACTTCACAGCAGTTTCTGTCCTTCAAAGATCTTCCCTCATTCCCAATTACCTTTTATCTTTACTGTGCATGTATTCCTGGAACCAGGTTTTAAACTCTCCCAGCTGGTGCTGTGCTCGCTTCACCACATGCATGGCTGCAGTCAAATCTCCGCAGCGCATGCAGTAGTAAATCAGTGCCCAAACAGGGTGGCCTTCCACCTCACCATCCTGAAAGATGAACACAAAGAAAAAAAATACATATATTTTTAAGCAGCATATTTGACTTATTTTTCTTTATACATATCAACTGCCTAGTTCATTATTTCTGTCCTTACACCTATACACTGATTTTGGTGAAAATTCTGCTTGCATTACAGAAGTCAGAGTCCTGGCAGTACTGGAGCAAACAGATTTGGGTTATTATTTTAGCTCAGTCACTGAAGGAGATGGACACACCTGGAGACCAGGGGCAGAAGTCAGGAGGTTTAAGTCCTGTGAAAGCTGTGCACATCCTTGCAGCAAAGGATGCGACTCCCTTTTGATTTCAGTTCTGGGAGAGATTTGGCAAAACCAGAACTAGCATATATATATCCTCCCCTCCCAGGAGTTTTCACTGTCCGCTTCAAAAGGAAGGAACACTTACAACATTTATCCATCCACTTTACACAGGTTTTATTATTTATTTGAGTGCCAAGCGTTGAGCTCAGCTGCTTGACTTCGTGCCGTCCGCAGCCTGTACGAGGCTCCACGCACCCTCCCGGGGAAGCGGCTAACCTCCCAGCTGACTGCAGTCTCCTACTGACCCATTCCGAGTGCAGACGGGCACTCTCCTCTTTGGGAGGGGAAAAGGCTGACAGGAGGTAAGTCCAAACACAGAAAAAGACCAAACAAAAGCCCCCAAACAAATCCCAGTGTCGACAGCACGCAAAAGCAGATATACCGGCCACGCTTGGTTTGTATGAACAAAGCCAAACCTTTCAGATATTCCCCTCCAAAATGGAGTTACTGTCTTGACTCATCCCTCCGCTTTTTGCGGATGGTGCAAACAAACCCACTGCAGTACCAGGCTACTGATAAGTCTTACGGGGACGACTCTGCTGAGGTATTTTAGACTGCTGCATTTGGGAGATGAAACAAGGCTGCAGGCCTCCTTTTGCCTATTTGCGGCAACCAAGAGGGAAATGTCTCAGGCTTACTACATCAAAAGAAGGTAACTTTGTATAAGAAGAATGCTTTCCAGTTACTGCCAGACATTCAAGGTGCCATTTAAAAGGCAAACTCAGAGCTTTCCAGCTACAAGAGAAAATTCTATTTGCAACAGCTGAGCTGGGAGATTTAACAGGCTTCAACGGGCTTTGGCTGTGACCGCTGAGGTATTAAAAATGTCTGTACTGAAACAGAAAGACACCAAACTAATCACAGACCTCAGCAGGTAAGCAAGGCAACAAAACTCAGCTATTTGGTTTCCAATATTACATATTTACTATTGTTTCATTTAATTTTTGATTTTTTCAACCCAAATTGCCTGTAAGCCCTGGTAATTTTGCAGGTGCACAGCTAGGACCTGCTACTATGGACAGATGAACAGGATTTTATTCAGACTCCTAAATAGAAAGGTTTTGGCTACAATTCAGATTAATTCATTAGATATTTAACCATTAACAACTGGTGTCAGCATCTTACAATGGGTGCTAAAAAAAAAGAAAAAAAAGAAAAAAAGAAAAAAGAAAAAAAGAAAAAAAGAAAAAAAGAGAAAAGAGAAAAGAGAAAAGAGAAAAGAGAAAAGAGAAAAGAGAAAAGAGAAAAGAGAAAAGAGAAAAGAGAAAAGAGAAAAGAGAAAAGAGAAAAGAGAGAAAAAAGAAAAAAGAAAAAAAAGAAAAAAGAAAAAAAAGAAAAAAGAAAAAAAAGAAAAAAGAAAAAAAGAAAAAAGAAAAAAAGAAAAAAGTGATAACATGGACTATTAAATCTCAATATGTTTTTGCTGTTTTGAACTATCTTAACATATTTTAACACTTTAATACCTCTTTAAAAATGATCAGAAGAGACTATAATTTCTAGAACTACTGACCACCACCATACTTCTGGGACTAGCTCTGAATTCAGTCAAAGGGATTTTGTCTACTACCTTCCATTTTACTAAAAAAAAATTCTGGAGAAGAAATAAGAACCCACTGCCTAAAACAATTTAAACAACACAAAGCCACTGGAAGCTTTTCTATTTTCCTGGCTGTACTGGAGCAAACAGATTTGTTATTATTTTAGCTCGGTCACTGAAGGAGATGGACATACCTGGAGACCAGGGACGGGTGCAGGGAGTTTGATGTTCAAGAAACTGCGGACTAGTTGGTAGGTCCCAGGAACTCCACCCAGCTGAGCCTGGTGCAAGTTTCCAAACACCGTCACAAAGGTGTAATTCTTGTAACTGAAAGAAACCACGTGAACAGGCTAAAATATACTTGCTGCAAAAAACATCCATTGCCTTCCAGATTCAGTGGAATCAGCAATCTTTAAGCAAATTACTCAGATGTTGAAACATTATCATGGCAACAAAATTAGCCAAAGAGTTATGTTGCTTTAGGAAGATACTGATATTTGGAAACCTTGTGAGAAACCACACTTTGAAGTCTGTGGTGCACTAGTGCAGGTTCTTCTCATTGGGCTCTTAGTATTACGTTCAGCTCAACTATGCAACTGCCACAAATCCTTTCCATCCTACTGCATTAACTCTCAGTGCTGTTACAAAAGAACATTTAAATACTACACATGCATTTGCCTCTCCTCTCCCCTCCACTACAGACAAACGTAAACCTTAGAGCCATGGACTTATCACAGGGAAATTGCAGACATAAAGAGAATTTAGAGAAAAACAAACTGGTAAAGGCAGCTTTGAGAACACCTTCTAAAAGAACCTGTGAAAGCCGTTTATCATGGCAGGTCAATATAACAACTATTCATGTTTAGAGGCAGCAGTCTCAAAAGTTAGTACACCGTAGCAATACTTCTATAGCAGCAGGAATAGATTAGCTGAGGTCCTGTTTTTCTCTGCAGCACACCATGGACTAGCGCATATATACTACTTCCTACTTTCCTTCCTAGCTACAGACCACCAGGCTACAAGACCGTGAAAAGCTATGCCAAACCTTGGCAAGCATCAGTGTATCTTGATAACAACTCTGACTTTACAGACGAGTTAAGCACATGCTCCTCGGGGCTTAAAATCACTAACACCTGCTCCAAAGCAACTGCTGCAAGAACAGCTGTGGGCAGTGCTAGATTTCAACAACCATTAGGGGCAAAGAGGAAGCTGTGCCAGGAGATGAAAACATCTCCTCCCAGGGTACTGTACCAAAGTGCAGCACCTCCAGTGCTCAGATGACAGACCAGTATCTGCGACAAACACCTACTCGCTATGCTGTGTCTCTTGTTTGCTTTCCACTGTTGAACTATCCTGCTAGCATGGTGTCGGCAGCTATTAGATAAGAGACACTGCGATATCGAGGTCTGTGAGCACGTGTGCAGTGAATAGGTAACACTGCCATCCAGAGGATTCAGCTTTGGGCTTCCTCTCTACAGCCATTCTGTCAGCTCCATGGCCTGCAACTGTGCAAATATCTTCTCTGTCAAGGAGCTTAGGCCCCTGTGATATTTGCTGAGACAGAAAGCAGGCCACTTTTCCACAGTCTGGAAATGATTTGTAGATGTTTCAATTCCAGTCCCTTGAAATTTTACATACACCTTTCAGTGTAGAAATTGCATGATCAGACTGACTCATTGCAGCAGATTTCTCCACAGTGCTATCCTCACTTCCACCCTGCACTAGCTCCAGGTGATCGGCAGGAGAAAGGAAGCACTGAAAAAGGAGAATATTTTTGTGGAGGGGATATAAATCTCTTTCTACAAGTGAAAAATCTTATCACTATGACAGATACAAAATCTTTAAGAGCAACATGGAAGGAAGAATAAAAGGTCTTTGTGTCTTCTAAAGGACTTCCCAGTGGACTCAAGGCCTTTTTAACTAGAACAGTTCTATCCTCCAAGGGACTCCTCTAAGTCCCACAGAACAAAAAAGACAGGCAGACATTCCTGAAAGCAGCACTATGTAGTTGACTTAGTGATGTGCTTGTCCGTATTACAAAGTCATTCTGGCTTGTTGTTAAGGAACCATCAAACCATCCATAGTATTCTCCTTACCTTTGTTCCAGGTAGTGCAGAGCCTGCCTCACGAACTCCATACGCACCTCCATGTTGGTCCGGACTTTCAAGGCATCGCTAGCAGGAACCAGGGTAACGTCGGTCATTTGTTTCACCATGGCCCACATCTCAGAGATGTTCTATAAACGAGCCGTTGCACACAACAATGATTAGCACAGAGATGAGCAAGGAACCGTTTTGAGCTATACAGTATTTTTATGCTGGAAAAAAAGCACAGAAGCATGGGAACAATTTCAGTCAGGTTAGATTTGTAATGGAGACACTGAAAGCAACCATGAAGGTAAGCCACTTCTGCCCAGCAGAATTCAGAGTCTACAGGATTCTCTGCATTCTTCTTGTATAAGGAGAAGATGGCTATAAAGATTTTACCTGCAACTGTCATGCAGGATTGACAATGGTTTCCAAAACTAGGCTGGGTATTTGATGCTAAGCATCCTTCTCCATTTCCAGCTCATACATCCCACTCAGTAAATACTGTCACTACATCAGCTTTCCAACTAAGCAATTGCTCTGGTTGCCCTTGGAAAGCTGTACGATCACAGCCATGATGAGAAACATTTATATCACAATGATCACTTGGACAAAGACTCAGTTAGGAAAAAAGTCTGAAAACCATCCAGGTCTGCACATTCACAAAGAAGAAGCTATAGCAGTGTCTACAGGACCAGAGCATCTTTGCTGAAAGGGCAAAATACTGAGGAGAAGTAACAGCACCGTTAGCTTCAGCAAGGGCAGGTGTTTGATCTCAAGTGCTTCAAAGCAGCAAGAATATTGAAACTCACCACACCATCCCTAAACAAAATGAAGAGTTGTTCAAAAAGCAAAGATGCACATCTGTAACTCAGATCTGACCAAGGCATTTGCCTCAGCTTCCAAACAGCTTTTTGCTCTCCCCATTTGCAGAGATTTCTGATGACTTGACCTCCTGCAATATTTTCTCTGTGCATTTCTCAAAGGTCATCAAGTTTATGTATTTGTTTTTTGGGGGTGGATCAAAACAACACAACTGAAGGAGTGGAAAAAAGGAAAAGCAGACAGAACATTGGTTTAAAGTCACTCCTAGGGGTTTTGCCTGGCCTTATAGCACACCTTTCATCTACTGCTAATGCTGCTCAAAGAATATGGTATACAAGGATATTGGGAGGTCAATTTTGAAAACAAAACACAACAAAAGTCATTTCAAATGAAAAGCAACTTTTTCTCCTAACAGCTCACTGTTCATGATGGGACATTGCTGTGAAACCAGGTTCTTTTCTTTCTCATTTTGCTAAGAGATTTTCATCATTACCAGGTTTATCACAGGTGAGCCCCACTGTATTCAAGAAGATTCCAGTATTGGCTCTGTGTTTTCTGTGGAGCCCTGCAATTCTTTTTTGGCAATATCAGTATTTTTCCACCAATGTCAGCAAGCTGTTAATCACAGCTGAAAACAGATTAAATACATCTCCTTAGGTTAACTTATTGGCAGCACCTTATCATCCAGTTCTGCAACAGCAGCGCAAAGGTCCACCAGGTTAGGCTGCAGATGTCCATTCACTATCTTCTCATTATAAATATAAATCTGAAACATATCAAAAGTAAGCAAGTTTAACGATATATATTTCTCCCCTTCTCCCTCCCCAGCCATGGCAGCAAAACCTGAACCAGGCTTCAAGAATGGAGTATCCCCAACAAATCCCTTCTCCTTCCCTCCCACATTAGTTGCTCCTAATCTGGACACAAGAGAGGAATGGATAACAGCATGAACTGCATGTCCACAGTACCCAAAGCCCCAGGCCTGCCTGGAGGAGGACAGAAATGCAGCTGCTCAGGGGTTCTGCAGGGCAAAGCATTGCACCAAATGCCACGTTAGGCTAATTGCACCTAACTGTTGGAGGAAAAAGATCCAGAAGAGACCCGACAACTGAACGGCAGTGATATTCCCTTGCGTGGCAGCCTCCTACCTGCTGACATGGGTGAAACAGAATTTTGCTGTTTTATGGCAGAAGCATTCAGGAACCCTGACACAGGAGAAAAGAACATGGGAACCTGGCCCTCCAAAACCTCCTCTTAAATGTATGCCCCCACTTTGGTTTTGTTTTAAATCTTGGTCTTACTTTACTACTACTACTACTACTACTTCTATTATTGTTTATTCTACTCCCAGCCCAAACACCTTCCACCTTCCAGCTCCCTCCAAAAATAATCATTTGCAGTGCTGCAAAGGAGGTGCTGGATTACCCTAAATCCTCCCTTCTCACATACACTGCTTCACCAACATCCCAGCACAAACAAGATGCTGAGTTTGGGATCCCAGCCAGAACCTAGCATGAGTGCAATCACGTTTGTGGACTTCACTGTGTTTCTGTGAAAGAGTCTGAACAATGCATGAAGAACAATTATTTTAGAATAATTAAAACACATTTTGTAGCCAATGATGAACGGGAACAGCACGGACTGCCTGATCTTCAGGGCTGCCCTAACTACCCACTGAAATCCATAGGAGCCTTATATGATAGCAGCCTTAAAACGCAGGCTCTTTCGCGCTCAAGCAGGGTACGGTTAAGAAGAGCTGAGCTGCGGCAGGTTTCGCTGTGGGCTTGCCAGCAGCACACGACGGCTGCATGAACTGCTCCGGTAGCAGAAGCCGGTAGGCGAATGCCATGCTTCCAAGGCACGGCACAACCAGTCTGCACGCAGGCCGTAAATCTGACGGAAGTCCACCTGCTCCCGTCGCGGGAAGAAACTGTGACTCAGAGGCTTTCCCTGTCACTAGCATTGCTAGAAAAGTTGAGCTTTCTGTGTTCACAAAATACTGGGGAACGATGATGGTAGCTGGATGCAATCATACCACGAGGAAGGCCCTTAATGCAGGAATATTACAGTGGAGATAAGACAGAATAATGTACTAATAACACTCACTAAATCAAATATACACTGTCAGCACAACCATGCACCCTATTTTGTGATTCACTTCCGCACACGGTTACCATAACTGAATGCAGACATGGCAAAACAGATGTACAAGCTGCTATCTGGCTGAGCAAAGACTGAGCCAACGCACACAATAAGCGTAATTGTGTGCGAATTAGGCAACGCTTTGTCTATGTAGTTTTACATATTCCATTTTGAGAAATCAAGTCCTTATCTTTCATTTTGCTTCTAACAGTGCTGGTAAACAGAACTTCTCAAATAACAAAAGTAACAAATTGGTTATGTAAAGATTTATCAGTTTTCTCTGCAAAATTTCAGAGGCATTCTAATGCTGCCAGACATATTAATGCATAGCTGGTGTGCTAGAGCTCCACATAAGTGATCCCATTAAAAGAGCATATAGTTTGGCAAACATCAGGATTAAGACTTCAGCATCTTTTTTTGTAAGAATGAAGGGAATTTAAAGTCTTCATTTACATAGTTTTATACTTTGACAAGAGTTCTAAAAAAATTTTTTTAAAGCATAAAAGAATTTCAGTTTACTATATAAACACAAATTATTTCTATAAACACACATGGCGTTCAGGATCTCCTTTCGATGCAAATTATGCAGCAGATAGACAAGTACATTTCCAAGAAAAGTCAGGCTAAATTTCTTATATTTTCCAACTGCATTTTAAACCCAGACAGATGCTTTTGTGCTTAACATGCCATATTTTTCTATGCACGTATCTATCTCTGCAGAAAATGTTATTAACTGTGCTTTTGCATTCCTTTCCAATACACTCACCTGCCGAGCATACGCCATCTCCACATTGTCCAAAGAGCTGCGACCTGGAGGGCCCAACTCACCGACGTAGCTAGGCTGTTTAAAGAGAAGCACAACAGTTATTAAAGGTTTGGGTATGTTTCTTCTCCCCAAATACAGTCAAACTCTTCAGTCTTCGTATTCAGTTTTAGTCTTCTGACAGTTCACTATACAGAAGGTATAAAACCACTGCAATGCATTTTGCCAGTGTATCTATTCCCAAAGTACAAATGCAAAACTGCATGCTTGACAGAGCTTACCAAGTTCTTGAACTCTTCACAGAGTAAAATGCACAGTTTCAATGCGATATCCTATTAGCCTCCTAATATAGCTTAAACACAACACCAAGTTTATGTATAAAGTGAAAGAAATTCTCCCTACTCAGCACACAAACCAACCACCAGCTCTCTAGATTTAGGACATCAGCTGCTCTAAATAGTATCTTTTAATAGCAATTTGCTTTTGTTTCCTGAAAGGTGCCTATTATAAAGTTCAGTACCTCCCCACAAAGCATCTGGTCTGCGCCTCCATCACAGCAAGGACGCCGAACTTGACTGACCAGCTCAATGGATCCAGTCTAGCAAGTCTGACGTTCCAATTCTGCTCCAGTGCCGTGTATTCAGACACTCAAAATGGGCCTGCAATATTCGATTATCTCCCCAGAAGTGCCCCTTGGCTGGTCTGCTGCAGGGGAGGAAGGAAGCTAGCAATACTCTGGCCTGAATGAATCATCTTCCCACCCACAGAGCCTATGCCAGGCTTGAGGCGTTCTCACTGTATAGTGGGGCACAGCTCACAGAGTCATAGCGTGCAAAGTTTGTGCTCTCTGCGGAAAACTGAAATAAAATACCACCATAATTTTCTTATACTGTATAAAGCCACAATCATAGGTATGTCTTTGGTGTAACCTCCCCTAAACACAGATATCCACCACCCCAGTGGAAAAAACAATCTCAACTAAGTAGGCAATACTCTCCAGTTTTTCCAGCTTCCTAAAAATGTAATTCTTTGTTTCAGCATCAGCATTACAAGTCTTGTGTTTGAAAATTAAAAAAAAAAGTACTATAATTTTAAAGACAGATCCCTTTGAGGTAAGCAGTCCTTTAATATCGCCTGCTCCAACAGCAGTGCTATAGCCACGATGGTCTGAAGATAAAAGCAAGACAAGCTTAGTATGGAAGCATAATACCTGTTATTAAGCCCTCTGACAGAGCTGGGACAGGGGAGGAGGAGCAGACAGGCTTCTAGCAAAGCAAGCATGTTTTCAAGGCTGAAACCGAAGCAACAGCCTTTGATTTTCAGACTTCAAGCCCAAAAGCTCATTTGACTGTCTCAGGCGTAGTTGGCCTGGTAAGAGATGACACCTCTCCCCACAAACCTCGCTTAACTTACTTTAGGTGTCTAGCTCAGGTGCAATTAGGAGGATCTAAGCTGGCTGTTTACTTCCCCCAGGAGAGAGGATGCAAAGCACATAAGCTAAATACTGGAAGTAGCTGTAAGCAAGCACTGGGAACGGCCATGGTTTATTACCATATAACTCAGGTTCATCTATATTCCCTTAAATTGGAATCGATAACTTATTCTGAGAAGGAGCAGGTACATTTGCAGAGTTTTAAAACAAAGCTTTTTAACCGCTAAAGTTGGTTACGGCTAGCTGCACATCCTCGTTAGCTATTATCCTGCACCTTATAGATACTGTCAAATAGCTTTACTTTCCCTTGCGCCATTTATCCAGAGTTTTAGCACTTTAATGTGCAGACAGGATCACCTTCAAGTATTGCTTAAGGGCACGTTATAGCCTTTCCTGGAAGAGCTCAATTAAACGCGACTGACTTGCTGCCTTTGCAAGCAAACAACCTAAACAAAGCTCAAACGCAACGGAAAATTGCTATTTCCACTTTTGTTTAACCTACTTAAAAATTCAGTTTTGCAGACACCCGCCATGCTGCAGTAGGGCAGGACCCATGTTCCTAAATGAGCTGGCTTGCACAGATTTCGGGGGAAGATCTGAGAAATGGACCTGTTTTCTCCCGGGAGCGACACTGTAGCAGTTCCTCCTTTCACAGGAGGAAGAAATGCTGGTGGGTTTTCACAAGCATCTCCCATTGGAGAGCTGTATCCCTCCCAACTTGGAATTAAAATACTACATCGATGAACTTGCAGGCATGGTGCCGATCAGTCTATGCCCTCAAGCATTTGGGAAGGCCTGAGAGACTGTTTTAATTTTAATTTGATACCAGTTTAACCTAGTTTATCTTCTACTGTGTAGTAGCTCCATTGCACCCCTGAGTATACGCTCTTGCTAAGACGATGGCTGTATTTGTCCAAGTCCGGGAGCTTTGAATAGGAAAATTTTAAGCAATTTAAAATTTAAAGACATACACAATCACAGGATTGCAATGGGAAAGAAGCTGTTTTGAGTTTGCTAGAACTTGACAGGTGAGGCTAAGGGCATTGATATTTATTCAGAAAATATGAGAAATTTGTGATATTTGTGATTTACGCTTTTTGCATAGCATACAACAGCTGACTACAGAAAAGAATACCACCCAGTTTTGTTTGTCCCTGATATAATGAGATATAAATGAATGAAGGTACCAAAGATGAACTTGGACCATATCTTTTTAATCTAAACTATCAAGGAAGTTTCTGGAATTTATCCCTGCATTAATTTCTCAGTAACAGTGCAATTCAAATTATGCCAACCTCATCATAAAATTAGACAGATACATTTAGATCTTAGGTAGTATAAACAAAATACCTTACCAAAAAAACCCAGAGAAGTCCCATTCTTTCTGCAGCTAAACTTACACTAAACACATTCCTCACAGTCAATCCTAATGGACACCGATATTTGAAACTATTTGCATTTTTCTTTCAGTGCCAAATCATCTGACACAAATTCCTTTAAACCCACCTAAAAACCCGACAAATTCTTTGTTCTAAAGAACAAAGACGCCGTTAAAGCAGGTTTCCCGGGAAACAGACGGGGTGGCAGAAATAGCACTTTGCAGCCTTCCCCTACGCTGTGCTAGAGAAATTGAAGAGTTATTTAAAGCAACGCTAAATCATGGACAGTGTCATTAATTACTGATGAGGTTTCATCGTCTAACGCAAGAGCAGAAGGGTACATTGTGACTCGGTGTCACTTTTCAATCAGTGCCCAAACACCAGAAACATAAGGACCGCGGCTTTATTTTGCGAGTCTCGTTCCTTTTTCTTCTGCTGTTTTGCAGCGCCGAAGAGCATCCATGTGGCTGTCGTTCCGGAGGATGGAGCATGACTGACAGGTTAAAACCCACAGAGTAGGATCCGAACTCAAAAGTACATGCCTAAAACTAACAAACAACTGTTCCAGGGTTCTGCTGTTTTTTTTCCCCCTCTCCCTTCTCCAGTTTTAATTTTACCCTAACCAGTACACTTCAAGGATCACTTTTATTAACAAGCTGGCACAGCTGAAAACTGCCATACTGAAAGCAAATTCTTCCAGTGCCGACTACCACTGTGGTCCTTTGGGGGGGGGGGGGGAGGGGAACACACCACCAGAAACTCCAGAAATATTTTTCTTGCTTTTCCTGTGCTTTAATTTCCTACTTCAAGAGCCATGGGAGCAACTTTATTTCCTATTTTTTCCATCTTATACTTGCCTTCTGGCTTTTGAGTTATTAAACTTAAAAACCTGAACTCATTGAAGCGTCTCATGGCTGAGCTAAAAGCAAATTTCAAAAGGAAAACTAAATCAGTGAGTCAGCACGGGGAAGGCCGTTTCCACCCTCCACCTGGAATTGCAAAAGGGCTATTTGTGGAGTCAGTCCTTTCATAGCTAGGAACCAATTTTAAAGCAGCATCTTTGCTGTTAAGGAGGAGATTGGGGACATCCTTTGGCAGCAGGTCAGAGCTTACCAAGCAGGGAAAAGGTTATTATGAAAGATGTGATGAGAACAGCAGCTAGGCACATCTTAGACAAATCATGTATTAGGTCACATTTTTAAGCACAACTGAAGCAGCAAAAGCAAAAAAGGAAAAGCGGGTAGTGCACGAAGCACCGAAGAAGTTTACGTGCACACACACGTCCTTCTCTGTATGCAGTCTGCTGTTGCTTAAATGGCTTGTGCTGTTTTTATGAACCACACTTGCTTCTCCCCATCCTGAATTTAGGTCTATTCCAAAAGACTCTTCAGAGCTGTAATATTTATTTTGGATACTATCTGTTCCTGAAAACCATTTGTATCTTTAAATTCATTTTGCCTAGCGATGCCGCTTTTCAAAGGAGTCCTCCTTTATTTGTACTCAGCCAAGCATGCAGCGTCACTCATGCACCGAACCGCACGCGCATAAAGATGCATTATTCATCGCCCGCGCATGCATATGCACAGGCACATTCCTTAGCAGAAGCCTGGGCAGACATTTTGTCAGCGCTCCAAATGGCTTGGCCAGCAGATGCAGTAAAACTTCGCAGGAGACTGGGCTGGAGAGACGCTATCGAAATACGTGCTGGTGCGGCGGGAGAGCGGAAAAGCATCTTGCAACGCTTGGGATTTTAGGGGATACAGAGGCACAATACAGCGGGCAGGGTAAAAACCGCGAGCGACTGTCTCAGTCACTCTGGGAGCGGGTTGCCTGACAGCAGGAGTGGAAAAGCTGGGGTGGGGGGAGAGAAAAACCTGGAAGAAAAGGACATGCGACATGCCTCAGAACCTAGTGGAACAAGACACAGAACAAACATCTTGAGAACACAGGCGTTTGGTATCTTGAAGATAAATCCAGGCTTTCCTCCCTTTCCCCAAGAAGCATCCTTTTATTAGTTCTCTTTTTTCTTGAGGGAGAAGGGCCAGGCTGGCGGCCAAGGGGGAACAGAAAACCTGAGCGGCAAGTCCTGTGCTAGCTTCCTTGAAACACGAGGTTTGCCTGTTAATTGGTCTTATTTCCACGAATAATGTGTTGGTATTTCATTCTGCCCAAATTAGCTTGCCCAAAGCTTGAGAATTGGCTCGCAGGCAGACTGGCCCCCTGTTGCGTTTGGATCTGTGCCTTTTCAGTTGATTCTCCATCTCCAGAGGATATCAATTAAACCTCTACTATATTCTACAGGCTGTGTCTGTTTGTGTCACATGCACAAAAAAAACTTATTTGACTGGAACAAGGCTTTAGAAGAACAACCTGCTGTGGGGAGGTTAGATAACAGGCTTTTAACACAGTAGATGCACTTCAAACCTCTCAGACCTTTGACTTCTTGAAGCTAAGACTGGAATATATCAAGGATTTTAAATGCTCTTGAAATGACACACTGATACGACGAGCGCTTTGAAAGGGAGAGTGGACTATTACCGAGTGATAGCATATATCCAGTCTTTAAACTAATTCATGAAAACTATTCAATGGATTTTTTTCCTCCCACCAATTTGATGCTTGGCATCTCAAGTGCCTTGGACTGGAGCTAGTGCCTGTTTTGATATTGCAACATCGGAAAAGACGTTTTGCCATTTCAGAGTAGATTACATTGCTTCTCCTAGCAGCCAATATCTATGCTTCAAAAGGAAAACCCCAAACCAATAACTCACAAATCGAAGATGTTAGAAGCTATCAGTATAGCTGTCAAGTCTTCAGACTCATCTCTCAAGATAATGGGGTAGCTGCTTTTAGTTTTAAATGAATTCACCCTGCATTATTTAGCATTTCTAATATTGGAAAGCTGGACAGCCTGCTGAAAAGTCACAGTAAAGTATCAGTAAAATACTTTCTCAAGAAGATAGCTTCTATAAAAAGACGTGTGCTAACTGGGATTAACCTATATTTAAAAGAACAGCAATCAGAAAGGGACATTTCATTAACAACTTTAATTATTTCCAAATCCCTATACAGGTCATAGCCCATTAACACCAAGGGCTTTTCTTTAATGCAGTTTGCAGCTCCATAAGTCGCTCCAATGAACAGCAGCTTTATATATATATATTTAACACACACACACACATATAAAAATATATATTTAACACACATTTATATATTTAAATAAATATATAAGCATATATTTATATATATGCATGTTAAATATATAAATATATAAATAAAAGGGGGGAATAACAAGGCTATAAAAGAATGGGTCTGTTTTCTGGCCTTAAAACGCAGCAGCGTGCTTTCCCCACCTCCTACCCCATCCTCTGAAGGTTACGGTTTTGTCTGGCACATTGCATGATAGGCTGTGATGCAACTTTGTGCTCTGGGGATCGCAGCTGATGTCCAATGCCTCTAGCTCAGAGGGGTGCAGTTCCCACAACTCTGCATGTGACTATGCCTTATTCCACTCAGAAAACTGAAACGTTTTCTTTTAAGGGAGTAAGCTGCAGCTTTTAAGTTAAAACATTCCTCATGCTATGTTACAAGTTGCTAGTCAAGACCTTTTCACCATCTTTGGTCACTACTGGTTATTTTAACCTTGAATTGCTCAACACTAGAGGTCTTAGAGGCACAAAACTTTAACCTGCATGAAATGGCATCTTCTGTGAGAAATCAAGGTAACAAAAACATACTCCTTACTTTAATATTCATTTGAGTTTGCCAAGAAACCTGAGAAACTTCAGCTCCCTCCTAAGAAAAGCCATAAATTCTGGCAAGTAGAGAGGGATATTGGAAAGGGATACTGTAAGGCCTATAGAAGAGCTGAGAAGCTATCTGATCTCATTAGACTTGCAAAAGTTTCCCAAAGATAATATTTACCCCAGTGTGTTTTCTGTCCCGTGGGAGTATTGATCTAGTGACTAAGGTTCCAAATTGCACATATGTGGCATAATACATAGTTTCAGCAATAGGACTCCATTGCCTGTACCAATCAGTCAATAAAAATAATCATTTCACAGAATCACAGAATAGTTGGGGTTGGAAGGCACCTCCGGCGATCATCTGGTCCAACCCCTCTGCTCAAGCAGGGTCAGCAGTTTGAAACGCAAGGGTAAAGGTTTGAAATTTTGCCAGGCAAAGCATTCTGCCCGTCACAGCCATTTCAGAATTAACTAGAGATTTGATATTGCTCTTTTCACACAGTTGCATCTACACAATAATCCAAATGTGGTATCAGCAGTGCTGGAACGCTAGCTGTGTGAGTGCTGTGCCTGACTACGCATAGTGCTTGGAAAGATCGAGAGTTACCTCATTTTCCTGGGTAAAATCAAGAGCGTCTTCCCCTGATGCAAGCAGGGTATGAAGAATCCGTTGTTTCACCTGTTCCCATTCAACCAGCATTGATTCTCGGTGATACTCCTCAGCCATAGCGAAGGTCTGTTCGCGAACAACAAGAGTTAAGGAATATACAGAAACACCATACAATGTGCAGTCACTAACTAGCTCTGCTATTAATAGACCATCTTAAATATAAAACAGAAAATATTAACTAGTTCAGTCAACTTGGTCAGCCCTCAAGAGCTCATGGACATGCTGCATATTATTTTAACAGGCCTCCTGTTCAAGTATAGGGGGATTCAGAAAGCAGGTGCCGCCTTTGCCTTCTGCCCACCTCTCAACCGACAACTGTCCTTTAATTTAGCTGTCGACCACCAAAGAGCGCATGCACAATTTCCAGGTCATCACTGATCCACTCAGCTTGCTGAGGCTAATTTCTCTACCAACAGCTAGCTTTTAACCTCCCTGGAGACTACAGAGGTTTCACTGTTATTACATTCAAGAGAGATGCATGTTTATTTCCCATATTTTATTTTGAGGTTTTTACTAGTAAGTTTTTCTTTTAAAAGGGAAATAGGTTAGGAATGAAGCTTCCAAAAGAATCTTAAACTAAAAACGAAATTATTAAGGAAAAAAAATCAGTCAATGCCAAAGAACCAGAAAGTCTTTCTCAGCCTCAAAGTCAGGAAAGTAAACAGGGTAATCCTATCCTGAGAACAAACATACTTTTACCTTTAAAATGGCTGATGTGCTACAATATCTTCAGATCTGACTGGAGAACTTATGGAAGGAAAGAAGTTTGCTTAATACTCCTTATTTTGGCAATAGCACTGGGACAGAGATGATGCTTCACAGCTGCTCCTTTTATCATTAGTGCAATGCTAACTGACAGCCTCAAGTATACAGGGACAGGAGATATTCTTCTATTGCCACCAGAATAAGCTATACTGGATCTTCCACTTTTCCCTTTCCCAACTCCTCCTCTCCCTCTTTCGCACAATGGTTTGCCACAGCGTACATACCTACATGCTTTGGCCGGCTGAATAAATTTTTCATCTCACTATGGCCCACTGTTAGGATAGTATCAATTAAGGGGCAAAATGTTCAGCAGTATAACTGAGTTGATAAGAGATGCTGACATTTGGCAAACATTTAGTTCTGGTGCACGCATGCAATGAGCGCGTAAAATTTTATATATTAAGAAAACAAGAAACAAATCATTTTATACTTTCATATAGAATACAGGTGGTCGTCTTCTTACCTTCACTATAATCATTTCAACAAGGGTTTAAGTATTCATCAATAATTGCAGTAAATTGTATATAATTAAAATAATTTAATAATGCTTAAGTACTATTTTTCATCATTTGAAAGAAGCCCAGGATCAGTTTTAACCCTGATGTGATGTCCCAAGTGTACACGTAGGGAAACATAATCATAACATAAGCAGTAGGAAACACGCAATGACATTTGCAGGCAGCAGGTTCAAGACAAACAGCAGGAAGGATTCTGCATAATTCGATTGTGGGACTCATCACCCCAGAACATGACAGATACCAAAAGCATAAACAGATTCAGGAACAGGACCAGAAAAATTTCATGTCAGACAACCTCTAGCTCAGGAAATCCTCAAAACAACTGCTTGCTGGGGGTGAAGAGACAAGAGTTTAGCTAGGGAAGGCTCACTTTGTACCTGGCCTTTTTTCTTACCGACTCTCAAGGAATCGGTCCCCTTGAGGACAGAAACCTGAGCTCAGCGAACCCTTTTACTGACCCGAAGCGAGAACTCTTACATTCTTACTGTAAGAATTTCTTTCGCATCGCTTTGAGGACTGGTTTGCCTGTACAAGAGACTTGCTTTGGACAGCATGATGCCGTATGATTTTTCCGGCTCTTCTACAGACAGAGTTAAATCTTACAGCACTGCTGCTGCATAGACCTGAATATTGTCATATGCAGGAAGCGACACACTTCAACTCTGTAACCTGAAGAGACAGCTACAATTCACCGAGCATCATCCCCGAATGCAAAGTCATTGCACAAGGCAGTTCTCGGCGTTAGAAAGGGAATGAACCCAGTATCCTGGCATTATCATCTCTAGAAAAAAAAAGGCTCTCGTGCAGAGGGGGTCGGAGCAAGTGTGCTGTGCCTAACATACAACAGCTGCTTGTACAAACTCAGGTTTAACTCTACGAACTTCCTGACCCTACTGAATACTGCTGCTGAAATATAACTGACAAAATTATTTCTTCTGCAAAATCTAAGCGTGTATTTCATAACTTCTAATTAGGCTATATTCTGTGAAAGATACAGTCCTTTTAAATTCCACCAGTTTGTTAAACATCTGATTTATAAAACCATTCCTTGGGATTTTTCTCTCCCCCACACTTCTCCCCCTCCCCTTTTTTTTCCAGGTGCTTGCTTCCAACTTACCCTCTTCCTGGACTCTTCAATGGCTGACAGCAATGCATTATCTTTCTCATTCTTCAGGAATCCCTGTGGAAAAGGAGAAACAGAGCTTCAGTCAAAAAAAAATCAGCCTTGCACTTGCATCAGATACATATTGTACTACTCAGCTCTTTCAAGTTGGAGAAGTGCTAGCAGCTCTCTCCTCAATCCACTTCGGAGAGGTTTAAAGGTCACTTTACTTCACCAGAGGTACAGTAAGATGCCCATAAAGCACAACGTGAAAATGAAAATACATTAATCCCCTGTTTTAATATGCATTAAAGCCTAGTGAAATGTCCTGCTTCTATTCTCTTTTATCTCTGTGTCCCAGCGACTGCTTCCTCTTGCTCTCCATTTGAAGGAGTTGGGATGAAAGCTGGTAAGAGCGATAAGCCAAGATAAGATTGTTGGACGTAAGTAAAAAGGTTTTTACTTGGCAGCTTCAGGAAAGAGTGGAGCTCTCAGAGGCCAGCTAGGAACTGTGGAAAAAAAATCTTTAAAAATCAGTTGAAAAAGGATGAAATAACTGAACAGT
The DNA here is from genome assembly GCF_036417845.1 of Apteryx mantelli. NCBI lineage: Eukaryota > Metazoa > Chordata > Aves > Apterygiformes > Apterygidae > Apteryx > Apteryx mantelli. Next base: position 22,225,215 of record NC_089987.1, on the reverse strand, counting down.
TGGAAAGCATACAGGAAGAGTTTACTGCACCGCCTCTCTTTCCCTGAATACAACAAGAAGTGGTTAAAAAAAAACATGATTTAGAGTAAATTAGAATAAATTCTGAATAATTAGAATTGAATTTAAAACTTTCAGTTTTTAGTATATCCCTAAACCTCAAACAAGCCAGCTGTATGCGAACAGAGTGACTTAGATGAGCTGTTAACTCCTTAACCCAAGCATTACTTCAAGTGACCTGTACAGGCAAACACACAGGCTATTTTGGATTTAAAGCAAATAGTTGTGGGGTAAACTGCACCAACACACGCAGACAACACACACAAGGCTTTTGTTAACACTAGCTTGAATATCTTTGTTTGGTAATATAACACAGTGAAAATGCCAATTAGACACACCAGGCTGATCTGTAGTCCCAGACTTCAATTTAATCATTAATCAAACTATAAAGAAAAAGCAAAAAGCCTTTGTTTCCCTCTGAAGCGATGAACTATAGCATTATCAACTGTAATAAGCGCTCATATTTTAAAAGTCTGTATGCTCATTAAACATAGCTCTAAAATTAAGGGGCCACTGGCAAATCCGGTGGAGTGGGAATTCAAGGTACCCCATACCTTTCCAATGAGGATACGCAGCACTAGTAGTGCCCACTGAACCCAATCATGAACCAGCAGCCTTTCATGCCCTTCATACCCAACTCCTTCCCCCAAATAAATGGTTCCTGCCCCAAAGATCTGACAATATCAGTATTGATCCTTATACCCTAGATAGAGCTAGCGATTTCTGGAGGAGCACTGAATCTGGAGCAGGAGAACACTCCACCATCACAGGGATTTGGACCTTTGGGAAAGCGTATTTATGCTAAGTCTTAAAAACAATATGCAGCTGTATTACATGCAACATCAGCTATCATAGACTGATACTTACTCAGCTCTGAGAGGTGAGGAGGGATTGAAATTCCTCTGAATTGAAGAAACCTGGCATTAAACTCTGCCACGTAGGCGAGCCGTTTGCCTTCCTGTTAGCTAGCACCAGATCTTTGTGTTAAATAAAGGCCATTGCACCCTTTCCTTCTGGAGTATGTAGAACAAGCAATATTTCGGTATAGGACATTGTCTGACTCCCCTCAGCTGGAAATAGTAACATGACCCCTTTCTGTATACCAGATACAGAAAGACTTGCCATCCTTCGAGACTGGCACGTGATGCGGTCCCCCCAGAAATAGCCCTAGAATTACGTGCAGGAAAGAGGGGCGACTTCTGCCACACAGCCTCGTCTTCATTTCATCGTCTGCCACGTCCCACTTTCTTTTTAGGCAATGCCCACAGAGAAAGTGCAGTCGCAGTCTCAAAAAGGGAAGCTAAATGAAGATCCTTGCACATGTCTGGGGACCGAATACTAGAGCAGGTGTCAAAGGCAAGGGCTGTGGCAGTCACCTAAAGACAGAGCCAAGATGGATCTTGGCTCCCTACGGGAAAGATGGGGATGGAGACATGGCTTTGCAAGGTCTGGCCATGGCTGCATAGGTGGAGAGTTTTTGCTTGGGAAGGCAACAAAATTTTTGGCTGAAGGAAAGATATCCAGAGCATTTATACCTATTTCTAACAGGCCTTCAAAGCACACACATCAATGTATGAGCAGAAGATACAGTCACACATCTGACAGCAGGACTCCGATGCTGCAGAAAACAGCATTACGTGTTTGCTGTATCCTGCAATAACACTGTTGATTTTACATGCAAAAAAGCACGTTCTCCAAGATCCAGGCCTGCACATGGCTGGATAGGATGGAAGGTGCTAAGCATATGGTGGCAGTCACTGCAGCCTGCAAGTGTGCTTGGTGGCCTGGCCACTTGCTTGCTCCTGAGCCTGGACTCCAGAAAGCCTGGAGATGCAGCCCCCTGCTCACCTTGGGCTCCTCTCTCCTCGGAGCTGGGCGAGCCCTGCGCTGACGAGGGCCTCCTGAGAGTCTCTAACTCAAGGGAAAACTCCCTAGGACAGCAGAAAGGAGAAGTCAACAATTTCACAACAAACCCCACATGGTAATCTTGCTGTAAACTGGGTGAAACATTGCTATTTGCTTTGGGTAATACCCTGGGAAAGGTGACTAGGAAGAAGCGGAGACAGCTTGGGTACCTGCCTAAAAGCAAGGTACACAGCAATGCTGGTGATCAACAAAGTAATTTAAGATGTGCTTGAAATGCACTTGAAGTCAGTAAATCCAGGCTAAGCATCTTCCTTAATGAAACATCCTAGCTCCTGGAGAGTTCACAAGGTCTATTCAAGGTATTATACTACACAGCATGTCAATTAGGGGACGATTATCTTTTTTTGCAATCTCAGAAACTATTCCTTTAGCAAATGAAAAGCCTCACACATCCCAAGTAATATCTGTAATGCTTCACTGACAAAAAGGTGCATTTTAAAAAGGTTGCCCTGTGCCTCATGCTAAACATTATGACTGCGGCATGACAATTGCTGCTTCAGTTAATTACAGGCTAATTATTAAATCTCAGAAGAGGGAGTTTCAGTAACTGATGCTGCGGTTCCCGCTCCTCAGTTCACAAGACTGCTTCTGCTTTGCTTGGTCAAACGGCAGCTCCCACAGTTGTCATTCTAAGTTTGGGAGGCAAAATTTCAGACCCTAAAGTAAAGAATGACCAGCTACTGCAACAGTATTTTTCCTTGGGTTTGTTGCATTGCCACCTAGTGGTGCACTATGTTTTGGTCACTGAACATTTAGATTTCACTCATGGATATAAACGCACACATATATCCATCTGCTTTAAGGAAAAGCAGAGCTCTCTGAAACAAGCAGCGTAGAAGGATGGAAGACTTGCACTTGAAACTAGAGAATTTGGGCCAAAAAAATCCCAGGCCACATCACAGCTTTAAGGGTTTGCAATATCCACTCAGTGCGGGTCTTGAGCCGCACTGGGTTGTGCTCCTGTCCTAAAAGCTTTCTCCAATCCCAGAGGCAAGATTTGACCTTGCCACGAGGCTTGCGCACTGCAACAAGGATGCGGAGGTCCGGCGTGCAAGGCATACGGGTCCGAGGGAGCGCGTGACCCCCATCGCACGAACCGCCCTCTCGCAGAGACACTGACTGTACAATGAGCAACGACACGTTGCCTCACATTCGCTAGCCAAAGAGAAGCGGAAGGAGAACAGAGATATCGTTAGAAGACAAAGGGCTATTTAGCCATGGCAGATGGTAAAGATGGGAGCACCACAAAAAAAAATGAGGTGAAATCCGTGCTCAAGTTCTGCCATTAGAGGGATTTGGGCATAGCCAGGATGTGCCTGAGGGTCCCTTCAAGGGATGGACTTCTATCTCATTTCCCTGCAACAGTCAGATTTTTGCAAAAAGCTGAAAGACCTCCTCATGTCACATCACACTATCCTGCTTCAGCAAGTGACTACTCGGCATTTGACTTTTCTCTCTGTTAATGTGCGACTCCCATACTTTCTTATCACACCTTGTTCGGAGGGGAACAGGTACATTTTTTCCCATGGTTTCTTGGCAACATTTACTGCAGGATCTGGGTGTTTCCCAGACATGATTTGCACAGTATCCGATAAGATTTTTGCAAAATAGGGACACAGGCATATAAGCACACCCACACTTCCACCCTCAGGTTCCCATTTCCCGGCCCAGCTAGTCCCAACTTTTTCCTCCACATCTGCAGGCCCTCAGCATTTTTCCCTGACAAGTTCCAGTTCTTCTCTCTGACCTCTCTCTTCTCCCCTGGATTTTAGCCAGATATCATCTTCTCCCATTCTCCTTCCCTATTGAAATCCAGCCACTCTGCCTTGCTAAGTGTCAGATCAAAGTCCCCCTCTTCTGCGACACTGTCCTACCTCCCTTGCCCAGCCAGTCCCAGTCATCCAGGGAGCTTAATTCCCAGGCCTAACCCCTTCTCCCCCCAGTCCTTTCTCCAGTCTACTTCCTCCCACTTTCAGCTCTGGCTTCGTACCCTTTCTACATTCAGAAAAGATGACTACCTACTGACGAGCTTCACCAGGTAAGTGAGGTAACCTGGGACTGGAGAGGCTACAAATGTGGCAAGCAGAGGAGAAAGCCTTCAGACAACCGACTTTGGTTCCTGGCCAACCCACAGCAACCCTATGCTGCAGCCACGAGGTAAACACGGCAACATGGCAAGCCTTCACAGGGTATTAGCAGGCACTGTTTACTACAAAAGGAGCTACAGGACCAACCGCACGGGGCGATGGCATTTTCAGATTTTCATCTGCAAGAATTTCTTACCTTAAAACCTAATTTGAAAGGTAACTTGAGCAGTGGAGCAGATTTGGGTAAGGCGCAATGACCATGTTGCTCGGTCAGATAAGTTCTCCCCACCCTAGTGGGAGAACCACCAGAAAGGCAATGTTTTTCTTAGCATAAAGGCCATAAGTGTCAAGAATTTTACCTAAGAGGATGCTTTTTAGAAGCGCCCCCCGACTGAAAGGGGAAGGACACCTGGGAGGCTGTGCCATTTCACCGTTCACAGTGCTCCTTGCTCAACTGTCATCTCTCATCTCCGGCATTCACCATCTGACAAAGGCTGATGTGACAGAAATCGGCACTTGCCTTGCTCCAGTTTGGATTCCAGCACGGAAGTGTTCCAGTAACTAATTCATTATCCGTACGAAAGGGCATGCGTGCACTGATGGTCTCTTTTTGACAGGAGATTGAAAGTCACTTCCATTTACTGCAGTAAATGAGGTTAGTAAACTCTCTCCTGGCTGGTAGAAGTCTCTTAATTACTTCCATCAGCCAGGCCATACTTTTAATACTTGATCTTAGTATTCAAGCTGTCAAGAGAAGGCAAATGTTGCCAAACAGCGTACGGAGGCCCTGGATGTTGACAGCAATGCTTACTTTTTCATTGGCAGGAGAAGAAAGGAGAAAATGAAATGAACATTCTGGGGCTATTTCAAGTCAATTGCTCTTTGATTAAAATATCTCCAAGTGTTGGATTTCCAGCAGATCCAGTGAATCCTTCAAAGAACCAGCAGGGATCATGATTATATGATTAACAAAAAAATCGTTCAGTAATGGCTTGGAACAGAAGCTCCAAATGAAGCACCTGATTTATTTTAAGATTAAAAAAATGCTAATAGAAATGATTGTTAAATACAATCCTACCTCAAATGTACACACGTGAGCCTGCTCACGGAGGCGAGCCAAAAAAAAAAACTGTGGATAAGCAGCTTTGCTACATATCTTGGCCTGTATTAGGATTATACAACCTCCTTCAGAGTAGCAAAGCAGCTGCCCAAAGATGAGCTACTCCATAAAATGATCCAACAGCATTTATGTAAGTGGCTTTCTCCTTAGAGGACTTCAGGTGGCAAAACCGCTATGGGGCCAAAGCAGACAGAGCCCAAGCGCAGAGGTCCTCAGTCACAAAAAGAACCCAAGGAAGGGTGATTTCCTAGTCCGCATCAGTTCAAAGCTGTACAAAAGTTAAGGAACAAATTAAGGTAAGGAACAAAACAGCAAGTTTTCAACAGAAAGCAGTGGGGAGATGTGCCCTTTTCCCTATCTAATGTAGGGAGGGCAAATGGTAAAACACCATCTCTGGCCTCCCACTGAGGGTGCAGTTCAAGGATTTAGCAGTATGAAAAGTTTTCCTGGCCTAAAATAGCTGAGCTTGTCACACTATAATGAATATATTCCTCAAGTTCCTTACCACCATGTTCAGAATGAGAAATCCTGCAACATTTTTCTAAATAAATAAATCAGTTAAAAATAAATAAATACAATAAATCACTATTCACTTAAAGACAAAAAAGGTAGAAAAATGGAAGGCGTTACACTTTGCTAAGGCTCAAGAGTCAGTTATTGCATCAGAGACCTTCAAAGGGGCAGCCATGTTGAAGTTTAACATGGTAAAACACCACAACTAATACTTGCAACACAAAATACTGTGCTAATACAGCCAAATACTCCACTTAGGAGAGATCTGCTGCTCTGCTACCTGCCTTCAGAGAGGTCACGAACCACATCTCCCCGCACACAGCGACTGCACTCCACGGTCGCAGCCAGCGCTCACGTTCAATTCATTTGACAGCAAAGGTAGGAGAGCTCTTCCCCACCCTGCAAGCAGGCAGCATTGCAACGGTAGGAAGTCGGGAAAAGAAAGCAACCCTGGCCCAAGCTCTGCTCCATTATGCAACTGTAGCAGTGAATCTAAAGATCATGTAACTTTTTTTTTTTTTCCTTCTTCTTCTTCTTCTTTCTTTTTAAAGCAGCTGATTGTTCTGGAAAAATCAAATTTTGCAAAGCTACAATAATCTGTATTCTTCTGCAACTGAGGAGGAGCAACCTGGGCCTCATTCCTGCGACAGCGATAAAGTCGATGCATGCGGCGCTATAGCTCCAGCGCAGCCGGCGACTCCGTCCTTGGCAGCCACGCGCAGAACGCCCTGCGCGGCCTTGGCCGGCGGCAGCGCGCCTTGCAAATGAAACCGGGGGCAGCCCTGAGCTGCCTGCAAGGTGTCTTTGGCACCTTGCGCGTAGGGTGGAAGCTGCAAAGCAGCAGACCTTTGCCTTGAGACAAGTCGTCAGGCAGCGACAGGACCTCCTTGCCCTGCCATCAGCCTGTCACTGATGCAATGCTCAGTTTTAAATGGAGCCTTTAATCTGTGTGGCACAGCAAGCCTTAGGCAAATATTTACAAGCAAATTGCTCTGCCACAGATTAGTGCTAGCAATGCAAAACCTAGCACTCTTTTTCTGTATTCCTTTACTGTTTTAGACTGTTTGAGCCGTGACACTCATGCAGTTTTCACAGCAATCTTCACACTGTATCCAGGAACACTGGATTTTGTTGTGTTGGATAAATATCATTATTCCTTCTAGCCATGACAGGAAAAGCTCTCAAAGTGCTGAAAGAACCGTTCCTCATGAAATCACAGATCAGCTTGTAACCGAAGCAGGGGCAGATGGTGCACGCTCTTCGGCTCTTGCTGAGATCATTTGAATCTGGCAAACGTAGACTGGAAATGTGCTCCTTAGATAGGCATACAGTCTTCAAGGGACAAAATACAAGTTCACATTACCTTGATGGGACCGGTGGAGATCAGAAAAATGTCCTTCCTGGCCCCACCGGTACTGAGAATAGTCTCTTCACACTTCTTGAGCACCTCTCAGCTGCAGAAGGGTCTCAGAGTCACACACATCTTGGTGCGACCCTTCTCAAGAAGGCAGAGAGGGGACAAGAACCGCTAACACCTACATCCCCGACTGCTGCTTCAGCCACAAAATCATCCGTTAAGCACAGAAGAGCTAATGTTGAACCATCAGTTACTATCAAACCTTCCCCCAGCATCAAGTGGCACCATCAGATCACACACCCAACCTCAGTTTTCCGAAGCGCCTTTGCAGCGCGTAGCCATCAAGGAGAACGCAAGGTGTACAGTGAATATAAACAAGATTTATCATGAAATGCATGGGGAGCACAGCTCTACCTCGCAGGAAACGTTTGGGAAATGCTCCTGTCCATATTCCCTGCCGGTATACTGCGCCAGGCACTTATACAGCAGCCACAAAATAAAACTCTCACTCTGCTATAAGCAGAGATCATCGCTGCTGGCACTAAATGCGAGAGTCTGCTTGATTTTTTGTTTTTTCTAATTCAACATATTATGTTAAGCAAGTTCAGGCTTTCATGCTCTACAGAATCTCAATATGTTACTTAAAATTGTACTTACAAATGGTTTAACTCCTAACATAACAGGGAAATTCACTGCAGTGTTCCTATACATTTTTTTTTTTAAAAAGATTTTACAAAACATGTCAGAGAAATTTGCTAGATTTAATAAGCCCAAGTGTAATGATAAATATGTGGGTTGCTTTTAAGAGGGACACTCAGTTCTAAAAAACACCAGAATATGTCCATCACCACACTGCTTGGTATATTACTTATAAAGTGTATTTAATTATTACAATTTTAGTAATTATTTGTCTTTTTAGCCTTCATCACAGTGAAAAATAGCAAGTAAAATAATTTCAGTCACACATATTAGTAATTCATTTCATCTTTGTCATATCTGTGTTTGAACTGCACTTAGCACATGGAAATGCTTTGTTAGAAATGACTTTGACAGGAATTTTTCAAAGTCGCAAGTCCTTAATGGCATATATATTTTTATATATACATATTTTTTTTAAACATGAAATTTTACAACAAAGTTGCTCAGAATGAAGTTCCCTTCCACGTAAAATTACTGACCCCCACTGCACGGGCCATCTTCTGCAGCAATTGCTAATGCAACGCTCAAACCTAGCGTAAGCAACCGAGTCCCTTGCTCTGGCGATGCTCTCTCCCTCCCCAGGCAGTCGTTCGTTTTCTGCCCCCCTGCAACACAACCAGGAGCTGTTCAGCAAGAATACCGAGTCCTACCAAGCAAACCCCCAAAATACTGAACAATAATAATAAAAGAGAAAGTCTTGAATGGCTCTAATCTGCTCGGATGCCGTGCAAAGAACAGAAGTGAGAAAAAACAGTGTAAAAGAAAATATCTGAACAGGAGAAATAAGGTGGACGGACTCTTGCTCACCGACTGCAGCAGTTGGAAACGCTACGCAAGAGCCGCCGGAAGGAGTCTGCGCTGCTGGCTAACGCCGCTGGCACCTATGTTCCCATTTGTCTTAATAAAAGCAAAGAAACCAAAATGTTACAGTAGCAATTAAACGCAACATCGCCCACGCTTGCCACAGGACTTGTTGAGCGAGCGGAGATCTCTGCCCGGATCAGCTGGGCCAGCCCTGCCTCTGCCGCAGCGGCAGCGCTGCAGGAAGCTCCCGGGGTTCGGCACCAGGCGATGCAGCTCACGCCCCGACCGAGGGGCCCGCGCGCACCCCAACGCGTGGGGCTGGCTCCTGCTGTCAGTCTGGAGTCCGAGCTCCTTCAAGTTTCCAAATACGCAAATGCCTGTTTTTCGCAAAAATTTTGAATGCAGAGAGTGACCTTGGTCTGGGGCTTTGCTCAGGGAAGATCCCATGGGGAGCAGCCACGGTCTCTCCTTGGTGCTATAAATATACTCATATTAGCATCCTGATTAAAAAAATACAAACAGAAATAATGATGCTTTTCTGCAACTCTACAAAAGCCATAAATGCACCATGGGATTTGCAATCAAAACAACACTCAGGACTTCAGCTGCTCTTTGAATTTTATTTGAAATAAATTGGATTACAAGTAATTCCAAAGGGACTGCATCCACAGGGCAACCTTAGATTAAAAAGGGTATTTACAGTATGGAAAGAGAAAGACAATTTCACATCATCTGCTGAAGGAAACTCTTATTTCCGCCTCTCCGATATCATGCTTTCGAAGGGAGTACTGAGAAAATAAATGCAGATTCATATCATTTAAAAGCTTCCTCGCGTAGTCAGAACTAAGCCCGTAACAGAATACCTCTCCCTGAAAACATCTCTTCCGCCCGCCAAGCGGAGGAACCCCTCAAATCAAGCCATCAAAACTCATGTCACCGATGACGCCATTTTCTCATTTCTTTCGCTGCCATTTTAGTGTCGCCGTTACTCTACGTTTCCTCGGGAAGCAGCTGTGCCTCCTTTCCCCTCTACGAGGGAGACCCTGCTCGCATAACCGAGCGACAAAATAGAGCCTGCAGGCTGGATTCCTGCCGGCGGCGCCTCCTCGGCGGGGCAGGGAGCCCGGGGGCCCCGGCGGCCGCCCCGCGGCAGGGCCCTGCGCCCGGGGCCGCTGCGGAGGCTCCCGAGACGGGCAAGCCGAGCAGCCCATCGCTGGGAACCGGCAGCAGCCGCCCGGCGAGCCGGCGACGCCGAGGCGAGGAGCATGCGGCCCTGCTGGAGGGGGGCAGGCTCCTCTCCGAGCGCCGTAAAACCCTTCGCTAATAAGGGAGCGGACTGAAAAGAGGAGCAGGCATAAAGGAGACGTACTGACCGGCTTGCAGCGTCCGTCCTTGGACTAACTGTGCAACAGTGTCGTCAGGGTACAGGCAGATGCAGCAACCCGCTTAACCCGGCGGTAGGAAATTCATTTCTCTGTGCACACAGTTGACATTTGAAAGCCAAACTGCCTTCCCCTCTCCGTCGAGAAAGTATTTCCCAGCCTTAAATCGGGGCACGTTTCTCAGGGAACGCCATCGAGAAGGAAAAATTAAACAAACCTTCCAAAAGTTACCTCTCACCCAGCCTCCCCCTAGCCCCTTCCCCAAATTTTGGCGCAGTCCTTCAGTGCCCCTTGGCGGCCCGGCGGCGCTCGCTGCTCCCGCGAGGGTCTGCCTGCCTCGTTGGGCACGCGCAACCTCGCCGTTTCTCCGGCAAACGGGGATTTTCACGCTGCTTTGGAAACCAAACACAATATTGATTGGTATTTGCATCTCTCCTCTAACACAATTTCAGATGTATATAAAAAAAAAAGTTCAATACCTTCGAGTTAGCCTAAAAATTAGGTTAAAAAAGAGTAATGAAAAAATCTGTTCTCTCTTTACCACTTTCCCCTTTCGGATGCAAGTGGATTAACGCTGCGAGCCTGCCACTCACCCTTATTTTCAAGGCAGACCTGAGCTGAAGGATTTCAGCCGTCGCGCTCCCATCCCACAGCAAGGAATGCCTGCGCCCCGCTTCCCTGCGCCTTCCTCGGGAGCGCTCGTTCTCCTTCTGCTTCCGCAGAGACCTTCCACCCTCCATCCGCGCTTCAAACGCCGAGCGACGCGCGCGGCAAACGCTCACCGCCTCCAAGGGACAACGCCTGCTTCAGAGGCATCAAGATCCTGCCAGCGCTGCAAACACGATAACCGCGTTAAACCGGGATGCAAGCGCTGAAGCGGAGCGTCGGCGGCTTGCGTTAGCGCAGCGCTTCCACCGTGGGGTTTCCCGTAACATTTTACGGCAATTTGAAGTCTCTCAGAAAACCCCCCCCAAAGGAAGAAAACCTTGCAAAAGTAAAAGCTGCTTCATTTTGCTGTCGCATTGAGCTGCGGGCTAACGCTACGAAGGAAGAGGCAAGATTAAATACGTTGCAAGGTGGAGAACTACAAGCATTATTATTATTTTTTTTTCTATACACCCTGGTATTTCAAGAAAATTAGCAACTTTAAAGTTCTGCTCTCTTAAATAACATGAGATGAACTGACAAAATCATCCACACAAGTTAGAAATATAAGCCCAGATCAGTTAGCCCATTCTTCCTAAATATATATATTTTTTTTAAGTAAATCACAGCTACTTTGTTCATCTAATAAGTATTTTCAACATGGCAGCATGTCTCTTGGAAAAAATATTTATATTTTATTGACAGTGAAAGCAAGCAATTCAGAGAAGTTCATATATGTCATGATACCTTTAAATCCTCAATTTAAACATGCCGTGATCTTTACAATGGTGTTTTCTTACTACATTACTGATATGTTTCACAGAGTTAATTTAAAATTAAATTGCATATGAATTACTAATTACTGATCATTAAAATAAAAAAGTAGAAGTCTGGAATATGTCTGCTACAATTATATAGTTTATATTGAAAATGGTTAGCTGTTATCAAGCTTGGAGAGAAAAGCATTATTAAAATTCTCTGCTGCACCAAATGCCACATTATAATAAACACCTTACCCCTTTTCAGCTTACTTTCCTTATTGTGTTACAAAGCTATGGTTTAAACTTTTTTGGAGCATTACTCTAGTGTGCTAAGGATACACCGGAGACAAAAGGTTTCCATTTTTCTCCTCTGACTGTACTCCACCCTTGCTAAGGAACTCTCTAGTAATACATGTCTTACTTGGGCGTTTCATTCACAAGGCACGCAAGCGTTCGGACTTTAATGCAAATGAAATGCCAACTCCAGATGCTGCCAACAGATAGCAGAGAAAGCCCTGCTACAAGAGACCTCCAGCTAATTATTAAAAACGGTGCCTCAGACATTTTCCATACATTAATTTATGGTGCTTGCTTGAACTCTGGCTCCCACCCACTTCAGACAAAGGAAAATAATTTGCAACACGGTACCGACGGCGAGGATAATTGAGCCATCTCCCATGCAGGGTCAGCGCTGGCGGCTTTCTCCATCTTTTCACACATGCAAAGCACATTTCATTGTCTTATTTTCCCAAGTGATTTCTCCCCGCGCCGCTTTCGGGGCGAGCCCCCCTCCAGCGCAGGTGATCTCGCTCAAAACGGGGAACTTTTTTGGCCAGGCGCTGCCACCGTTCCCGTATTCCCTTTCCGAAGGGGTGAGACATTTCTCGGTTAACAATAGCAAGGGCGCAGAAGATGGCATATGTGCACCTTCATCTCAGGCGAGGCAGCCCCCGAGGAGACCAGCAATCCCCAGCACGGCACGTTTCATTAACCCGCTTTTCTTCCTACGGAGCGAGACAGTCGGAAGGAAAGGATGGAAAAAGCAACCCACGCCACGCTCGTATCCCCGCACCAAAGGCAGGCAGAGCTCCCGGACGGCACGCAGCCTCCGAGGCCGTAGATCCGAGACCATTAAACCAGCTGCCACCCACCCAGCTAGTCAAGGCCACTGAATTCATATAAATAGCAATTCCCCGACTGCTTCCCATTACTATGATTTTACTGGCTTAGCCCCTTTCATAACATATCCGATTCACTTGAAAGAGAGGTGGGGGGCAGGCTGGAAAGTCAAGTTGACTAAGCAAATATACTTCATCTTAAGAAACTAATCAAAGAAAAAAAAGCAATTTTTCTAAGTCTCTTAGTTTAATTTGGGAAAGTGGAAATATTTTCTATTAGCAACTACTGTCTTATTTTCATTTTTAATCCCACATTTGAAATCCTTACTTCCAAATAAAATGAAAGAAAGTTTAAGGTGTCTTCTAAATAAATCACAAGTGCATCTGCAGGAACAGAGGAAGCACTGAGCGGACCCTTATCTTTACACACACCACAAAGAAAAAAAAAGCATGAAAATCATATTATAAAGCAGCATCCTTATTTTTTATTTAACATACTTGCACAGACGTTTCGCAGCCCAGGGAAGAAACACCGGGATAGACGCATTCAGAAAGTTCGGCTCCCATATCGCTGCCGCAATTAAAAGCAGAGCCGGCAGTGCCACCGAGGGGCTTCAGCGCGGAGAGCCGCGCAGCCGGGGAGCGGGCGCCGACCGCCCCACCCAGCAGCCGCTCCGGAGCAGCGGCGGAGCCACCTCCGGCTCCCGTCCCTGCCTTTACTTGCTCCGCCAGCAAAGGAACATTTCTCCAAACCTGCCCACCTGCGCTCCTTAATTGCTCGCCCACCGATTTAAGCAACCTGCGGCGACAGCACAAAGAAAAACCAAGATAAGAGACACCTGACGGAAAACTCACTCCCGTCCAAAGCAAGCTTTTTACCTTCATTTTAGACATTTTTAAATATAGACATTCCTACCTGTAGATCACAGTATTGAGGAGTTACAAACCTGTTAATGCTGGCTGTAACTGCCACCCTTCAATTGCCTGGCATTCAGGCTTACACAGCTGTGTCTTTCTGCGTTAACGCTCAAGTTTTTTCATCTTAAAAAACAAAAACAAGAAAAAAAAAAAAAAAACAACCCTGCAAGTCCTGAAATGGCTGAGACAGTGAAGAGTCCAGCAAGACAATAAGAAAGCAGCTGCTTTCCACGGCTGAACACCACTGCCTCTAAAGCATCTCTGTTTTTTTTTCCAGTGGTGCTTTATTCAAATTCTAGGGAAAGCATCAGTCTGAAACCAGTAACTGATGGGAGTAACAGTTTATAGGTTACAGAAGGATATTTTATTGTTAACGGACTGTACCATGTAAGGCTTAGGAGGGGGAGAGGGCGGCGTGCCGGCGAGAGGAAAGATACTACTATTTTTTTTCTCTCTCCCCAAGCCACTGCAATTACTCTGATGTGAATTTTTGATGACTTCCGACATATTGCATGGTTAATAATCGCTTCAGCTGTCATGTTTGGTTAATGTGGGAAATGCAGGTGCTGCATTGTGATGCAGCACTGTAGCCACCGACTGTAGCACCGGTTGTGAAGCTATTCCCTGAACCGAGCTGCATGAATTTGCACATACCATGAGGCTGAAATAAATGGTAGTTTGATTTTATACATCAACAGAAAGCTTCTGCCATTTTAGACCTGCAGAGCTGTTGCAACAACTTGTACAGTCACATAATTCTCCTGCAGAGCAATTGGTGTCAATGTTCTTTAAAAGGAGGTTTGATTATTGCTTCATTGGGTTTGGTTATTTAGTGGTTAAAAGATTCAGATACTATTTACATTAAGCATTGGTCTTTTTTGTAGCTTTGAACAGGTTATTTAATTGTAGGCATATATAGCTCAATGAAACTGTCAGCACTACAGAAATGCAGACCTTTTATTAATATATGCTTAGTAGCCCAACTACCCCTTGCTCCACATGACACTTAAACAACATTATATATAAAAACAGACTCATTACAAATGGTTGCACATGAGGGATAAAAATCTGCTGCTTCAAGATAGAGAGGGTCTTATTTGTAAAGTATCACCTTTTCACATACACTTTAAACAGCAAACGAAAAGTATAAGGTTACATAAAATACTAACATGTGCCTTCCATTGTCACCAATAGAAAAACAATGCTGCAAGCAGTCGTGCAATTACAGGAAGGGATGTAAAACAGCCGAGATGAAACCATGCTAAGAGCCAGTCACCCGATGATTAAAGTCAGGCCAGTATATTCCAGCAGTCAGGTGATGGTGCCATCATTACAGTGCAGAAAGCTAGAGAAAAATCGAGAAACGGACCACCCCCATCTTAAAGAAAAAAAAAATTAGAAGCAAAGAAATAAGCAATGCATTTGCTAATACGCAAAACACACAGCCACGCAGCAGTGTTTCACAAAATGCGAGCGTAACGTTATCAGATGGTTACTTCCACCGGTGCAAACGGCACGTTTAACCCACCGTGCCAGCCCAGCTCCCTCCATTCTCAAACTGCTGGTGACACTCCCAAATGTAGAACTGGTTCTTTCTCAAACTGGGAACGAGAGCCCTGCTGTAACAGCACCGCGTTTCCCGATTCAGAAATTCTGCTTCCTGAATGGAGGGTCTGTATTTGCACACACACATACAGAAAAGGGCCAGGTTTGGGGTGCCCGGGCTTTTTTCACGGCACCACAAAAAGCCACCCAAACAGCATTTTACTGTGTATTAACACTGACGTATCTGCAGCATCACCACCGATACCCACGCAATTCATTATTTCCTTTTTTGTTTTAATTAAAACACTGCAGGAGCATCAGTTGGACATGAAGGACCAGTAAAACAGTGCAGAATATTTTACATAGAGAAAAAAACTTGGGTGTCTGAATTAACGTTGTACTTTCTGGTTTGGGAGCGATTCCTTTTACCAGGGTTACATTTGTAGGATGTATTTTATGACCTGGGCTTATCTATTTCAAAGGTGACATTGGGCACCTTTTACAGTTTGTTTCACAAGGCAGAGGGGTCTTTTGGGCTTTGAAAGCAGCAAACTTGAGCATTGCCTCAGACTACTGGGACTAGGAATGAGCCTAGGGGAGATTTTCTTCAGCCACTGCAAGGAGCAACCGTTCGGCATTTCTGATCAACCGAACATCATACTGAGAACCTGAATCCTGACTCCTGTACCAGGAGTCTCAAAAGTGAAAACAGGTCCCAAAACACCGGCATTAAAGGAAAACATCTCAGCCGGCTGCATTTCAGGGAAAAACACTGATTGCCACCAGCTACACCCAAGAACGCAAGTGAAGTCCATTTTAGGAGGGGAAGGGTATATATTTGCAGGAATAATCCAACTCAGGCATCCCTCCTACGTTTGAGGGCCAGTGCCCAGTGGTGTCCGTGCAGCTGCGCTCACCTCCGTAACTCACCCTTCCTCACCTCGGATGTCAGGAGAAGGATCGCAGCGTAAAGCCCTGCCACTCTCGCCTCGCGCAAAGCGCTCTCATTTTGTGGTTTTGGACAGTTTCCCCACCTACATACCTCTACCGTGCATCACCCATCATTAATGGTATGGAGCCAGGAGTACAGGGGCTACATAGAGCTTTGCTTTCTAACCGAACTTAAAACCAGATAAAGGGCATTATCTGGATAGGAAGGTCTTTGGGACAGGCTACAGCCTTCATCGGGATTTCGGGGGCAGCTGCTATAGTGGAGCTCTCTGGAGCTGCCGGCCGCAACCTTTAGAGATGCCATGTTTACAGACAGCGATTCGTTCTCTGTTCCTTCCTGGCCAGGTAATCGATTGCAGACGCTACTCCCAACTGCAGAGCCAAGTGCTACAGATCAGCACAGTTTATATATTTTTTTGTTTTTGAGTATTTCATTTCCTGCTCACAACATTGCAGGGAAAGCTTTCGTCATGTGGCTCAGTACAGCATCGCCGTCCCTTGTCTGTGGATATCTTAAAGCAAAAGCTTTGAGGGATACGGCCAGAAACTATTCACCCCAAATAGCTGTTAACATTAACGGCACTGAATGGGGACCAAGCTAAAAATCTCAGAATTATCTACTGCATTGGCAATCAGTTTAGTAAAGTGTGCAGTCAGTGCACTAATCAATTACTTCTGCGTTCAAACGTGGCTTTGGGAGAAGGGAGAAAACTACCGTTCAGGGTTACTGGGGAATGAAAACTATAAAAATTTTACTTCTTAGTAGAATGCATTATACGCCTAAGAGAAAGATGAAGCAGAGCACAGAACCCTTGGGATTTGTTTTTTTACGATTGCTTTTTAATTGCGATACATGCGCCAGAGTAGTTTGGATAATCTACATCTCTAGCTAGGCTTTTTAAACTGACAACAGGTAACAGTTAGCTTTAGTTATTCAGTCATGGAAGATGTTGGGTTTAGGATTTTTTTTCATTCTTACACAAAGCCATCTTAACCCGAGGCTAGAGATCTCACAGAAGTCAAGCAGACTTTTCAGTTCCTGGCAGCATACGCAGCCTTTCTGCTTTGCGTCAGAGTCGCTCCCCAGCTCCATTTCTGGGTATCCCTTTTCTCTCCACATTCCCCACAAAGACCTCTGTCCCTCTCAGGTGCCCCGTTGCATCTCCGGGGTGAAGGAGGTTTTCCTTCACTATGAATACAAAATCAAAGATGCTATCACCTCCTATCTAAAAATTCAAGGAAATCCCTTAAAACACCCTAACATGCAATCCCTGTGATCTCTTGTCCCTCTCTTCCATTTTGGAGAATCTTGCATGGGGCAGCAGTGGGGAGGAATATGAAAAGCAGCCCTAGACCTGGTCTTGCGTTGGCTCCTTTTTGAAGTTTTACAGCCGCTACGCCTGCTATCATCGACAAGCATTAGCCAGCAAAAATAAAAGACATTGCTGGCAGCGAGCTAAAACAGCAAGAGGTAGCTCTTTCCTGAAAATCCTCCTCCTCTGCAAACCCAGCGCTGTAGCAGCAGCAGCAGCAGCAGCGCCAAATACTGCACTGTCATACCGGGTCTGGAGAGCTCGCCTTAAAGCATCGCCCTCCTTCCTCTTCCCGCAAGGCCGGCCGCCTGATTATCCGGTATTAATGACACGCTAGGTCTCTTCCGAATGAGGGCCGTCATAGCCGGCTCACTGCCTGCGTCCTCAGCTCTGCACACTCATCCTCTCCATTTGGAGGCATCCAGGAAGAGGAGGCAGAGGGTTCAGGAAACCGCCTCAAGCGGATTAGGGGTGAAGAGGAGAGAAAGAAAATCCAAGCTAACGCTTCCTTTCACAACAATACAGTTATACTCGTGCGGAAATGGTGCAGAGCAAGAAGTCAGCTGGGCTGAACATATTATGCTCCTGGCCTATCCAGCAGGAAATCTGGGCTTAGTGGAAAAGGGCTAAGCTTCATGGACGAAGAGAACGCAAGAGATCTATCCAAAGTTAAAGCAAAAACTAGAATTGGGATGTGACCGGCTCCCCATAACACTCAGTGTTACAGTGTGACGCTTGGTGATTAATGCTGGGTGCCATCACAAAATGCCCCCTGCTCTCTGAGGAAGAGCCCCCAAACTCCATCGGACTGGGAGTCACTAGCTTATTGCAGAGCTCAACGGCAGCCCAAGTTTCAAAACAGCTTTCCAGGGCTCGACTTGCACTAAACGAGAGGCAGGATGGAAACGCAGGGAGCAGTGGGAGAGACCCCTAACAGCGCCAACCGAGGCGCCCTGCTTTGCATGACCAAGCAGATGGGGGGAGAGGAGGAACGTAAACCCTGCAAAGTTAGAAGCCTGACAGCCCCAAGCAGCGGAGAGGAGGGGGAAGCCTCCCCTCCTGGCCAAACGGCGAGGATTAAGCACCAACGCTGGCAGCGCCGTTCCTGCCGCGCACACCCCACACCCCAATTAACGGTATCATTTGTCAGGCTGAATGGGGAACTTGCACTCAATTCGGCAATTTGACAGAATGTCACTGAACTGCCTCACGTCCATATTTATCCAAGAGGCGAGAGCAGGAACCAGTTTTAATTAGAGCCCTTTTAACAAAGGGCCGAGGGTATTACCCATGCTCTCACCATCAAGCGATAATTGAGATGTAATCGTTTAAACAAAGCGCAACAAGTGTCCATTTACCCAAAGCCATTGTTAAATACCTACCAGGAGATTATTTTCAAAATTATAATGTGCCATGAATATTCAAACCACTTTCCATCTTTAGCATTAAAAAGAATAATCACCTTAAAAAAAAAAACAAAAAAACTGTAAGCCAAACAGCTATTTTGCTGCAGAATTCAAGGAGTGTTTTAAACATGCCAATGCTAATTTAAAAGGAGGGGGGAAAAGAAGCGATGGCTCCGGCTTTTGGGCCATTAAACTCTGCCTGGAAAGCCCTCTTTTGTACAGCATTAGCACATGTTTTAAGTCTGTAATTATGCAGAGAACGTGTTAATTTTTAATTCAGAATGCTAACCCCTTTTTATATACAAGCCCTGAATGTCAATCCCTCTTGCGGATGACTGCAAGCACTGACATGACCAAATTCAAATCGCTCATGAAAGCGCACTCTCCCTGGGAGGTTAGGCACTGCACTTTGGAAATCAACTGAACCCCGTAGTAAAAGAGCTCTTTTATAAAACTGCCGCCTCAGCACCATGGCAGGCAAAGTCCTCTCAACTCTGCAATCTATGAAACCAGAATTGTATCGTCACCGACATTCACACCTTCATTTCAGTGCATTTTCTTTAGCCACTGAATTTGTTAACACAATTTCCCAAGAAGCTCCTTACATTATAATGCACAGGTAAGTGCAGGGACAAGCAAGTTAACCTAGTATCTTCCAGAAGCCCGAATCAAGTTAATGACTGTCAAACAGCAAGTCCATCTTTCATTTCTTGTGATTCCTGCTGATGGCTCATGGAGGTCCTGAATCCACGAAGGGACCTGATTTAAGAGCACCTTTTGACACAGTCCGGCAATGAATTATTAACTCCAGCGGAAGCCGCAAAGCATCAGCTCCTAGCAGTCACGATCCTTCTATGATGATTAACCAGAATGCAATTATTAATGCTCCTGCTTCTCACAAAATGCCTCTGAATTCTTCCATCACGCAAAGCCCAGAAGGCACCACAGACACACACACTTACATGTATGAGAACAGAAACAAATCTGTGCTTTTACCATTGTTTCCTCAGAAACTGTATTGTCAGTTGTGAACGGTTTGAGAAAAGAAAGCTCTACTTCCCCCATTCATTATAGCAATTATACTTTGGACTTACAGCACTGAAAAAAAAAAAGTGACACATGCAGAATGAAGCCCAGATTCTTCATTTCCACAGCAATTCAACGCATGCAACCACAGAAACCTGACAGCAGTTTTAGAGCCATCCTTTCCCAGGTTACACTGTATAGCAGAAGCTGTTTCCAGCCCTGAAGCTGGCCAGGCACCTACATTTAAGAACACGTGCCCCCCGCAGTCCCCTTCACAACCAGCAGACAGATGAAGAAAGAAGCAATCAGCTCTAAAGACAACACGTGCTGCCCAAAAGGGTGTCCCCAACCTCCCTCTGAAAGAACGGCTGGGATAGACACACGGGGGGCACCCTGCAAGCTGGATTTAACCTGTGGGCCTCCAGCAATATCACGATATACGAACAACTCCCTCCGTTTTTGCCAAAGGTTCATCCAAAAGCAGTTCCTAGTATTAAAGCAAAAGGCACCAAGAGGCAACAAAAAGCAGCGATAGGATTCAGCAGGTCTTCACTGTTCCAGGATGTGCACAGATGTTCGTGTTTAGGATAGGGAAGACAACCCACCACGCAGTTTCAGAATTAACAAGTGAGAAGTAGGGTGAGAGAGTTTAGTTTTTCCTTAGCAAGGAAGTGAAATCTGTACTTATCCTTTAATTACGGTTGTCAGCTCTAAAAAAAGTAGCACTAGAACTACTGGCCTGCATGAGAAATGAAACACCTACAAGCATGATGCTAAAGTCAACTATAGCAGTTGCATGCCTGATTCATCAAACCATTCTTATATTTTTCATAGTGGAAGTATAACTGAAATCAGTACCGGCATCTGAGAGCTTAATTAGAAGTCAGGTCTACTCCATTCGGGTCCTTATACCATGCTTATTACATTAATATCTAAGTGCCTTCCAGTTCTGCATTAAGTGAATGACTAACACCTGTCACATGTTGTTTGTTCTCTTCTTCCTTTCCTGGGGGAATCGAAACACAGTGTTCACGGGGATCATGGAGTAAAAGTAACCACCGAGAAGGCATTTTCCTTCAGTTCTGGCTAAGCCGCCTCACACAGAACGCATTACGGCCATGCCTGCCTGGCTAATGTTTTAAGATTATTATCACCACAGTAACTAAGAAGTTGCACGTATTAAAAATAGTTTAGCACCAGTTCTCTTCCTAGTCACGTTTCTACACAGGACTGACAGAATTGGAAGACCCCCAAAATTTGTCCTTTGTAGATCAAATCAAGTTATTTGGAGGCTTTACCATTTGGAAGAAACCTTTGTTGCCTTGCCTGGTTCTCCTTACCTTGTCACCTTAAATCAGAGAACTTTGAGGATACGACCTCCAACAGAAGAAAGTAGTGTTCATCTCTCCAGTCTGACCAAAAAGGAAGACAAAGGGATGAATGGTTTATCTTGCTCTTGAATCCTTTCCAAAACAACAAGGATACTTCATCTTAAAGAGGAAGCGGGTTTATCTGGAGTTTCAAAACTAGAAGATCATAATTAGCAATATTATTTCTTTTGCACTCATGAGCCTCCCCGTTTCCCAATGCTCCTCCATTTGTTCATCTCTTCCCTTCTAATGTTGAAAAGTACTTACATATCATTGCTTCCTAGTTATCACCCAGTGGTTTTTTGCAAGGATTTGGTCAAGTATGGGGGATGGCTAGAAAATGGGAAGAGCTCAAAGGAAGAAACTTGGGAGGGATCAAATCTTTCATCCTCTTGACAGAGCTCTACAGAGCTATGCGTCTTAAGGACAACTTGTCATTAGCCAGGCACTTCTAGTAGCAGCAAATATATGGAGAAAGGTGTCAATCTCATGAACATAAACTTGGCATAGAGACTTGGAAACAACTGGTGGAGGGAGGGAACCTTCATTGTTGCACCCATACCACCATCTCCCCGTTTGTCCATCCCAACCCTCCCAAACTGAAGGTAAGAAAAGTCTGCTGAAAACTGAGCTACAAACTGTCAGAGTAGAAGAGGAGAAGGACTCATTCAAAATGAATGAAGGGAATACACACAGCTTTCATTTAATGCAACGTATATAGCCATTTTCTTGAAGTGCATAAATTGATTATTTCTTTCAGTTGTGACTCTCTACCTCTGTGTGCTCACCTGTTTATTGCTGAATATGTGCAAGTACCAAACTACTGTACACAAAGACATTCACTTAGGATCAATAAAAAAAGCATCAAGATCACATTGTGGGTTTTGGGTGGATTACTTTGTTAATGCATCTTCATAAAAAAATCTTGCTAATTCATTAGCTTTATATAACTGAAAAATTCAAGAAAAACAGACCCACTAAACATCACCTTATCCTTTTCCCCAACACTGATCAGAAGAGGCTCTGATTATCATTAGAGGTCTTCCTACATTGCAGGCTCAGACATGCACATCATGAGATACTTTACTGCAAAAGATCCTTCCAGAAGAAGTCCGAAGAGGGCAGACAGGATTCCAAGAGGTATATATTTCACTAATGAAAGGTAGTAAACATTCAACCTTTTAACACTCAGGAGGTACATGCAGTAGTGCAGCTGCTTTAACTCCGGTCATCAAGCAGCACTTAGGTGTCTCCTATCTGTCTTCACAGGAAATTGGTAGCTCTACTACTGCACTATGCTGTATAATTTAGAGATGTCCAATGAAGCTATTTCCGTCTCGATACTACTGGACTCGATAATACAAGCCTGTTGATACAGTTACTTGGAGTTTGGATCAAACCACTCTCCATATACTATTCACAAAGCAAACATCCTTGTGGACTGGCAGATTCAGCTACATTGTGATAAAGCACATCAGGACATATTTTTAGATAAAAATATTAGTAGCTAGTCAATTACAATGTAACATGGTATCCATGTACCATCACTGAACCAGGTTCTTGCTAGTAGTACTAACTGCTGTGTATATTTACTGGAAGTAAGAACATGCTGAGAGGCAGAGAAGAAGAACACTTGATTTCCTTTTTAAAAAACTTTATTAATATTTGCTCCAAACAAGATCCTCCAGCTACTGAAGAACTTTAACACCCCCCAAAATGCATTTTCCCTGGAGTCCTTCATTATCAGCAAGGGCCTTTCTTGCAAGTGCATGTGTTCTTTCACAGATTCTCTTTACTATCTAATTTGAGAGCCTGAGGTGTTAAGTGTTCAAGGAATGCAATCAAATCCTGCCCCTTCCAGGCCTACTGGGACACCTATTAATTCATCCTCCTATAGAGAGAGGGAGAGTTTATCATCTCTTGCAATTGCTAGTATCTAAAAAAGTGGAACAGGGCAACTTAAATCGGCATTGCAATTATTTAAAGTCTATAAATAGTTGTTGCCCCTGTGTAAGTTAAATTGCTATACAGTAATGTCCTCTCTTTTCTACCTTCTAAAGCTAAACTGTGATTAAGTCAGGTATGCAGGGACTGTGCCATACAAGAGTCAATGGAAAGAGAATAAGAGTGCTTAAAAACTATGTTGAACTCCACACAAAGATGGGCTGAAAATAAAGAGTATTTTTTTAGGTTCTTTCTCACTCAGTAGAAAAATGAGAGGACACTCATCATTACCAAACTGTTTCACCCCAACTCAAAATATTAAAAAGTCATCATAAAAATCCAGCCCAACCACAGTAATTAAAAGGATATGAACTGCTCTAGAAAAGAAAATCCCAAAGGATTTTCTCTAAGTATCTTTGCATCTTTTGGAAAGACAAAGGCTGCCTTTGCACAGAACCATCAGATTTGGCAGACTACTAAAACAGGGAGATGGAGACAGTCAGATGAAGGCAACACTAAGCCCAAAATCTTCCATAGCATTAAAAAAAAAAAAAAAAAGAAAAAGAAAAAAA
Source organism: Apteryx mantelli (assembly GCF_036417845.1). Taxonomy (NCBI): domain Eukaryota; kingdom Metazoa; phylum Chordata; class Aves; order Apterygiformes; family Apterygidae; genus Apteryx; species Apteryx mantelli. The sequence goes on along the minus strand of NC_089987.1, from coordinate 22,201,701 downwards.
AAAGAAAGTCAGCTTCAAGACAGATGCCAGCACAAGTTTCTTGCAGCAGCACCAGCTCCCATCAGCATTTGCTTCAGAGACAGAGCAACCACCACTAGCTCCCGGTGAGAGAAAACCGTACACTTTTTGGCAAGAGTACCATGCTCATTTCCTTTAAAAAGGTAACATCTAACAGGTAATAACCCTACCTTATAAAATCTTATAATTTAATGGAAAGCTGAAATGACAGGAAGTGGACTGCAATAAGTCTCGGCTACAAGTCTGAGCGAGAAAGATTCAATAACGCTCAGGACAGTAGCCAGAAGGCAAATACTTGGCTCCCGATCTTTTGTTAAGAGTATCCTGCACAGTTTTCCTTCACATTTGGTACAGTACAAAGCCGTGTCTTAGTCTCCCTTAATTTCCAGTACTTGTTTTTAAACTGTAATACACAGCATTAAGGTTTGGTGTAGTTACTGTTCTTTATCTAGGAGGGTTGTAGCAAACAGCAATATCACTTTATGGAACTGCACAGCTAAAAAAATGGCTTCCTTCCCCAAAAGCACGTTCACATCACCACCCCGATACCAAAGACACGCGCAAAGCATGCATGGGTGAAGGGAGTTTAGGCTCTTTTGTTTCATGAAGGTCTGCGTTTCTGCAAAGCCAGGACAGATGGCAGAAAGAAAACTTGACACAGAACCTGAATGAGCCCTGGGAATCCGCTCCAGAGAGTAAGTAGAAATGAAGGGTTTGGGGCAACTGCTGGCTGACTGCAGTGGCAAGTGGGTTTCTGAAAACTAACTGAATCCCCAGACCACTTGGGTCAAAGAGGTAATAACATAATTGAAATACCAATCCCCGTCTACCTTACCAGTATAAAAAAAATACCACTGCAATCAGGAGAGTTGTGTTGCACAAAGACTGTTCATGTACAAGAGCAGTAGCACTGGGCCTTAGATAACACCACTCTTTAAAACCTGATTCAGTCTCTTCTACAAGCTAGAACGTCTGTCTGGTTAGTAGTATGGCCCTGGGACTTGAGCAGAGGTGACCATGTGGAGCACATACCATTAAACAACACAGGGAAGCAAGCAAAGATAGTTCTGCAGGGAAGAGAGATAGGGAGGGCCCTATCTCACAGCTGAGAAGAATTACAAGAAGATGCCACACATGTTTCTGTAGGCAATACTACTCACTTGCAGCACACTTATGAACCAATACAAACAAAACTTTCTTCCATAAAAAACAATGACTAGTTTTAAACTAATAAATTAAAGAGGCAGCAGTATTACTCTGCATCCCTGACTGTCCAGCAACAGCTCTGCAAGTACTGGGCAGCTCAAAGATAACAAGACAAAATATTTCAGAGGCACAAACCTTAAAACATCAGGATTCTTGCCTCCCTCCCTGTAATATCCAATTTTCACTGTCTCCTACTTCAGAGATTCATTTTAGTAGGTAAATGTTAACACACACCAAAACCAGGAAAAATCAAGACTTTTTTTAAAAAAAAAAATCCAAACCACATTAGTACTTTTGGATAGCCAAATTATATTACAAAATGCAGGATTTCAACATCCTGGCACCAAGCCAACATTTTAATGGACATTCAAACACTAACTAAGGAAATGATTGTGCATTAAGCCTACCAATAAGTCAACAATCAATACTTCAGTATTACAGTAAAAACACAATGCACCCTTTATAACTGCTTCTGGCTTCATCCTTGTCAAACTCTGCTCTAAATAAAAATAAGAGCGTCTTGAAACAACAACTGATGTACAAATTATTTTTACAGCCAAGCATTTTTCTTAAATTCCAGACCAAAATGTTACTCTGGATTGCATTTTTTTTTTTTGTGTACCAATAGGGCAGAAAAGTCAGAGGAACAAAAAGGACAAATTCAGACACAAAATGAATCAGGCATGTCGACAGGTAAGAGGAGCAAAACAAAGAAACCTCAAACAACCAAGGCCCAAGCAATTGCAGATTAGGAGCCTGGTTCTAACTGTATCTCCAAAAACATCTCAAAAGAGGAGCAAAAAAATTGCATCAAAGCATACTAACATTCAGGATTTAATCCAATTCATATATTTTAATTGCCTGCACAGCCTCATTCCTGTATGTCCCCTCTCAACATATTCTATCAGTTTGATCAAATGAAGCCAAAGGCAAGCTCTTCAGAGCAAAAGACTTGGACATCCTCTGGAAAGTGAGAGTATCAGGCAGTGTTGCTTTGCAACAGAACAAATGCTTTAAATCTAGTTAACTCTGGCCTCCTGTTCTGAGCCACAGTCACAATGCTGAGCCATTGCTATATTTCCACACAGTGGAAAAACCCCACAGTTTATGGAAGCTTGGAGCAGCTGCCTGTGTCCAGCGTATGCCTGTTTTTCCTAGAAGAAATGGTGACAGCTGTTGATCCAATGCTGTGAAACCTGAATGAAAAGGCAGGAGGACATAAACAATCAAATTGATCATTTTTTATCTCCACAGCCTAGTAAGCTCCGTGCTGAAATGGAACTTCATCATGGAACGGTTAAGCCAGCGTAATAGCTTGGGTAAACAAGCCAGCTGAATTCTCCATTCTCTTCCCCGAGTCTGCAAATACACAGAGGGAAACAAAGAATGATTGTTTCGGAAATCCTTCCACACATCCCATAAGTTTATTTGCTTAAACCATCCTGTGCCCCTGGGGTTTCAGCTATAAACAAGAACGTAGCAAGGCTAGACATTTGGAAAGACTTTCTGCTGATGCTTTGAAGTCTGGGCACTTGGACCTTGAGGTTTACTTCTGAAAAAGTACTGAACACAGCAAGCCTAGCAGCTGAAGAACAGCAATACGCAAGTCTTCATAGCCCACAGCAGTTCAGGGGTACGTGATCCAAGCTCAGCAGCTGGGTAAGTGTCCAGCCATAAGCTAATCCACAGCTCCAATCATTAGGTTTTTCTGCTTCACCTCCGTCTCTACGGTCAGGTACATCCAAAATAATCCATCTCAAGTGAGGGTCATCATGCTACAAAATGCTGCTGCATAAAATGATTGTATTGGGTAGTGGGCAGTAGCTGTATTGACTCAAGCTCTAGCCTATGATTCCAATCAGCCACCAATTTAAGTGAAGGGTTTCTGCACAGCCACAATTTCAGCTCAGGGCAGCACTGAAGTAGCAGCCTGGGACAGCACAAGTTCAGCTCAGAGAAGCTGCAGATCTCCAGTTCAAATTGGTTGATAGCCACTGCAGATGTCTTCACAATAAAATGATGGTTTCAGCAGAGCAGCTAGTGGATGGGTGGCTGCAGCCCGGTTTCAATTTCTTGTTTCAGGTGGGGAAAGAAACTCCCGCTCCTAACTGTCAGCATGATACACGGGCAGCCAAGAGCCAAGCCTCTCCACCCTGCCAGACCAGCACACTACTGATGAACAGCCTCATTTTCACAAGGTCTGCTATCTGAGGGAGGGAAGGTGGGGGCCAGTTAAATGCTGTTGAATACTGATCAGGTGTGTGAACAATAAATAGGTCTGAGGAAACAGTAAAAAGACAACATCAGTATGAACTTCCGTTACGGACTCTTACAATCTTGTGAGAGCCAACAGTAAATATAGCCTTTGTTCCTCAGGTCAAGACACTGATGCATGGGAAGACATTGATGCATGGGAAGACATTGCTTGAACTCAAAGTCAAGCATGAAAATTCTGACAAAAATTGGATCAAAATCCAGCTTTCCTGATTTCCTGTGCTGAAAAACAGCTGCCACAGAAGGCTGTTTTCTAAGTAAATATACCCATCATGGGGTGCCAGTCAGGCAAGGATCCAACTATTCAAGGGTCAGGCGCTATTCAATATTTGAATCGGTGCAATAAAACACTGCACAAATATTTAAACTGGCATTTCTGCTCCAAAATACTCTTGGAACATATTTCAGCTGCTTGCTTACAAAGTTTATAACTGATATTCCCTTCTTTCTTCTACCCTGTGGAGCCTCTGAAAGAGCCCAGAGAGCCCACCACTTCCTGCTTGTCCAGGGCACATCTGACAACCATTTGCTTGTTTGTTTTGAACACGCTGCTTTCAGTCAGCACATACAAATGGATAAATCTAAAGTGCTGAAATCCTATATCCTTGGCTCTGCATGATGGCCTTGCTCTAAACTCCCTCCCACAAAAAAGTACCTCCAGCACACTTTCATTTCTATGGCTAATTTACAATCTCTGGTTTCAGAAGCTAAATGCTTGGGCTCCATTTTAGCTGTTCTCACAACACACTATGTGCTATAAAATAAACTACTTGTTAGTCCTTTCCAAAGTATGGAGAACACAAAATACTTGGTTAGATCTAAATATAAATCTCAAGGAGTCAAAACAGCAATACATTTTGATTTTCCACATGCAATTGAATCTCTTAATTACTTTAGCTTGGGTGGGGGAGAGGGGGGGATATAGTACCAGTCATTTAATAAAAGCTTTCAGGACGACATTTTCCTATTTTTAGCAGTTACCTGTGCCTCCCCTTTAAACTATGCAACATTTAATGAAACAAAAGTTGCTCTAAATGGAGATAGAAGCCATGCAGATCTCTTCCACTGCCAATACCCATCTGTCTCCACACTCTAACAATTCAATCTATTGAATTGCAGCTCTGCTGGATATTCCAGTCCTGCAATCTCCACACAGTTACATTCAATACTGACTCGCAGAACCTGCTCCTATTTCAGGCTTCATCTTCCTGAGTTTCTACATCCTAGGCTCATCACTGCCATCATACCAATACGGCTGAAGTTCTCTTATAAGAAAGTCGAAATCTACATGAAAAGATAATTCAGTGAAAATTTATATTATAAGGATCACTCTAAATTTATTGTAATAATCCCATTTAATTACTGACCCCAGAAGCTTGATATAGCATCTGACATCTGCAGTTTTGCTTGTCCTACCAGTAACAATAGATTGTGTTCAGCGGATGCCTCCAGTAGCATCTAAATAAATCTTCCAAGAGACTAATGGTAAAAAAGAAAAGAAAAACAAAAAGAAACAGGGAACAGAAACCAGCTCTTCCTTAACTGTTTTAATTTTGCTGGGCTATAAAAGTAACAAGTAATAAAATCTTAGCTACTAATATGAAAGGAAGATCTGACACATGGCAGCCTCTCAATCAGAGGAAGAGATTACCACTATTGATGGTAATACAGTGTCACACCTGACTTGCTCTGAAAGTTGTAAGCTCATTTAAGCTAATTAGTTGATGCTACAAAGCAAGGCCAAAGATCTGGTGCTGCAACTGTGGCAAATGGTTATTTTAAGACAAGATGGATTAAAATAGATCAATAAGCCTGTGAGTTGTATTGCAACTCTGAGGTCCTACCCCTCCTGCCCAGGAACAAATGGCTTCAAGAACGTGCCTTTAATAAAGCTCCTCAGCCTCAAGGAAGTGCATTAACTCATATTCAGCTCACAAAAATAAGCAGCAATACTTGCTGAAAAATAAATAGTGAAAAAAACAAAAAGCCCTTTTCTTTAGTCACACGTGACTGATTCAATTTCACTGTCTACTGCATGCATTTTATATAAGGGAGATAGGTACAGGATACTGGCCATGATAGTTTTCAATTTATCATTTTGGAACTTTAGTCAGAAAAGGATGAAATCAAGCAAGCAATTGCCTTTGACACCAGTGAAAGAGGCCTCACTAATAGGAAGGCACAGCTACCCGGCTACCTACACTCTTCAGTGCCATGTACAACTAGATTATAACTTTTGCACCAGATACAGGCAAAGGATCATTTTTGTAATGTAACTTGCTAAAAGTCAGTTAATCAGCACAGAAAATAGCCTCAGCAAAAAACATTTCCCTTATAAATGGTGCCTGTTCTTCTGCTTCAGCATATGACTCTAATTTCAAAGTTTCAAAGGTAAGATTCATATAAAGTATCAGAGAAAAATTCTGTTTCAAGAAACCCCTTAAGCACTTGTTCCTACAAATGGAGATACACATGTCCCAGGAGCAGGCAGAGAACTTCTTCTGCACAGTATATGAAAGCAAAGGACACTGGCTTTGGAGAAACAGGAAAAAGCAGTTTACACCACCTTCTTTGTCATGAGATGGCAAATACCAGCTAGAATACCTGAAACAAGACGAAACACTGGACTGACACATCACAGTAGCAAGGAATACTATTTCCTCTGGATAGGCAATGGTAAGAGGTGCTAAGACCAAAAGCACCCACCTCAGAGGTCTGCATAAAATCAATGGATTTAGAAACTCCTTTGGGGTGGCAAGATGAACCTTCTCTAGACCCACAGATCCAAAGAGACATTTCAATGTGCAACATGGTCTGTTGACCTGTGTCTCTACAACAACATGAGTCTTTGAATTTTGCTTCCCACCTTCCCCTTAGAATATGTGGTTTCAAGGGACTTTTTGCTGCCAGGATGTATAGCTAATGCATAATATATTGGCTGGGAACTGATACCATGCCTCAGGAACAGAAAGTGTTATGGACTCGTCTTAAGAGGCAAAGCAGAAGAGTTTGAGGAAAAAGTCCTGTGAGATAAACAGAGCAGACCTATATCCAAGGGAAGACTGATCTATTGAGACAAAGAACTAAATCCTGCCCTTTAAGACAGACTGAAGCTGGTTTTACTGCTGGAAAGAGATCTGTTCTGCTATTCTGCTGCAAAAGGACACTCTTCTCCACAAACCTTAGCTTCCGGTATTTATTGCAGCGATAACTTCTGACTGAAAAATAAGATTCAGGTTTCTCCTGCTGATGCCGTTTCTGCTGTTTGTGGGGATGGATGGACCTGCCTATATTTTCTTGCCAAACCCTGAGCCCCTACCTGGAAGCAAGAGCTATCCAACCTTGAAAGAAAGTCCCTGATTCTTTTTTCGCCCAGCACTAGCCCACTGACTTGGTGGATCTACCCTACGGAAAGGGGCAAGAGAAGATCTAGAAGTTCCTAGCCTTCTCCTGACAGCTTTCAAATGACACAGCATAAAACCCCTCCTATGCTGGACATATTCCTCCGAAGCTTCTGAAATGAAATGTGTAAGGCTCAGATAACACAAGGAGAAACAAGCAAACACAGTAACCTAGAGGAAAGAGGGAAAGGAGATTGTGATTCTGCTATTGTGACTTCCCTTTAGAGGAACACAGCTGAGCAGAAAAGTTACAGAATCAATCCTTAGCCATGGTAATTGATGGTAACCCCTTCCTACATCAGCTCTCCCCAGGTCCAGCAACAGCAAGCAAGAAGAAGCATCCATTTTGAGTGCTTATTTCCATATTTCACTAAAACACAAGGTTATTAAAAACTAAAAGCATTGAGAAGACACAACATTATTCCCCAGAAAAGGGGGGGGAGAGAAGAGGGCATTAGAAAAGACAGAGAATGAGGTGTCTTTCAAGGGTACAAAACCACAGAGAAACAACAAGACATTTAGCATAGCACATTTACTAATTTTATACAGTACTATCATGTACTTCATCCTACCAGCAAATATGAAGCTGAACATTAACCTCAAGTCAAACAGCAAAACAAAAATGAGAAGTGATATTGATTCACAGTATCTGTTGAGCTGTCAAGCTTTTTACCATTAGAAATGCACTGCAAGTTTTATGGACATGCCATCTTTAACTTTGGACAAATTAAAAATCAAGCTAGACAGGGACTCTAAGGAGAAATATAGCAGGGCTAGCTCTATGCAAAACAAGAGCATGATGTCCAGGTGTGTAATTCCTGTGAGGTCCTCTTTGCAACCAGCTTCCACTAGCACCTCAGGATGGTGATGCTTGTTGTAAGTCAAGGGAACGGTGGGTCTTTCTACTGCTGAATTAGTGCTGATTTCAGATTCATTAGAGTCTTTAGCTTTTTGCACCTACTTAACAGGCAGAGTAAGAGGATTCAAACATGCCATTTTCTGTTACCAGCCTTGAGGCAGAAGAGGAAAGAAATAATGAATGTTTCATCGTAGTTACTATATGGTAACCATAGCAGGCAAAATCAATTACTGCTGAGAGGATCTGGAGATAACATGTAGGTTCCCACTCATCTATTTGCAATGTTCTTTTCCTCCATTCCCTCCCCCACTTCTCTTCAGAAATTTCTCTTCTGATTCTTTTCCCATATATTAGAATCTGTCCTGGAGAATCCTACTGGGTTGCAAACACATTTAGAGATGAGGATTTGTCATGATACTGTATGATATTCCCACCTGTACACTCCCTCTTATCTAAGATTAGAATCAAATCCTTCACAGTTTGCTGCTTCTACCTTTCATACCAAGTTTGGCTACACTGAACTTTATTATCACAGAAACCAAACAGTGATGAAGCCTTATCGAGAATACCGTGTAAGCTGGACAGTCAATCTTAAAAGAAAAAGCTGCAGAACATATACAGATTCGGGGAATTAGCAAAAGTATGTGTACCCCCTTATATGACATGAGACTCGACCAGTCTGGGGATGGATAGCATTAGAAAGGAACCAAATAAGAGCAGATGCATTAAAAGTCTGAAATAAGTGATCTAGAAAGGGCAAATCCAGACATTGAGTTCATACAGCTCTGAACAAAAAGGAGAGGATGTCTGTTTAAATTTACGCAATACCAAGCTCCAAACTAATAAAAGGAAATAAACTTTAACACAATCTGTAATTGAATTGTGGAACTTACTACCACAGGAAGATGGCAAGGCCAAAAATGTAATGGGATTAAAAAACTGACTCAATATGTATATGGATTTTGACAATATATAGAGCTGTGTTTAACGGTGAAATTGTGGAATGAGTATTACACCTCACGCTTCAGGCTTCAGCCAGTCTCGAACCACTAGAGAACAGGGTGAAGCCTAATAAAGCAAGCAGATACTCCCACAAACATCTTTGTCAGTGTTTCTCCTGCGAATTATCTGGCGCTGGTCATCACAAGCACAAAGGCAACAGAATAGGTGCCTAGATCCAAGTCTGATCTGCAAATGCAGATTCAGCTAATCCCACGTCTCTGCTCCAAGTCTAGCATAGCCAACTGAACCATTCACAAATCTTCAATAGAGCTACTAAAAAACTGTGAAATTAAACACATTTGTTTACCACACTTCAGTCTCTCCTCATTCACAAGCCTTTAAATGGCACTCGGCTCACACTGTCAAGCTTTCCCCTTGCTCCCTCAAAACAACCCGGGTTAGAAATCCTCTCTCCCCTTCCCACCTCCACACTGCAACGAACACTGAATATCTCACATAACGACTCGTTCCCAAAAGTCACTGCTTTAAAAGGACACTACAGACTTGCACTGAAGTCACAAAAGCTGACAACACGCTAATTTATTCTCCATAAAGTTATTTTAAAACCTTAAGTCTCTCCAAGCTTCCTAAGCCATTTTTACTGAGCAACAATTAAATATGTTGTTCCAATTAAGTTAAAAAGAAACATTAGCTGTGGCTCAAAATGCCGCATAAGCAGATCCTTTTTGGTTCAAGTACAACGTGCATGCTTCCCGAGATGCAAAGAATGAAACGGCATAGATAATTTCCAACTTGTCTCCCTATATTTCTTTAGGCCATTTCCATGTGCATGGAAAGCCAACACAAGAGACATTTCACAACACCTGAGGGAAACTTTGTTTAAGCAGGATTTTAATGATTTAGCTCAATATAAGCAAATAACCCTCTTGCAACCAAAATTTGTCCCCCCCCCCCCCAAAAAAGAAAGAAAGAATAAAGAATGGACTGCAGGAAAGAAATGAATCCAGAGAAGGAAAGCAAAAGGAATAGCTACAGTTGGAGTAGGAAGAAAAAAGAAAGAATGGAAGCAGATAAGAAATAAAAGACAGGAAAAAACAGAAAGGAGGCAGTGAGAACAGAACTGGTGCCAAAAATCTGAATGAGCGAACTAAACGCACGTGTCCTTAGTTCCACCTCAAAAGGCTGCAACTTTCCTTCAGAAGCATATCTTGGCAAGAACAAGAACTCATTCTGACTTCAAAAAGAAAAGTTAGAAAACATCCATGCACACAAGCCAAACATTTCAACTGCAAGTTGCCATATTTTCAGGCTGCTGTTTTGCAGGGGGGGAAGCTTGAATACATCACCAGTTTGAAATCCAGGCACTGGTAAGCAGTTTACACATTTTTGAGTTAAAGAGCTTTTCAAATCAAGGGTTGGTAATGCCTAGGATTAAGATTTTGGATGTGGATTCAAACCGATTAATTACTACCCAGTGGAGAAGAGGGCAGCATGCACAACAACGTACCTGCAGCCTTTCCCAGGCTGCTAAATTACACAAATGGTTCAGTGATAAAGCGCAGTGGACTTCATCAGTGGAGTAATGCTTCTGAGAGGCCGAGTAAATTAGGGAGGCTAAAGCAGGGGGGAAGCTGCTGCAGCCCCTGTTTTTTTCTAGCAGATCTGATGAACAGACTTGTTGGAAACAGTGTCCAGAGTTTTAATACTGTTTGTGACCACAGGAGTTCAGCGAGGTGGTCTGGCCTGCTACATTACAGGCTTTCCCCGTGAAAGACTGATTTGTTTTGTACAGCTTGTAGCACCATGAGGCATTAGCGAGAAAGAAGCTTAAGACAATGCTGAGGAAACAAAGATACTAACTAAAAAGCCACACAGTTCAGGAGAAAGGTGACCAAACCCACCGGTCCTCTTACAGGTCAGCTCCAAGGCACTGGGTCCCACTTCAGAGAAGTTTGCAGGTGGTCAGAATTCTTTTCTTTTCCATAGTGGTTTGGAAACTTTCTTCAAGTGTCCTTTTCGGAAGAGCTGAAGAACTGTACCTGACTTAAGTAGGTAAATGTTCAGTTTTCAGTCCCAAACCTCTGAAACTATAGCTTAAATCCATTAACCCACTACTGCATTTCAGCTGTCCCAAGTGCAATACTGGGGCTGAAAGCTTCTGCCACCCTTGAGAAGTCCCCATGCCAAAACCTACGCATGGCTATGAACAAGCCCAAAGTCTCGGTCTCTGTTTTCCACAGAGGTACAGGAATGCCAAACCAGGGAGCATTCAGGAAAGAACAGGACTGACTGCCTCAGAAAGAGAAAGAAAAAACACACAAAAAAACCCCACTCCAAACTGATCTTTGTGTTGCTACTATCCAACATGCTGTTAATATTTTAGAAACCTAATTTACTCACATGTTAATTCCCCCCCCCTTTTTTTTTCCCTTAAATGCAATGGAGAGGAATTGGGTTCACTTCTGTTCATAATCAGTTCCACTGTCAAATTCCAGCACAGCCCTGCAGATCTGTTATTTCAGAGCTATAATCAAGGTACTGGAAATCCCCAAATCTTCTCCCGTAAAGCTTTCTCTGTAATGGTTTCAGAATTGATGGGAATATCAATATTTTACAAAGCAAAATGGAGTGGTGCTCTGCAAAAGCTACATTTGAGCCTCAAATAAATAAATAAAGCCATCTCTTTAGCCCAAGTAATTGCTCTATCACATGATACATGGAGGCGGCAAATTGCCAGGTTGCAAGAATTTGTATCTCAGCATTGTTTCTTCTCGCCAGTATTCAAGTTGCATAATCACAGAGATTAAACAGCTCTACTGAATTTCTGCAGCACCATGTAAACACTAATTCCAATAGTTCATTTGCACACGCCGAGCACAAGCTATCTAAGTCCATAGTCAATACAAGACCTCGGTGAACACTAAATATTGAGATGGCATGACTTTAAGAGGTACTGTGTTGCCCTCCTGATAAGATGCAACAGGGATCCTGAAAATCATTAATGATCCCACAGTACTTTTTGCAATAGTAACATTTCTCCATGTAGGGTCTCGGCAAAATTAACTCCAATACTCACACTTCACCGGCCTAGGTTTGCTCTCGAGTTCCAGCTACCTGTGGCATTTTAAAACGTCCTGCAGAGCTAGTGAGGAGTAGAGAGGTCTTCACCTTACTACAGGAGAGGCTGCATCTCAAAGGTAGGAGATGTGATCCCCAAACTGCATTTTGTACCAAAAGGGATCTTTCTCCCTCCGTGGAAGCATGACATGGAAGCAATTTTCATAGGGAAGAGCAAAGCAGTGCAGCAAGTTCAGCGTAAGGAGGAAAAAAAAAGTGGTGGTGGTGGATGGGGGTAAAGCCAAGTGTTCTGACTCAAAATCTGGTCTTAGTTTTAAGATGTTTATGCAGTACAGATGTTTCCAAGTTGTTTAAGCAGCCTACAGTCATACCTATTTGAGATGCGAAGAACAGATCTGGATCAAGCAGACAGGCAATACAAAATGTCCCAGACAGTGCAGAATTCAGATAGATCAATAAACATATCCACTAGAACAACAGTTCTTGATTTTTCCATCTCATGACCTTGCATTAGCATAAGGTTTTGAGACATCCCTTCCAGGCTCTCACTCTCCTGATAAAGAAAGAAGGGGAGGCAGACCATGTCCCTCTTCTCCCCGTTTCTAACCCCTGACATTTAGGAACCCACAATCCAGAACCATGATGAACTGGAAGATCACTAGACAATTACTCAAGTTAGCTTATGACCATGCAAACAAGAAAATTAAAAATAATTTGATATCACACATTTCAGAGATGAGTGTAATGTGAACTACTGATGAAACATTATAGAATATTCTACATTAAGTATACCACGGTCTTTTTTTGAGGTAATAAGGCCAGGGTAATTTAAAACTGGACTACCGATTCATGCAATTAAATCACTGATGACAAATAGAGGAAACTGCTGCTTACGCGTAAACTTTAAGGGGGTGAGGCAGCAAATGACCAAGCAAAAAAACCCAGCCCAACACATTCCCGATGTTATTCTTTTATACAATGATACTGACTCACCTACCAATGCCAGAAGAGCTGCCTATTATGATAATTATGATTTATTGTATTTTTTTTATTTATTTTACATGCCAGCTTTGAAATAGAAAACCCTGCACTGTTAAAAGCCCCGCTCTTCACTCACACTGCAGCCTACGCACGCGCTAGTATTTCCCAGTGCCACCCTGGATCCACACGGGCCCTCAGCGGATCGGGGCCAACCTGTTCGTGCAGAGAGGAGCCGCGAGAGCGATGGTGAGGAAGGGGGCAGAGGGGCTAGTAACCCCTGCTGCCTCGCCAACGCCGCGCGGCGGAAGCCTCACATCCTGCAGAGGTTTGCATAAACTCGCTACACATTACAAGAACTTCCTCATCTTATCTCCGATGGGCTCATCCTTCTCCCTTCTTTTAGGTGATTTATATTTCTAAGGCTCACACCCCTTAACCAGGTACTCCACTTGCTGCATGCCAAAAAAACCAGGTTCATTCCACATCTCCACTTTTTATTTAATTGTGTTAAAGCTGCCTCTGGCTACGTTTAGTTGCCAGGATATCTATATTCTTCTTGATTTACATGCATGAATATATACATTAGGGGTCAAATCCTGAACAAAGCCAAGAGACAACCTAAGCAAAGGAGAGAGCAGCACTCGATTGTAGCCTGCAATTCTAATGGGAGGGGGAAAAAAAAAAAGAAAAAAAAAAAGAAATCACTTCTGAGAACCTTCATAGTGAGAGGTATTTTTAGAGCACAAGATTTCTACAGCTTTTGTAAAATTCCACAACTACGACTGCAAATAATTTCTTCTTAGGACTGCAGCAATGCAAAGAAAACAGCTAACAAACCAACCCTAAGAAAACCAAGTAGAAGGTTACCCATTTGCCTTCACTGTGCTGGCTCTGCAACGGTTAAAAGGTCCCCACAGCTGTGCTGGCATCATCGATTAGGGTGAACAAGGAAGCGACAGAAAAATAAAGCCACCTTAATTTCAAGCTCCATTAGAATTGAAGGACTTGGGGGGGGAGAAATCAATGTTTGGCAAATGGGAAAGGACAAAATCTGCAAAAGGAAAAATGCATTTTCAGGCTAAGCTAATGCAAACAATGGATGGTGAACAGCACTTGAGGTTGCCCCTTTAAGGTTGTGTCAGCATTTCCATTTATAAACTCTGATTTTAGTTACACTCTAGTACATTACCACAGGCTTTGTTATTATTCCAGTATATACCACAAAGAATATCACAAATAATAATACAAAATAACAATAAAAGCTCACACTGGTTGAATGATGCACCCTTTCAGTACCTAAAGTCAGGAGAAACATTTTTAAATTGTGAGTTGCACAAACACACAGAAAACATACAGCGCGGGGACAGGCGTCTCGGGAGGCAATTCCACCTAAAAACTGTAACATTGAAATGAAAGTCAAAGCTGCCTTTGATACAAAGCCTGCTTATGGTATTCTGAAAAACCTGCAAATATCCCAGATATTTCATTTCAGTCTGCCTCAGTTGCCACTTAGACAGATTTGAGTCTAACCTTCTGCCCTCATTTAGATAAAAGCTCTTATTTCTGTATCTGGATCTTTAAAGAGCTATTCAGTCAATACTCTGAACATCCATGCCCAGAAATGGAAAACAAAATAAACTCCAGTCTGCAACCTTTAATTTCAGCTTTGCCTAGACCAGAAGTGCAAGATGAAATTGTCATAGAAATGAGGAAATTTTAATCCCACTGAAGGCAAATAAAATTCTCATTCAGTGTATTGGAAGCAGGACTTGACCTCAGATTTTCTAAGTAGATAAAACAACGCAGGGAAGGAGAGCTTGCATCCATTTCTAGGAGTCTTGAAAAGATCTGCAGAGTTGGACCAAGACTTAAAAGTTTGACCACCACCATTGCTTGAAATTATCACTTTGACCTTGAGACGTTTTAAAACAAGCACACAAGGGCTAGATCTAGTATCAAACTATCACTACAAGTTAAAACAAAGCACACAGAGCTTGATGCATACTAGAATCAGAATCTCTTAATGGGTATCAATTAGGCTGATCCTTGATCCTGCAGCCAGCTCCTAGCAGGTACTCCAAACAGGTTTACCGCAGCAGCACTGACCCTCTCTATAAAACCCACACACAAAACAGCATGAGGGCAACATCCAGGTCCTAGCTTACATATCGCAATTGCGCAACCTTTTCCGATATTTGTAATATCCTTTTGCTGCCATTATTGTGACCTGAGAGAGGTCTGCTACAACAAGTGCTCGTTATAAGAGGATGTCACAGTTTGCCTCTTTGGAATAGTGAGAAAATCCTATTTCTGAACACAACCTCAGTGTATGTTTACACACACACACCCCTCCCAACTTTGCAGAGATTGTTCTGCATGATCAACATTTTTAAAAGCTATGAAGACATGAAAAATGGAAAAATATGCATTTATGTGCTAAATACAGCATCATACACCATATTCAACTTTGATAAGATTTTGCCAAAATAGGGCTCATTGACAATTTAAAAACCTCATTCTTTACATTGAAATTGCTGTGAACTGGATTTGTTCTAAGAAATGCTTGTTGTGCTGCGTACAATTTAAGAACGCAAACTCTGAAATGAGAAGGGAAAAATACAAATTCCTGTAATTTAGTGGTAAGCCTAAAATCATCTTCATAATCTTCCCAGTCTACTGCTCTAATGGGAGATAGTTCCTGGACTCACCCCTTTTATGTACAAGCAATCTACAACTGATAAATAATTCAGATAATTAATTGAGCTGCAATCTGGTGCACTTTTTAGTCAGCACTATGGAGTATAGTTTAAAAGAGCTTCTGTACAGAAAGTCCCTCTCACTTGTTAACACAAGGTGAGGCTTCTACTAAGGTGAATTCCTGGATTCTCTTACACCGTCTGAACGTCTCACACGGGTGTCCTGGGGCCTCATGCCCTAGGATGCTCCCTTCTTTGACTTTTCTTGTTGCGTTTTACTCTATCTACAAGATAGAGGACATTTCTCGGAATTCTCCCTCTGCAGTGCCGACTGCCCTTGTTTGAGAGATTAGATCCTAGCAAATCTCTCTATGCTGCCCACATACAGGCTGCTAGAATAGACTGCAACATAAGAAGGGATGAAGACAATAAGTAAATAATTTAGGCAACAGAGCTGGAGAAGCTCAAGCAAACTGTCAGGGAAATCACAGCTGATTTCTTCTTTTTTGGCAATAGTCATGGATGCAAAGGAGTAATGCGGGAACACACGGCAGGAAGTCCAAGGAGCATTTCCATGTTCGACAAGCTTTGATAGCTTTTAAAATTCAGCAGAAACCTAGAATTTATACAATGAACATTTAACTGTATTTGTGATCCTCATAGAAGCGCAACAGTCAGCAAAGCCTAAGCATCAGCTTTGCACCGCTCGTGCAAGTGCCCTCTGGAGACACCACCTACTCCTGCAACATGGCCATGCACAGGCTGTACCAGTGCAGTGTCCCACCGCAGCTTCTCCAGGAGGAAGAGCATGCAGACATGCAGATTCAGGTGCTTGCCTGAAAAGTGCTTCAGCTTCTTAATAAAATAACGCCCTAAAATATTTACGAGCTGATAACACTAACCGGACGGACTGAAGCTTGAGGAACACCACACCTGCAGGAACAACGAAAGTGCTACTACAAGTAATATGAACAAAGTTCAGACAGGATTTAAGGCTAAACAGATGTGTTGCAAACCATAGAGGCTTCTGAATACAAAAGTTGAGCATCAGAAAAAAACAAAGTAAAACAGGACTGGGAAAGGACTGCTGAGTCTACAAGACTGACAATAAATTGTGACCCAAGTCCAATTAATTATTTGGGAAAAAGTTTTTGTTGGTTAAAAAAAAAAAGAGAGAGTAACGGTAACATCAGAAAGCGCTGGCTGCAGGCCTGATGCAGAACAGAATAGCTCTTCTCCATCCACAAAATTAAAGCCTACCAGTGTTAAGAGTAACTACTATGATTGTGTAAATATTGAGTAATAGCAGAGGAACAGTAGAACCCTGCAAAATGATGAGCCAGATTCCTTCCTTATATCACTCTGCACATTGCCCTCCAGGACACAGCGTGAAGGGATAGCTAAATCTGACCAAAATAAACCATGAAACTAAAGGAGCTTTAGGAAACCAATTCACTAGGGCAAAAGAAAACAAGTCCCAACATAATCATCATCAGAAAAGGCATGAGAAAAAATAACATAGGAAGCTTTTGTAGTGCATTTTTCCTCTAAAGCATTACATAAATTCAGACCTACTCAGTTAACAGATCTAACTGAAGGACAATCAGTATTGTATAACACAAAGGTGCTCTTACGCAGCCACCGCCAAAACCTTAATAAAAATTCCTTTTAAAGGACAAGATCCTGTTGTTGCCGCTTGTGTATCAAAACCTATAGATGAATGCAGAGTCGTCCATATTCTAAAGCAAGGATTTTCAGACAACAGACCGTTGCCGACATCAGCCAGACAGCTTGAGATTTGACTGCAAATGTCCTCAGACAAAGCAGAGGATGATGTTCTGCAAAACAGCACAAAAATACTGGCACCTGTTAACCACCAGCTAAACAGGGACAAAACATTTAGAACTCCTGCATGTTACTCGTAAGCCTGGAAAATCACCTAAAATGGAGTGTCATGCTTCCCACTGCAGATCAGTTTTAGCTAATTTACTGTGAACACTTGCTGCACATCTTGCAAAAAAAAATTAAGATTCAAAGCACACGTATATTAGGCCTCAGACATGAGTAGTTTGATTTAAATCAAAGTGATCACTGATTAAATCACCAATGTTAAATCATGATTCAAAACAGCAAACAGGGAACTTTGATTTAAATTATTGATTTTAATCCTGTTTCTCATTTGTACTTTTTAGCTGTTTTCCTAAAGGAAGGGCTGGCTCTCATTGGCTGATAAGGCCATTTAAACAGGTTAATTTGCAATTAATGCTACGCTAATCCTGAAACTCACTTTTTTAAGCAGGATGCAACTGTATCTACAGTCACACTATTTAACTCATTTAACAAGCACTATATATATTATACACACACACACAACCTGAATCATTTTTAAGTTAGAAAACGATGAATGAGAAGTTTACTAGATTACATTTACACACATACACACGTGCTCTGTGTCAAACTCCACTAGGATGGAAAATAAAAATTAAATTAGACCATTTTAAAATGTTTAATCAATTTAACTGCTTTCTATAAAGAAAAAAGTATCCAGCTTGTATTTCAAAATGTTTGCATTTCAAACTGTCTTATCCCCAAAAGAAATAACTAACTTTAGTAGTGAACAGACAGATTGAAAGTGACAGCTAAAAACAGAGGCATTTTGGCACCCGCGGATGCAAGTGGGCCAACTCTAAAGGAATTTTCAAGAGTGCCAGTGCAGTTAGGTACCCAGCTCCCACACAAACCACCTGGAGTTGAAATCAATGGGATTCAGGTACCCAAAATGTTTAAGCATGGCTGAAAAATCTCTTGAGGGATTATCAGTTTCAGGTGGCAAAATACTTTGAAAGATCTGGTCCCATATCCTTCTAGCTTTTATAATTAAGAAAGCTCAACACCTGTCTTTATTTTTTAATTCAGAAATTATAAGATGAAAGCAGTAAAAATGTATTTTAATGCCAGTTTCTTAACATGAGTTGAACAAGGTAACATCAAGAAAACTGTCTCTGCATCTGCTACCTAAACTGAAACAAAAATGAATTGAAGTGACACAGAAAATGAATTGCCTGACATTTAGAAAAATGTAAATAGCATTCTTTACATTGAAAAGGATGAAATAAATACTCATGGTAATTTCATACAACATGTAACACTGACATTTATAAAGCTTATGCTGATCTCAAAGGTAAAATTACTTTGATCCCCTACACCTTTTTTTTAAAGCAGCATTTAACTCATTAAAATTCGAGAAGGCTTCACCAAGACAAAAATGCTTGTTTTCATTTAAATCATTTTAATAGATTATAGCAAGCTTAATCCATAATACAAACTGTCACAATTCCAAACTTAAGGTTTCGCTTTTAAAGAAATAAATGCATTTTACTGAAAAACATTATATTTCTGACTGATGTCAATATTCTAATGAAGATGATGAGAAGAAAAATTTGATCAATAGTATCAAATGCCCATACAATGATCAGGCCTCAAGATCTGGTACAAATAGAAAGGAAGCCTCACATTTTGGTCAAGTAACCAGAAAAATCAAGAAAGATATGAATATTACACAGTCCTATCAAGAAGCACTGCTTTTTGCCCATATGTCTACACAACTCAAACCAAAGAGTCAAAAGCTCCACCACTTCTGGGCTTGAGCATCTACTATAAAATTTCTCCTAAAGGACAAAGAAAAAGCACCAGAAATCAAAGAAGAATTAATAGCAGTAGTAAACCTAAAAAAGAAAAGAAGACTTCCTGAAAAAAATTTAGACAGAATGGGGTCAAGGAAGATATGTACTAAGTTTAACATCACTAATAAGAGATACAACAATATCAGAAACTGGAACAAAGGATTAAAATGAGAAAAGACAAAGCAAATAATGCCAGCAGTTTTAAAGCTCTCACCCTACAATCACACAACAGAAAGTCTACAGAGTATATTAATTTTTGCTGAAAAAGTGTGTAAAGTCATCTGGGAATGGTGAGACAAGGCAACCAAAACAACACTAGGAATTGCCAGAAGGTGAAGAGGAGCAAAGTCACAACAAGAAATCCCATCTTCAACAAACACGTGAAATCCTCCAAGTTATTCAGTTCTCCTATATACACACACACACTCACCCCCTGCTTTCTGAAGAAAACGGGACTGAAGATACTGAAGAGTATCTTCAAGTAGTATCATCAAGAGTATCTTGCTTGTACAGCAAGGCAACATCTCCCTGCCACGAGACCCAGAGTGCACACTCGCACTCCTGGAATGGCTGTAGTCCGTAGGGTATAGAGAGTTGAATCAATCTACCTGAAGACAGAAGAACAGGACTCCTAACACTAGAAGACTAGACTAAGGGCCTGTCTACTCAAAATGGGCAGCACAAGTTGCTCAGATGAAACATATAGTAGGCAAAAGGAGATAACTCTTCCCACTCCTCCCTCCCCCTCAAGGGAATTTCCTTCTGAAGGTAAGTAGTTTAGGGCATACTTAGGCTGTGAAAAATAAGAACTTAAAACCCTTTTGAGCATCCTAATTTAGCCATCTATCAGTAAGGAGAGAGAACAGAAGCCTCAAACTGATTAACCAATAATTAAGACTGTCTTCTTCAAAGCAACCCACAACATCAATCCCATAGCTAGCTCTTAACTGAGCAACGAATACAGCAGATTTCTTCTTGATAGAAAAGAGCAGTATGCCGAGAGATAGTCTACAAAGATAGGCAACTTTTGTAAAGTGAAAATAGATGGGTCATGTTAACGTCTAAGACGGGATGTTCAAGAAGAGATCTGCAGGAAAATTTATGAAATTAAGTCACACTGGCATAATACAGCAAACATGGCAAGTAAGTCTACCAACACGACAAGGTTATGACATCTGCGATACAGAGTGAAAGCAGCTCTACCCACCTCCTTTATTCTGCATCATGCACATTGATTTAAATGCTCCCTACTCCAACAACTCAAAATTCCCATGTAGTTCATTACGTGTTCTTCCAACCAGACATAAAAGAGGCCTCAAAACTATGGGAAGAGGCATCCCAGCGAAATTTAGTCTTGCAAAGCAGACAGAGAGCTCCATATAAATGGTAAGTACCTAGTTCCTCATGACGCCAGCATGAGTTAGGAACTTAAATACTTCTGAGGACCTTGTACCTTACTGTTGCCTCTAACGACTAACTCAAATGTCTGTCATCGTTGAATGAAACATCCTTCCTCTGTGTTTCCTCTAGCCAGGGAATTAAGCACAGAGCAAGATTACTTCCACAATGGCCTTAACAGAGCTTAAACCACAACACAGGAATGGTAGCTACTAAGACAGTGTAATTAATTCATATGTCCAGATCACCCCTACCTGGATGTCAGTATCCTTCACGGGTTCAAGAGGCTCAAATGTAGTGGCTGCACTAAGACTCTCTAGTCGCTGAGAGATATGGGATATGTCAAGCCCTCTGGACCCAAGAAGAACAGACCTATAAGGAAGAAATGGTACAGCTATGAAATCAGTACTGAACAGACAAGGCTGCTGTTAAGAACTCTGAACCCAAATTCATTGCCTATATTTAGGTCAGCAGCTAGCCATGTACAGACGATATTTCCAGCTATGTTACAGGAACTGCATAAAAAGCAAACTTGAACGGCTGTATGTGTACATCTAACAGCCTCAGCCCTGCTGAACTCTTTCTGCTGTTCCACTGCAGTACTACACACCTGCCAAGTCCTTCCAGACAGAAAAATTTGACAGCATGTTGCTAAATGTCTTCAGCAGTGTCCAGAACAAGGTACTGTACTTTTTGGCTTTATTACCTGAGATCAGGAACAGTAGCTCCTCAGATGAACCTGTCAGTTATGTTTTTGGTGTTTGGGGGGTTTTTTGTTTTTTTTGTTTTTTTTTGGGGGGGGGGGGAGGGGGGAGGTAACAGAAAGGTAGGGGAAAAACAGCTCTGCAGTCATTCTCTTTCTCCTGCGCATTTCCTCCCAGCACGGAGGTTTCGTTTCTAACGTCCCCAGACATTAAAACCCAAATCTGCAAACAACTTCTACCCCTGTGTTCACAGTTTCCAGTGCAGGCGCTCAGCTTCACTAGTACTTACGCCTTAACATCTGCAGTCTCCTGGGATGTGCGGGTCAGAGTGCGGGAACGCAGGCGCTCCCCAGCCTGCTGAATCTCCTGGAGGTTGCGTTCTACATGAGGGAGCTCAGAGATACCTTCTGTCTCAGCTGCAAGCTGTTCTGCCTGCTGGAGAAGCTCTCCAAAGCCCTCAGTGTCCATTTCTGTTGCAGGTTTTACACAAGATGCACAGAAACCTTGAGAGAAAAAGAAAACCTTGAGAAAATTCTTGTCAGCTATAAATAAGCAGTTTCTGTACCTACAGGCTAACAAAGAGACCAGCAATAGCTGCTCATCTAGAACAGGATCCTATTCTCCTCCCCCATCCTCCACAAGCACTACACATCAAGCAAACACTTTCAAGTGGTTGCAGAGAGAGATTTGCCTTGCAGGACTAAGTTCTCAAGGCAGACCTATGGTCATGTTAGAAGGGAGACAGAGATGCCATGTGACAGTTCATATATTGCCCTGATACAAAGGGGAATGAACAGAAAGCCGAGAAATCCATGTGAAGGATTTGGTGTTAATTCATAAACTACTTGTGTTTAAATACTTTTTTAATATATATTATACATATATATGGAGGCTACATATATATTTATATAAAGGCTGAAACACATGTAGCTTGAACATGAGGCTAAATTAACAGCAAAGAGATGAGCATATATATATATACATAGACATAACTAACCATCTAGGAAAATGTTTAAATCCATTTTTGGGTTTTGTCACTAACTCCAAAGTTCAAAAGAAATACGTACATACTATTCCAATGAAAAAGATGTATGGCTCCCCTCAATGTACACAGGAAGCCTTACTAGTGCTGGCAAGAACTGCTTGCATATATCAAATGAGAGAATTCATAACTCAAAGAAACTACACAGCAGAAGGTAAAGGCTGTAACAGATCCTGTCATTTTTAGAGAGGGACAAAAATGGACACATCGGGGGTCATGTAGTTGCCATGGTGTCCATGTTAATGGAAAATGAGAACCAAAAGCTCAACCTGAGGCACCAGGGCACCAAACCCATCAGATTTGCTGCCAAATCAGTGAAGTACTACAAGCACCTGGCACCTCTGTAAAGCCAAGTCTCACAGTCTGCGTAACTTAAAATATTCAAACTTGAAAGCACTGACCTCTACTCTTGCTAGGACTGGAAAAAGTTGGCTCAGGTTAGTGGAAAGCAAGCCACAAGTCTGAAGCTTTCTCTTCTTCACAGAAGTATCAATGCATATCCAAGATCAAATGGAAAAGAAAGGTTATTACAAAGTTTTCAGACTACTAACCACTGCAGCTGCTGTAGGTTTCTGAATCCCAGTGCCTGACAAGAATAAAAGGTCAAAACAGCTACTTTCAAGGAAAGGATTGGGGGAAGCACAGTTAAGGTTTAACATAATTTAGCTCTGCAGCTGGCAGCCAAAATGGGGCTTGTTTCCCTTCTAACACAACAGGATTCACATGGCAGAGGACCGTATCACCTTAACTTTCCCATGAAACCAATAAAAACAACAACATAATCTTGTAAGAATAATTAATTGACTTTCTCCTAGCAGAGAACAGGAGATGAAGCTCGTGAGGCTGCCCTGCCAGAAGAGGAAGGACAAGTTATAACTGTTTTCAAGTTCTTCAGCCCTGTTCCCAAGGCACAGGGCACCCATACGAATCTAACAGAAACATACCATGAACAAAACTGACTCAAGTGACACCAGCTAGTTAAAAAAAACCACTTCTTAGGTTGTGGGTGTCCTTTCTATATGTACCTCAGCCTAGGTAGCACGCACACACAAAACTGTCCCACAAACGGAGCTTCAGCATCAAAACACCATTGTGGGAACTCATCAATTATCTTCTATCTTGTTTTTAAAACAGCCCCACTACCCAGAAAAATTGGAGCAATCAAAACACTTCAGGCATGCTTTCAGAACAACGTGAATAATGATAGTGATTCATTTCATTTAGTCCCTTCTCAAAGGCATCCAAGCGCCATGCCCATACTTGAAAATTATTTTGGAGCATTCGGCGCATGGCAGAGAAATTAATGCCATAAGTAACCAAAATTTCTGTGTCGTTCCCCCCCACCCCCAGGTGGTGGTGAGAGGATTAAAAAAAACATTGCAGCAGCATGAACATCTACTCTTTGGTAGCCATACAGTTCTCAAAGCCTGGGTATTGTCTTTTGATGTCAAAAAGAAAGCCGGCTTCTTCTTAAGTTTCATTAATCAGAAGTTACTGGTTTCTTAAAAAATGAGCTCTTATGAAAGCTGCCTTCTCCAGGCCTGGAAAGAGAAGATCATGGAAAGCCAGTCTCACTGCACAGTGCTACAGACATGGGAGTCTCTGGTAAAACCTCGCTCACATACATCCATTTCACCCTATCCTAAGGGCCTGGGATTAAATAAGACAACTCAGATCTTGGGCATTAACTCTAGCCCTTTATCATTTATTCAAAAATGCAATCAATAGAAACTGTCTGGTTATTTGAACAAAGCAAGAGAGCACACCAAGAAGAAAACAGGACATTTCTGTAAACTAAAAATACCCTGCAATTTAAGTATTTCTTGGTACCCCTCAACCATACTGAAGCAATTTAATGGAACCATTTTATATTCCTCATGCTCCACCACCACTCCTAAGCACAGCTACCAGTGGCAAGGGCACTCTTAGCTTATCTGGGTAAGCGCCGATTGAAAAGCAGTGTGTCATGCTTCATTCAGACACGCAATTAGACAGAGAAACCAACCCATGAGCACCGCACATGACTGCTCTGCCGGGGTGCCAAGACAAACCTGAACAGCCTGCGTCCAGACGTGGAGAATTTCACAAGCATCCCCCACCTGCTTTGGGAAAACCAGGAGCTTTTGGGGGAGGCAATAATCATATTTACACTGACTTGTTAATCAGGTGAGATAGGTGAGACCGGATTTGTTTGCAGCAATTACAATGCCAGGGAGCTGGAGGAGACTGGGGAGCAGGGTAGAAATAAGCAGTTTCATGCCCTGCAATGCAGTACAACATCGCTCCAGTGCTTACTTGCGATAACTCAGGTGCACCACTGCCAGAAGCAGCCTCTGTTGGCAGACGCTGACCAGAACAGCCACGCTTCCCTACAGTTATGACTGCAACTACTGGATCCTCGGGGAGCTATGTATGGAGCAGTGACTGCAAGAAGAGCACAGACTTCAGTTCGATCTGATTCGATCCGGTCCACTTCCTCTTTTCATTAAGAACAAGATTAAAAAAATCGGGAGCATTAGAAGGCACCATCTTCTCAGCGAGCACTGAAACCAAAAGCATGAAGAATCAGTGCACTATAAAACAGCTCCCAAACGTGCACTTTTTAGCCACAGAGTCAATACCATATAAGGTCTGTCCCATAAATTTGCTGATGTAGGACAGCTGCAATAACTCTGGAAAACAGATTGAATTTGGCAAATATAGCATAAACTAGTTATTTTTGACCAAGTTAAACAACCTGTGATTATACCCAAGCACTGGGAGTGACAGCTCAACACTGATCTAGAGAGCAAACACTAAATGGCTTTTTCTAAATGACAGAATTCAAATATTTAGATTGAGCAACAGCACGAACGACTTAGTCTATATACTGACAGAATTTACTGCATTCAAGAGACTGCAGTCTGACTCTTAATGCTGCTGTTCAAGATGGAAACTGCTACCACAGTAACGAGCAGAACGATGCCAGATTTCCATGTGTGGCTGGGGAAAGAGCAACAACTGACACCTAAGGGAAAAAAAAAATACAGAAGAAATTAAACTAACTTCTGAAACCAGATCGACCCTGGGCTAAAAGCCAGGACTAGAAAGGCTCTTCTGTAAAACAACTTTGATGACTTATCAATAGAAGCTGCTGCATTAAACTGCTATTCCATGTCCACTAAAACACCAGTTTAATGTTTCTCCAACATTCAAAACCATGAAGAAATGCTATATATCGTACAAATTGACTGAATTTAAGCCAAAAAGGAATGGCAAACAATGATGACAGGTTTCTTAATTCTATTCAGGCTGATTTTAAATGATGATTTATTACCTGAAAAATACCTAAAAATTCCTCAAGAGGATTACAATGCTGTCTAATGAAGAATGTTGTAATTATTATACTCCAAATATGGCCCTGTTGAACACTTTACTGTACTAGCTTCAGAAAGACTTAAAGCTGAAATATTCCAATGTGTGAGTAAGCGCCTGTTGTACTTCACATACTGACAGCCTTTATGCCATCTAATTAACTAAGAAACAAACTAAAGTTTTTCGAGCTCTTACAAAAAAGAAGGAAGATTTCATTGGAGAGAAGGAAAGCCGCACCCACGACGTTCAGAATAGCCGATAAACCAACACAATTCCACAGGTTACGAAGAGGTTCTTTCAAATGGGAAACAAAGATGGAGGAGTCCAGCGTTCCTCTCGCAGAGGAGGCACTTGGGAGAGCCAACCTGACGAGCTGGGCCCAGTCTTGTCTCTCCCACCCTGAACCCCCTGAGAAGCCCCAACCAACCATGAACCAGGTTCAGGCGCGCTTCACTATCCTGCTTGCCCAGCACAGTACCAGCACCAGAAATAGGGACTGCCTTCATCTTTTGGAAGTAAAGACACAAAAGCACATCGGTGAGAGAAAGCAGATAACTCTCCCTTCCTCACTGCAGCCAAAATCTGAGGTGAGAGCAAGGATGTGCTTTTTCAGCAGGATCTGAAAATGGGCCTTACAACTTCTGTCTGCTAAGCAGATGAGAAGAAGCTGAGCTTTCCCCATCTTCCTCTAGTGCCTCCCCCCTCTCCTCTCTTACATGAACTTTCTGCCAGTCCAGATCAGCAGCAAGTACTTCAACTTCTACCAAAAAAGCTGTCATTACTTTTCTAGGACAACAGACGACTATAACCCGAATACTGCAAGTCATTCCTATCGATGTTATGAACATAGATTTTTGGTGTTTCGGTCTGTTGGTCTGTTTTTATGCTTTGCACATTCTGTTAAACCAAGGATTTCTGTATAAACTATTTTTTTTTCTTAAATGTTTCCTTTTGTTTTAACTTTGAGAACTTTTTCCCCAGAGCCTACAATTTATTCTGAAGCTGGAAGAGAAGCTAAACATGAATAAATAAAAGGCCCGTTCTGCAGGCCTCAAGAGTCTTGTACGAATAGCAGTAATAATACCTAGCTCTTGTGCAGCACTTTGCATAAGTAGACATCAGAACATTTCACGGAGGAAGTTAGCATCATATCCCCCATTTTATAGACAGGAAAATGGATCAAGAACTGCAGAGTCTGAAACCAAAGAGCATGTCAAAAAATTTTTAAAGCAAAGCACAAGAACATTTACAGGATACAAGCTAAACAATCAAGTTGCTTGTAAGGATGCAGACCACAGCCCCTGTGTCACTGGAGCTTTGTAAGAGCAGGACAAGAGTCTGTCAGAAACAGCGCAGACTAGTGACTGACCCCTTACCAGGAGCAGAGATTGGTCTTCTAGTTCAAATCTTGAGGTCTCTTCCAGCCTTATTTCTGAATGTCTGCTACAAATTTTCAACAAATCGTACCCTCCACTGTGAAACAAATGTATAATGTATATCTAGCAAAGAAATTAGGTATGTTTTTACTCTGTCCTATCCTAACTGCTCCAAGCTAGACTTGGTACTCCATCTGGTACAACACCCTGTTCCCCCTAGCAACAAAAGGCAGATGCAGGAAAATCCTCAATAGGCCACAAGGTAACAATCTTCTAAACATATTGTTTCTTCTAGCACCCACCAATTAATCCTCCCTGCCCCCTGCAAGATTCAATCCTGTGTGTTTTGCTCTTAATCTTATCTGTAGGCTCACATGTATTCATGTAAGTGAATGTGGGTTTTTTTCTGTTTTGTTTTTTGGGTTTTTTTTAAATGATTGCTATTAAGTGCCTGGTCTCAAAGATCTCTTGTGACAGCACAGTACATGTGTAAAATAAGTACAGCACAAAGATGTTTTTTTCAAAGTTTTAAAGGCACTGACATTCACAGTCGTTTGTTCTTGCACTCTCTGAGAGGGCAAACAAGGGCTTGCCGCTCTTCTCTATCCTGTTCATTATTTAATGTGGAAGCAAACAGTAAGCACTTTAAATGATTTCTTCCAATATATACTACCATGCATTTGTCAACACTGACTTTCAGCTGCCATCTGACTTTGAAGTTCCTCCCAGAGGTCTCAAGTCTCCACTATCCTTAATAATTGACTCAGCTGGCAGTTTTGCCATCTCATCATTCACTGTCTTTTCTGAGCACTTGGCACTTACTTTAGGCACTTGGCTGACCACCCAACTCAGTAAGCCACTAACTCCTGCAGTATGATTTAATGGGTGGCCAATTTGCCAAACATTTAATTTTATTTCTGAAACTCCTTAGACGAAAACCCAGATCCTCCCCTCCCCTCTGAATTTCTTGTGATATTAGCCCTATGGGAACATTAGGAATTAGATCACATAATCACATATATCCTCCAAGTCATTTTTAAAGTTTTCCTATTTGTAAGCTCCTAAAAGTCTTCCAAAGGAAGTGCAAACCCCTTTAGAGATGTAACAGAAATGGACTCCAATAAGGCACATGTGAACTGGCTCTTATTTATCACCCTCAGTAGACTTAGCTCTCCCTGACTTAACCGCTGTCCCATATGACAGCACAACTGAAACCATGGAGGAGGGAAATAGCCCTTACTTGCACTTAGACTTCAAGAGTTCAACTCCTTCTACCCACTGTTAACACACTGGTTTAGGATAACGTTGCACACAGGCAGCACCCAGCACTCCACAACAGTGGCCAAGTATATACCGACCCTCGGTGTGCCCAAGGGTCAAGCTTTAACACAGGTGCAATTCAACATCACGCTACAGAAGTTCGGCTGTTGCCTAGAGTTGGAACCAAACAGCTAGCAAGTTACTGTATACGCTATATGACAGCTCTGCGAAGATCAAATCCGTGACACGGAGCAAACCTTACCTAGGGGAGACTAGTAAATAGTGTTCTTTTGGGTTAGAAAGAGACTCTCACATCCAAGATGCTCCGTAAAAACTCCTTATTGCCTGGTTCACCTGTTTTGCACATAAAGCCAGCCCTGCTGCTGGCACAGAAGACTTGTAAGTTGGGGTAGGGGACAGGGCCGGTCACTCTCATTCCTGTATACGCTGAAGGGGCCACGCGAGGCATTCAAAGGCAGCTCTCCACCCCGCATCAAGATTACCGACCTGAAGAACGCAGCAGTCCCGGGCACCGCACTCGGTCACCTTCACCGTTCAGAAGCGCCCTGTATCCCGCCCGGCTTATTTGAAAGCGCCGCTTGGCAACGAGGAGGCCACGCGACCTCGCCAAAACCCGCTGCCAAGGCAAGCGGGGGCAGCGGCAGCGCAGGAGCGGAGCGGAGCGGAGCCTCTCCTGCCTCCCGCCGCCAGCGGCACGTGCTCCCCAGCCGGAGCCCCGGCGGGCCGGGGCCGCCCCGCGGCGACAGCCGCCCGCCCGCGGGCAGGCCACGGCCACGCCGCCGGACGGGGCCCCGACACGGCGCGGCGGGCACCCGCCGCCCCCGCAGCAGCCGCCGGCCCCGCCGCCCGCTGCCCCCCGCGGCAGGGGCCGCCGCGAGCCCCGGAGCCCGGGGCAGCCCCGCCCCGCCCCAGGCGCCGCGGCCCGGAGCGGCGCTCCGCGGGCGGCGCCGCCGAGCCCGCGCGGTGCGAGGAGGGGGCGCCGGGAGCCCCCGGGGACGCCGGCAGCACCGCGAGGCGAGGCGAGGCGAGGCGAGGCGAGGCCCGGCCCGGCCCCGCAGCCGCCGC
This sequence comes from Apteryx mantelli, assembly GCF_036417845.1. NCBI lineage: Eukaryota > Metazoa > Chordata > Aves > Apterygiformes > Apterygidae > Apteryx > Apteryx mantelli. Next base: position 22,172,322 of record NC_089987.1, on the reverse strand, counting down.
CCCCAGCACCCGGCGCGGCCCCGCGCGCTCTCACCTGCCCGCCGCTCCGGCCGCCGCCGCCGCCGCCGCCGCCGCTCCGGCCGCCCCTGCGCCGCGCCGCGCGCGCCCATTGGCCGAGCCGGCCCACTTCCCCGCGCGCCGCGCGCGCCCATTGGCCGAGCCGCCCACTTCCCCGCGCGCCGCGTGCGCCCATTGGCCGAACCGGCCCACTTCCCTCTCGCGCCGCGCTCCGGCTCCCGCCCCCTCGCGGGAACAACTTTATGCGGGCTCTCCGAGGGCGGACACGGACAGCGGGGCGGAGCGGGGCGGGGCGGGGCGGGGCGGGGCGGGGCGGGGCAGGGAGTCCTGGGACCGCGAGTTCGAGGCTGCCCTCCGCCTCCCCCGGTGCTGCCGCCGTGTGCACGGCGCTGCGCACCCCCGAGCGCGCCCGCACGGGACCCCAGGAGCCCGCGTCGCTGCAGGGAAGTCACCAAGAGCAGGGAGACGGGCAAGGCCTCAGACGTCTGAAAATATCAAGAGGAAAAGATTGATGGTGTGCAGGGTTGTTAATTAGCCTGATTTAATAGCACAGATTCCTGATGCTTGCTCAAACTAGACATGGAGTACAGGAATAAAGTGCATTTTTTTCTTTGCCTCGCTGTCCTCCCCCCTTTATATTCGATGTGTTTCCTGCTGGCTCGTGTGACAAACCGGGCCCCAAGCTGCCTCTTCCAGCCCCGTCCTAGCGCTTTTGGCCAGGGCCGGCAGCCGGGGCGGCAAAGATGCTGCTCCCTCGAAGGCTTTTAAACGGTTTTGTGGGAAGGCCGGCAGTCAGGCCGAGAAGGCAGCCGGCGAGCAGCTCCCCCTGCTCCCGGGTCCCACCTCGCCCTCTGGTCTGGCGTCGCGCTGCCTGTCCTGCCGCGGCACGGCATGGCACGGCACGGCACAGCGCGACCGGCTGCCCGCCGCACCGCCGGCCCCACGCTGGCCTGCGAGGACGCGCTGTGCCGCGTGCCTCTGCGCCCACCGCGCGCACTGCCGGCAGCCCCTATTCATCCAAACACATACAGCTGCTCGGCTTATTTTTATGAGTCCTTCCTTAGGCATAAAGCGGGGCGCTGCCGGGCTGGGCGGGCAGAAAAGCTGTCCTTCCTCCCAGCAGCGCCAACACGAGGCAAGGACGCTTGGTGGCCACGCGAGAGCCTGGAGAAGAGCGGACGGAGGAGGTGACGCCTAGGCCACCAGGCATACTTTCCAAATCACGTGTTTTACAGCGATTTCCAAGCCGTGGGGGTTAGCTTGCGATGCCCCTAGGTGGGGCAGGTCCCCAGAAGCCGTCATCAGTTTTCAGCAAGGAGCAAATCGGAGAAAGGGCTCCCAAGCAAATCGCCGGCCCCGAGGAGCTGGGCTTACGGCGGCTTTCTGGCTGCCTTACTGAAGGCACGACCGCAACCGTGACGTCTGCCTCCTTCGGAGCGGCTGCAGGAACCTCCGCCTCCTCCCGTTCGCCCCAATCCCTCCGTACCGTGCCATCTTCCCCTCGGACCATTATTCCTGGCAAGGGCCTCGACAGTGCCGCACTTCCGCCACGGTGCCCAGTCTCATCCCACCCGGCGACGGCCAGCAAGGGAAACTCATGTGGCACGGGGATATCCCGGCGTCCTGCAGAGCTGAACGAACGGCCCCGTTAGTGCAGCACCTATTTACGGAGGCTCCTCGCGCCGGCCTGCCGTGGCCACGCGCGAGGCGGCTCGCTGAGCCCGGCGGCACGGCGGGTGCGGAGCCCGGTAACGCTCCGAGCGCGGGCAGGCGGCTCGGGGCGTCCCCGCGCGCTCACCGGCCCTGCCCGCTGCCTCCGCGCGGAAATCGGCTGCTTCGCTGCGACGCGCTTGGGCAGACCGGGTCCCGGGCTTCCCCCGGAGGAAAGGGTCGGAAGGAGTTTTCCCAACTGGGGAAATTCTGCTAGAGCGGGAAGGAAACTCTGGAGCAGGTATTTAAACTTGCCTACGGTAGGCGGCTGCAAGAATAGCTCGTAGGGAGGCGCAGTGGGCTGTCAGGCACCTAAGGGAGGTTTGGGCAGCCCCAAGGGTTTGGGAAACCGCTCAGGTCCCCTGCTCCGCCACCGACTCCGTGCGTGTCCTTGAGCACCTCCCTTAGCAGGTGCCCTGTGGTGCTGCAAACCCCAAGCGTCAGGCTGCCCGCGCCTCCGCACACCGGTGAAATCCCAGCTTTCCCAAGGATGTCTCCCACACTCAGGACAATAAACGTCAGGGAGACCAAAACATGGCTTTTCTCCATGTCCCCTGTGGGCTTGCTTTCCTTTTTTCTTTTTTTTGGGCTCCCTGCATACAAGTCTTTCCAACCATCGTACATCACCTCCTGCCGCTTTATTTCTTCCCTGTCGCAAGCCTCGCTTAGGGCATTTAAAAATACCCAAGGCAGCTCTAAAACGCAGCTGGCTTGGTAAGCGGTAGCTGCAGCAGCACAGCGCTCGGTGGCTTCTTAAATATCCCCTGCTTTCCAGACAGCCTTGCTGATCTGCATCGAACCGCTGCCTGGCGGGCGCGCAGCTCCACTGCACGCCACCGCACCGGCCGGGCTGCTGGAGCAACGGCCTCCGATTCTCCCAAGCGAAATTTTCCCAAGGGCCTCGAAAACTCGGGAACCGAAGGTCCAGTTTTCCGAGCAACACGGGAATCCTTGGGATTTTTGCAGACGGGTCCTAAAGCTACCCGGGGGTCTGTGCGCTCAGGGCATCCTCCGGGGAGCTGCCACGGACGGGCAGGGGGGCGCTGAGCGCCAGGACCAGCCCGGTCCCGCGGGATTTTCCCCGCGCCCGGCCGTGCCGCCGAGCCCCATGCGCCCCGCGCCGCGGGAACGGCTCCTTTGCCTTCCCGCTTTGCCAAGCGCCCCCGGGGCGAGCGGGACAGGAGCCGCAGGGGGGGCAGCGAGAGGCCCCCGCGCCCGTGGCGGAGCTGGAGGCCGAAGCAGCCAGGGGGCAGCAAATGCTCGTGGAAGTGGGCGTCCGAGCGGCTCGTTCCGCTCCCCGCCGGGTGCGGGGGCGCGGGGGGGCGGGGGGGCGGCCCGCTACACGGGGGTAGGTGCTACCCGCGGGGGTGCGCGTCCCCCCCGCGCCGGGTGTGTGTCCTGCCCATGCGGGGTGCGTGTCCCCCCCGTGCCGGGTGTGCATCCCGCCCATGCAGGGTGTGCGTCCTGGGGTGCGCGTCCCCCCCGCGCCGGGTGTGTGTCCTGCCCATGCGGGGTGCGCGTCCCCCCCGTGCCGGGTGTGTGTCCTGCCCATACGGGGTGTGCGTCCTGGGGTGCGTGTCCCCCCCGTGCCGGGTGTGCATCCCATCCATACGGGGTGTGCGTCCTGGGGTGCGCATCCCCCCCTGCGCCGGGTGTGCATCCCATCCATACGGGGTGTGCGTCCTGGGGTGCGCGTCCCCCCCGCGCCGGGTGTGCATCCCGCCCGTATGGGGTGTGTGTCCTGGGGTGTGCATCCCCCCGTGCCGGGTGTGCATCCCGTCCATACGGGGTGTGCGTCCTGGGGTGCGCGTCCCCCCCGCGCCGGCTGTGCATCCCGCCCGTACGGGGTGTGCGTCCTGGGGTGCGCGTCCCCCCCGCGCCGGGTGTGCATCCCGCCCGTACGGGGTGTGTGTCCTGGGGTGCGCGTCCCCCCCATGCCGGGTGTGCATCCCTCCCGTATGGGGTGTGCGTCCTGGGGTGCACGTCCCCCCCCGCACTAGGCGTGCATCCCGCCCGTATGGGGTGTGCGTCCTGGGGTGCGCGTCCCCCCCCGCACTAGGTGTGCATCCCGCCCGTATGGGGTGTGCGTCCTGGGGTGCACGTCCCCCCCCGCACTAGGCGTGCATCGGCACTGCCGAGGCCGAAGGCAGCCGGCTCCCGCGCTGCAGGGAAGGCGCAGCCGCGCAGGGCTAACGCGGCGCAAGGCCGTGCTGATCGCTGCACCACGGGGTGCTGCACCCTGCTGCGGGGCCCCCGGTGCCCGGCGTCTGCTCCATCCACTCGGGAAGCTGCAAGCTGCAGGGTGCTTTTCTTTGGGATGCTGAATAAGGCCCACAGCCCCCTTCTTGCCTCAAGCCTTTATTGCCATCGCCTTCCCGCCACGCACAGGTGCACCGAGACCGAGAGCAGCTACCGCAGCGCTAAAAAAATTACAAAAAATAGAGTTTTCACGTAGAAAATATTCCCGAGGGACCAGAAAGCCCCCAGGCACGTCACTGGCAGCAGCTACATTTTGGAGACGCCGGTTCTTTGCAGATGCAGCCCGCGACACACTCCTTGCAGCCGGCCGGGCAGCAGGAGCAGCAGCCTGGAACGAAAGCGGGAGAGGAGGCTGCTGGGGAGAGCTGGGGTGCACCGTCCCCGCGCTGCGCCGTGCCGTGCCGGCGTCCCCTCGATGAGCTGCCGGGGAGCACGGCCAGCTCGCAGCTGCCACGTTAAAGCGTTGCCCGCTTGTGCTTTATAAATAACCCCCTCGCAGGGGCCCCCGCGAGCGGCGCGCACTCACTTCTCCGGCACGGCGCGCACTTGCAGGCCTTGCACGCGCAGCTGGGCGCGCAGGCGCAGGAGTCACCTGGGGACGGAGAGAGCGGCTCAGCCCCGGCTCCCGCGGGCACCTGCAGCCGCCCCACGTCTTCTGCCTTTTCCCACCCCAGCTCCCGTCCGGAGAGGCTGCGGAGGGCCAGCCTGCGGACACAGGCCACGTTGCCGAACTAGCGCACGGGATATTCCCCCAAGCGGGCGGCTCTCATCCGGTGAAAGAGGGGACATCCCATCCCCAGCCCGGGTCTGGCATCCTTGGCGGACGCGCCCGGGCTCGTGCCGGGTGCTCGGCCCGGGCCGCTCGGAGCAGGGCTCGCTCACCGGCCTCGCAGACGCAGTCCGGGGGGTCCATGGCTCACGGACGGCGCCGCGGCATGGAGCTCCTCAGCCGTCAGGCAGCGGGTTTGCCACCGAGTGGCCTCTGCCTCCTATGTACGCTGCGGCGGGGGCAGGGAGCGGGTGCAAACGCCCTGCACACGGTCGCCGATGTTCGGGCGAGGGGCGAGCCCGGCGCAAAGCAGGGCTGGGCGCATCGGCCGGGAGCGCGCCGGGTGCAAGCTGCCCGGAGCGCATCGCCCCCGGCCGCGGCGATGTGTGCAAAGCACCGCGGGCGCCCGGGGCTGGGCCGAGCGGCTCGGAGCAGGGTGCTGGGAGCAAACACCCGGGCGCATTTGCATGGGGCCAGGGCGCTGCGTGCAAACCGCCCTGGGAGCGTGACACCGAGTTACCGGCACGGAGCAGGGTGCTGCGTGCAAACTTTGGGTGCACTACCCTGCTCTGGCAGCAAGGAGCAGAGCGCTGCGTGCAAGCCGTTCCTGCTGCAGTACACGGGGCTGAAGCTCGCACGTGGCCGGACAGCACGGAGCGGGGTGTTTTGCTTGAACTGCTGCGGGTGCCTTGCGCTGGCCTGGCGGCACTGCCGGAGCAGGGTACGGTGCGCAACCCCCCCGGGCGGGCGCGCAGCGAGGAGTGGCGGAGCAGAGCAGCACGCCGCGTGCAAACCTCCCCGGGGGCGCTCCGCCAGCGTTCGGCGTGGAGCCGGGCGCAGCGTGCAAAATCCCCCGCGCGCCTCAGCCGGCACCGCGTGCAAACCGCCCCGGGCGCGCTGCTGGGACTCGCAGCCCGGCGGGCGCGTGCAAACTCCCCCGGGCGCAACGCGCAGCACAGCCCCGAGCTGGTGCCGCGTGCAAAACTCCCCCCCCCACACACACATCCTGCACAGACCCAGGCACCGAAACCAAAATCCCTGTTTGGTGCTTTTCACCGCCCGAGCAGGCACCGCGCGCAGCCTCAGCCGTTGCACGGTCCTGCGCCCCCGGGGACACCGTCCCACGCGTCGCCCTCGGATGCATCGCTCAGCGTCGCTCAGCTGCACACGCGGCCGCCGCCGGCTCCCAGTGCCGTCCTGCTGCCGGCGCAGGAGAACTAGCTGCTCTCCCCGTCCGCTCCTGGGAAGACAGCTGCTTGGCTCCCGGGCTCCGGGGGCACGCGAGGCCCCAGGCGCCGGCGCTTGCTGCTGCCAGACCGGCGCGTGGGCGAAGCCGGGATGGGGCGAGGGGCACGGGGAGGTTGGCAGCGCTTCAGCCATGGGGCGGGTGGGGAGACGCAGGCCCACGTATCCCCGGGGCCCCGGCACCGCTGGTGGGAAGAGGGAGCAGTTGATGCCCTCGGCACTTCCCGGTGGGGAAAACCCCATGGGTGCATCCGCCCGGGCAGCCAAGCCAGGCTCCCTGGCAGCAGGGCAGGCGGGAGGAGCCGGCTGCGCCCATCGCAGCCTGGCGCGGAGCCGCGGGCTCCCCGGGCGAGCGCTCGGGTCCTGCTGCGCCCCGACGCGGTCGCGCAGCCCGGCGTGAGACGCTGCACCGCGCTGCGCCCTGCGGCTGCGTTCGGGCGCAGGCCCCAGCGAAGTGCCCGCCGCGCCGGCCGTCTTGCTTTCTAGCAACGCATCTTCCCCCGTGGTTTTTCTTTTAACGCATTCCCGAAAAGGGGCAAGGCAGACTTTTAAAAGCGGCCTCTGCTAAAGCAAAAGACACCCACCGGTGTAAAAACCCAGCACCTTTAGAAGGCAAACGTGTGCTGAGCTCGGCATTTCTCGGCGCGAGGGTGAGGGCTGGCGAAGGCGCGGGAGGCCCTGGGGATGGAGCGAGCGGCTGCTGCTCCTGGGGCCCGGGGCAGCCGGGAAGGGGCGAGCGGAGCACAGCGCCGGGAAGCTGCGGCGGCAGGGCGCAGCCAGGGGGACGCGCGAGAGCAGGCAGCAAGGCCGCGGCAGCCGGGCGCAGCAGCCCGCGGCAGGGGCAGGGCGCGGAGCGACCATCGCTTCCCCTTGGCAGGGACTTTGGGAAAGGAAACGTGCCCTACGTTACCTTCCCATCACCTCCCCCATGCTCACGGAGCCGGCAGCGCTCAGCAGATACCCAAAAAGGGGAGGGCGGCCGCATGCCCAGCGCCAGCCCCGTGCCGCCGCCTCCGAGGCCGGTCCTCCGGGCTCGGCTTCCACACTGGAGCAATGCGCGGAGGAGCCGGGTGCTACCCCCGGGACCCCGGGCACATCACCTCCCAGCTGCGTATCACCGCTTCCCCATCCGCACTGGAGCCTCGGCGTAAGCACGCCGGAGCTGCCTGGAGCCGGCAGGCACGTGGGACGAGCTGGGGCTGCACGACGGCCCCCTGGGTGCCAGAGCCCCCCGGGGGGCCCGCGGCTGCCGTCACCGCCCCTGCCATGGGGCTGCAGTAGGGGACCGCCGGGGGGAACAGGGCTTGGGGGAGCCCCGGCGTGTCCCCCGTGGGAGCCGCTTCTCTCCCCGAAGAGGAGGCAGAGGCTGGCAGGAGGTGGCAGGCTGCCCCAGGCAGCAGTGGGACCCCCCACCAGCACCGAAGCCCGAGGATGGCACCGCTCAGCCCCCCCTCGGCAACACCTGCCAGGTGTGACGAGTGACAACGGGGCTCAGCCTCCAGGCCGGGCGGGCAGCAGCAGCAGGCACTCTCACATCTCAAGGCAAAATCTTTTATTTCCATCCACTTTCACCAGTGGGGCAAAAGATACAAAACACTTATCCGTATGAAAAATAAGCTTCCCCCCTCCCTCCCTCCCGGACGCATGCCGGCTATTTACAAGCGGAGGAGCCCCCCTTCAGTGGCAGCAGCTGCACTTCCCAGCCGCGGGCTCCTTGCAGACGCAGCCCTTGGCGCAGTTGTTGCAGCCCACGGGGCAGCAGGAGCAGCAGCCTGGGAGGGAAGGCGAGAGTTAGGGGAGGGGACGGGGCAGGGGGTGTCCCCACGGGGTCCCACAGGGCAGGGGCACTCCCCACGGAGAATGGGGCAGTGCCCAGGGGAGGGGGGCAGGGAGGAGGGTCCCCAGGGGGGTCCCACAGGGCAGGGGGAGACCTAGGAGGCAGGGGGCCAGCAGGTCCCCACGGGGGTCCACCAGGGCAGGGGCAGCCTCCATGGGGAAGGGCAAGGGGGGAGTCCCTAGGGGATGGGAGGAGGGGGTCCCACAGGGCAGGGGGAGTCCCAGGAGGCCAGCAGGTCCCTATGGGGGTCCACCAGGGCAGGGGCAGCCTCCATGGGGAAGGGCAATGGGGGGGTCCCTAGGGGATGGGAGGAGGGGGTCCCACAGGGCAGGGGGAGTCCCAGGAGGCCAGCAGGTCCCTATGGGGGCCCACCAGGGCAGGGGCACCATCCGTGGTGAAGGGCAATGGGGGGGTCCCCATGGATGGGGGGATTCCCAGGGCAGGAGCACCCTCCGCAGGGAAGGAAAGCGAGGGGGGGCAGCACAGGGAAAGGGGACAGGGAGAAGGTCCTCACGGGGGTCCCCCGGGGCAGGATGTCCCCACGGGGGGAGGGGACCCTCCCTCCCGGGCAGGGGACCCGCCGCGCCCGCCCCCAGCCCCCGCACTCACTCTTGCGGCAGCTCCGGCAGCGGCAGTTCTTGCACTTGCAGGAGCCGGCGCAGGAGCAGGAGTCACCTGGGGCGGGGAGAGAGCGCCGTGAGCCGGGCCGGGCCCAGCCGAGCCGAGCCGGGCCGGGCCCAGCCGAGCCGGGCGGGGTACTCACCGGTAGCGCACGTGCAGTCCTGGGGGTCCATGGCTCGGCTCGGTTTGCTTCGGCTCGGTTTGCTTCGGCTCGGCTCGCCTCGGTCGGCGCGGCAGCAGCAGCAGCAGTAGCCCGGCGGCCGCCCCTCTTTATGGGGCCGGGCGGCGCGGGGCGGTGCTCGGCGCTGCGCACGGCGCTGCGCACGGCGCGGGCCGGGCCGTGCTGAGCCGGGCGGGCCGTGCTGAACCGGGCCGTGCTGAACGGGGCGGTGCTGAGCCAGGCGGGCCGTGCTGAGCGGAGCTGAGCCGGGCCGTGCTGAACCGGGCGGGCCGTGCGCAGGCGGCGCTGCCCCGGCGGCCCCCGGCGCAGCGTCCCCCTGCTCCGCGCCCTGGGTCCGCGCCAGGGCAGCGCGGGGCCGCGGCCGGGCGAGCGAGCGAGCGAGCGAGTGGGGGCTGAGGGTGAACCACGAGGTGTGCGTGGCCCCTGCACCCACCCACCCACTCGCTCACTCACTCACTCACTCACACCCCCCCACACGCCTCGCGAAATTACTCGCTGCGTGCCGAAACCTCCCTGCTCCCCTCCCCGCCTTGGCTCCTCGCCTGCCAAAGCCCCCGTCCGAAAGGCTGCGCTCCGGCTGCGGAGAATTCGCTTGTCTCCGCGGGTGCCTTTGGGGAAGTTGTCCCGAGTCCGGCCCAGCCGTGCGTTGCTGCGGGAGGCCGGGGGCCGGGAGCGCTGGCGCGGGGGGTCGCTGGCCCCGCACCCCGCAAAGCCGGGGCCTGGGTCCCGCCGTCCCTCCCGCACCCCTCGCGCACCAGCCTTGCTTGGGGCTGCTGTACGTCTTGAGGTACATGTACTTATGTCAAACATACCAACACGCGTAAACATGTAACGTGTGCATGTATGCAATGCACATTTATATCTATATAAGGACTATCGATATTTGAATGAACAAGCCGCCTGCTGAGGGCAGCGCCCTGCCTGCCCGTCAGGAAGGGGTGTTTCCCTGCCTGCGGCTGGCGGTTCGTGTCAGACAAACTCGGTGCATTTCGTACCTCGTGGCCAGAAAGGGGGGCGCCCAGTTGGTGGCACTTCCAAAAGTGGGGCGGGAGGGGACGGCGGGTGTCCGCGGGGAAGGCGAATTCAAGGTACGAGCACCTTCCCCAGGGGGAAACGATCTTTAAAAGTGGGGCACAGGACCAATTCCCCCGCGCCCGGTACTTGTAGCCGGGGATAATGCACCTACCGCTAATTTGGGTGAGTCATTTAGAAAGAAAGTTTGGGGGTGGCATGACGGCCCCAAACGCCACAGGCAGCAAGGCAGTGGCAAAATGCCACAGAGCGGAAGGGTTTCTCAGCAACCAAGTCACCGCTGCTGCAGCACAGTTTGTCCCGGCGGCTGCAAAACAGGGGCGGGGGGTACAGGCGGCTGACGCAGCTGGGGACGGGGCAGAGGCAGGTGCTGCAAACACAGCGGCTTTCCAGGAATCGCGAGCCACTGCCCAGAAGGAGGGATTGCATCCGGACAGCAGTTCCCGAGGGCCCGTGGCCCGTGGACACCTCGTCCCTCCGGCCAGCAACAGTGCTGGCAGTTCTTCCTGCCCGGGACAGTGGCACACGTGCGCTGCTGTGTGCAACCTCCCTGCGCTGCTCGCCAGCGTTTTCCTGGAAGCAGGACAGGAGAGCAGCCTGTTTCCCAATCCGAGAGTTTCTCCTGAATAACTAACTCCCTCCACAATGGGGAAGATTACGGGAGAGATGAGCTGTGCCTCCCCCGTGCCGTGGGTTTGCGGAAATGCCGGGGTGCAGGCATGTGCCAGGCGCCGGAAGGAAGAGGCGATTCCGGAGGATTTCGCTCCCGGCGGTGAAAGCTCGGCTGTTAGCGAGCAGATTGGCACGGCTGCCCGTGCCGTGGCCCCAACAGCAGCGGGGGCTCGGCGGGAGGGGGCCGAGCGCCGCCGCGGCCCCGGGGCTCGGCGGGGAGGGCAGCGCGGTGGTGGCATGGGAGCATCCCGCTCCGCAGCAGCGCGGCTGGTTTCCCAGCAGCCCTAAAGCGAGCGGAGAAACCGCGGCGGGCTGGGTCCATCGCACTCTTCCTCCCGGGGCCCGCGTCTCCGAAGGCAGCCGCCTCGGGACCTGCCCGCACATGGCTGCGTCACCCCCCAAAGCACGGAGGAGCAGGGAGCGAGGGTGCTGGCACTGCATCCCGTGGGTGCCGGGAGCATCCCTGTGTCCCGGGATTCCGAAACGCCAGGGAAGAGCCAGAGCGGGATGCCAAGCACCGGCTATGGGGCAAACGGGCAGACGGGATATAACGCGTGGCGGGCGCTCAGCGCTCCTCCTGCCGCAGGCGCCGGGGTTGGGATGGAGTCGGCAGACGGTGGGCTCGGGGCGAACAGAAGGAGGCGTTTCTCCACGTTTCTCCGCGCGGCACGCCGTTAAACCGCAAACCCCGCCGGCAGAGCCCGGTAAGCAGCGGCGCCCCGTCGCTGCTAAGCGGCGTTACCGAGCTCGGTGCGAGGCCCCCAGCTCCCGCCTGTTGTCACCATTCGCTGATCGCAGCCCGACCTCGCGGCGCAGCGCAGCGCAGGCGCCAGCCCGGGCTCGAGCGGGAGGAAGGAGGGGAAGACGTCAGGGCAGGCCCAGGGACGGGGCAGAGCATCCCGCAAGGGCGCAGCTAACGGAGCCGGGGGGATCCGAGAGGGAAGGGCGCTGCAGGCGGCTGGCGGGCAGGGACGGTCTCTGCCGCGCCGAATCCCTCTGCCTTCCTGCTGCCGGCTCAGGAAAGCTCTCGCAGCCGCCGGGAGGCCCGGCCGTGGCAAGCTGCGTTTGCAAAGCCCCGGGATGCGCGAGAGCCCTTGCGCATCCCTGCGAAGCGGCGCGGTGCCAGGGACATGGCCGCACCGGGCAGCAGCGGCTTGGAGAGGGCCTAGAAACCCTGGCGGCCCATGGAAAATCCCCCACCAGGCCAGCGGTCCGGGCAGGGAAAGACGACCATGGCTCTCGCAGCTAAACTAAACTGCCAGAAGGGAAAACGAACTCGTCCTGCTGCTGCGACACCTGTAGCCTGTCGTAGAGACGTTCCCCTGGGAAATGGGCACGGCTGCAGCGTTCCTTACGCTGCTGATGGATGTCTGTATTGAAGAGGTGCTCATTAGCCCTGATGCTTTCTGGTGGAGGAAAGAGCATGGGATTTGCCTTTGAGTAACAACAGGGGGGAAAAAAAGTACATAGAGAGAAAATAACCCTGCTCTGAAGACGCAGGAGTATGTGCTGCTATTTGGGAGGGTAGGTTCAAGGCTGGGTTTGGAGAAAGAGGGGCAAAATGAGACCCACTGCCTGCACAAGCCAACGGGGTCCACGAGGACCCGGCTGCCCTGAGCTCTGTGCCGAGACCCCCCCGTATATCCACAGCTCTCCCGCTCCCTGGGGTGAAAGGCAAGGGGAAAACTGCCTCGTCCGACAGAGTCACCAGCGACAGGTTGCTTGTAGGTATTTATATACATGTAACTTTATTTAGGAAGCTTATTACATGTCACACAGGACAAATATTAAAGATATCTGAACATATATAAAAAAACACACAATAAGGTTATTCTTCTTCAGGTTTCCACATATACAGATTTCGGTGACAGGCGGGCTGCCCGCGGACCCCTATTTGCAGCAGCTGCACTTGGTGGCCGGCGGCCCTTTGCAGACGCAGCCCTGGGCACACTTGGCACATCCAGCGGGACAACAGGAACAGCAGCCTGGAGTCGGGATAAAAATAGGTCAGGAATGTTCCCGTGGGATCGCGCTGGGGTGTGTTTAAACAGGAACCACATCAGACCTTGGTTACAAGCCTAGACTAGGCAATTTAAGGGTGGTAAAAAACAGGATGTCTCTCCTTCTCCTGTCCCTAACCTGCTGCTCTGGGCATCTCTCAGCCCCCCCGTTCCTCCTCTCACCTCCCCAACCCTCGTGGGTCTTGCTCTCCGGGGAAGAGCATCCTCCCCACCTTCAGCTTCCTCTCCCGGGGTGTCTTTGACATCCAGGTACCCGCCGGGCTGGCCTGGGAGAGGCAGCAGGAAGGCATGGGCTCCCTGAGGGATCCAAACTAGCCCCTCAAGCAGTTCTGCAAATCCTTCGGCACAGTCTTGTGCGGGAGAGGGGAGTGAGCGTGGCTTGGACAGAGCTGCTCCAAACCATGGGACCGGTGTGGAGGCGAACAGGAGAAGTCCGTGTGCAGGTTTCCTCGGGGAGCTCAGCTGCACGCCGGGGATGTCACCTTGCACCAAGCCTCCGGTGTCAGCGGGGGCAAGTAATACACTGATATCTGGGTTATGCTGGGTGGCTTGCGCTGGTTAAGGGAAGTCCTTCCCTGTTTGTTTGGGGGCGAGGGGATAGAAGAGGAACAAACTAGTCTCTGGAAAAGAGACTCTGGAGCCTGCTTCAGCATGGCTAGGGATGCGTAGCGAGAAAACCGCAAACGTTTCCAAACTTTGCATTTGTACCTTTGCCGAAGAGAGGACGCGCCGGTGCTCTCGGGGCCCTGCGACCCGCTTACCTTTCTTGCATGACGTGCACTTGCAGTTTTTACATTTGCAGTTGTCCCCGCAGGTGCAGGTGCCACCTGAAAGGCGCAGAAGGGAGAAGCGGAGCTGCCGAGAGGTGCCGGGCGGGCAGCGGGGTGCGCACACAGCCGCGGCGAGGGCTGCGGCGCGCCTGCCCGCCGTGCCCGGGCCTCGGGGCGGCCCGGGGGGGGGGGGGTGACCGGGGGGGGGTCGCTTACCCGTGGCGCAGGGGCAGTCCTGGGAGTCCATGGTGCCTGGGCGGGAGCTGGCGGCGGCGGCGGCGCTGCGAGCTGCGATGCGAAGCTGAGCCGCGACTCGCCGCCGCCTCCTATTTATCGCTGGCCGGGAGGGAGCGAGTGCAAAACCTCCGCCCCTCGCCGCCTGCACACGGCGCGGCCGGGCACCTGCCCCGGGCGCTGCTGATTCATCCCCCCTCGCCCGGCTGCCCCTTCCCTGTGCCCTGGCCCTCGGCCCGGCCCTGCTGCCCCTTCCCCGCGGCCCGTGCGGGGCCGGCGGGGGGGCTGCGGCAGCAGCGGGGCGGCAGCACCTCGCCCGCGCAGAGAACGAGGGCACTCGTGGCACGGGTGGCGGCCGCCTGCACCAACCCACAGCAACGCTGAACGGGGGGAGCATAACGCGCGGGTGCAGAGAACCGTCAGCTCTCGTCACGCAGATGACATGAGTTGCCACACGAGCACTGTTTCCAGGGGAAGGGGGCTAAGCGCGTGCCGCAGCCGGTCCTTTACCTGCGTAAAGGTGCTGAGCCCCTCCGACGTCCCGGGGAGGCGCGATAGCCCCAGCTACACAGCTGCGGGAGCTCACAGCCCCTTGCTGCTACTGGAGCGGGCACCCGCCGTGGTGCCAGGGACACGGTGCCTGCCCCAGGCCCCGTCCCGGCGCTCCGACACCCTCCCCGTGAGCGGCAGCAGTGATGGTCAGGACTGGCCCGGCCAGAGCATTGCACTGCCCCGCCAGCGCCCGAGCCGGCAGCTCCCACATCCCCGCGGTGCCTCGCGCGCCTCCGCCGGCTCCCCGCCGCGCTCCCGGCTGCGTTACTTCCTCCCATGCGTGTGAATGAATTTCTGCGAGCAACGTAACTGGTTTTGCACACACGCACGGACGAGGAGGGAGGCAGGAGATCGGTGTCGCCACCGTGAGTCCGGGCAACCCGTCCTGCGGCCTCTGGCTGCTGGGCACAGATGGGATATTTGGCGACTCTGTTCACCTACCCAAAAGAGCTCCAAGGATTTGGGGTGGAAGGTGTGAAATCAGTTATGGACATTTGCTTCCTGAAACAGAAGCAATCGCCGCCGGCAGGGAGGATCTGCCTCGCGGCCGGGAGGCGTCTGCAGGCTTGGAAAACCCTCCAGCGCGCTGACACTTTCTGGGGACCGCGCTGCTGCCGCCTGCGAGCGCCACGTGCGCGGCGGGCGAGTGGCCCAGCCCTGCGCCATCGCCAGCCCTCGCAGAGCCGGTGCGGCACGAGCTGCTCGGGGTTTTATCCCAGCCGGGCTTCGGCCTCGGGTGCCGGCTAGCGCGGGCCTCTCGAAGGCGACGCCAGCCCAGCCCAAACGCCGGGCCCCGTAGTATTTTTGCTCGCCGGCTGTCTAGGCTTGTTGGGAGCTTGCTCGGCGCCCTGCTGGGGAAGGGTGCCAGCGGGCTGCCTCTGCCTCTCCTGCATCCGAGCCGGCTCACGGTGGGGGATGCGCACGTGAAAGCCGCGGGCAGGCAGCGCCTGCGGGCCCCTTCCTCGCCTCGCTTACCCCGGCAGCAGTGCAGGCAGCGGCGCAGGCAGCAGCACACTTGGGTCCCGTGCGGGGTGGCCGGCGGCAGCGCCGGCGTGGGGGGCAAGAGCGGGTGCCGGCGGTGTGCAGGACGGAGGCGGGTGCTCGCCGGGTGCAGGGCCCGTGTGCATTTGCAGGGGAAACGTGGGCCGCTCGGGGGGCCGCGCCATGCCCCGGCTGCTTTGCAGGGGCTCGGGCACAGCGAGGCTGGCGGGCAGCTCCGGAGAGCAGCTCTAGTTCTGGTACGGACAGGCTGAAATCCTGTTTGCCCCCTTTCTCCTCCACAACTCATGCTGCTAAACACATCTGCCCACTGGCATCTCTAGAGCCAGGAGCAGGCTCCCGCTTTGCCGAGACGTAGAGAGGGAAGGCGGAGGCAGCAAAGGGAGCTCTCACTTGCAGAAAAGAGGGGAAGTGCGTGAAAATGCCCGTTTGCAGATATGCAGCCGGCGACCGCGTGCGAGCTTCAGGAGGAGACTGCTAGGCAAAGCAGGCTCGGAGGAACTCCTCAGCCCCGCAGCCAGACCTCAGCAGGATGTCTGGGTGCTGTTGCCGCAGCTAAATCAGGCCCCAAGCTGCTATAAAGAGAGCTCTGCTGGCAAACACCGGCTCGCCCCCGCGCCGCGCTTGGGAACAGCTTTTCAGCGCCGCGGTCTGACGGATGCAAGGTCAGGGGAATGACGCGCCGCCGAAGCACAGAGGTGCCTCTGCGAGTTTCCTTGCCGGGTATCAGGTGTATGCCGAGGGCGTTAGTCGCCCTCCGCAGCATGCCTTGCTCACACATGATTGCCCTGACCTCATCGCCTGGAAGCAGGAAAACACGGACACGGCGAGGGACGTGTGCAGAGGCGCTGCAGCACCCAGGTGCTTACAGACCGCCCACCTACTCGTGCATGATGCCACCCACATCCCCACGCATCACCCCGTGCAAAAGTTACCCCGCGCGCCTGATCTGCCTGTGTGCGCACCCGCGGATTTCTGTTGCGGCGTTGTCCCTGCCTCGGCACTTCTCTTTGCAGCGCCTAGTGAATCGCGACTTGCTCGCCCCGGCTAGAGCGATGTGCGTTAGAGCTGTCCCGTGTCGACCGGGCAGAAAGGGGGGCGTCTCGTCTCCTCGGGGTCCCGCACGTGCTTTGCTCCCGGGATAACAAGCCGAGCTTTGCCCGGGCAGGCGAACCGTCGCGGCAATGTGCCGTTCCACGTGCCCAGGGAAACTCTTCCAGCCCGGTGGGAACAGAGAGGCGTCGGGCTGCCGAAGCCAGTAAATAACAGGGTGCAAGTGGAGGCACTGCTGGCGGACGCCCGTCCTGCGCCTGGCAAAGGAAGGAGCAGTGCTCCCACCACGGGAGGGGAAGTGGTGCCCTCACCTCCACCGGGAAGGGCCAGACAAATCCCCGGCTGGAGCATGGAAGAGGGCAAGTCTGAAGTGGGAAGACTGGTTTATTGCCGTATTACTCCTGTTTTGTTCTGATTGAAACCAAGAATTATTTGGGGATAAATCTTGGGCAATGGCCTGGAGTCAATGGAGCACGGGGGCTGTAAATGGGGCCCGCATCCCGAGGGACGTCCCGAGGGACGCCTCCGGGGCAGCCCGCGGCGGGGAAATGAGCTCCGGAGAAGGGCTGCGTGCTAGAGAGCCAGCCCAGCGCCTCCCGGGCCGCGCGGAGAGCTGCCGCTGGTATCCAGCAGCCGTTTCGAGGCCCCGCGAGCCCTGCTTTGCCTTGTGGATAGTGCTGCGCCTTGGCTGGGGGAGCCTGGGGTTTCCCCGTCTTTTAAATAAGCCTGACGTTGCTGCCCAGAGCGCTCTGAGCCGAGTAAAACGAACAGGATCCCTCCGTGGCAATTATCTGCAGACCTTTACCATGTGAGCGCTCTGTCTCTCGGTGGCTCTGTCCCGTGCATGCAATTACCGACTCCGTCCCTAGGCACATCCGTGGCGGTCGGAGCTGCGGTATCACCCCGAGACTGCTGGGCGAATGGAAGCGGGTGAGTCAGCGAGGCGCTCGGTGCTGCAGGCGCAGCCGGGGCTCACGCTGGCCGGGGCTGTGTGCGGGCTCCCTTCCAAACGCCGGCTTGCCGGCGGCTCCTGCCCAGGCACCTGCCCCGAAAGCGTCCTGCCCGGCCGCCGCGCGGCTGCTCGTGGCGGATACAGAGCAGGCAGGTGCTTGCAGGTGGAAACCCAGGGGCCGGGCCATTGCCAGCCACAACCTGCAGACCCCTGGCAGATGGCAAGCGCGGCTTGGTTAGAGCCGGCCCGACCCTCGGTGGGGGATTTATTCCTACTTCTGCCATCCGCGTGGTGCAGGACTTTGCTGGGAGCACAGCCCCCAGGCTAGTTTCAAGGCTCCTGATTTACAGGACAGAACAGTGTCAAACGGGGCTGGGAGGTTATTGCTGCTGCAATGCATGGAAAGATGCGGGGCTCTCCAGGAAAAGCAGGAAGGAGATTATAAATAATCTTCGGGAAGGTGTCTTAGACACAGAGGCACCTGCCCCGGTGACAGGCACCTCTGGCACCTAAATGACTAGAGGTGATTGCTAAAAACCACGGGTTGGTATCAGGGCTTGTGACGGCAGCTGGCGATGACTCAGACGATGGTGCCAGGTAAGTGCGAAGGAACGGGCAACATCCAGCTGCCGAGGCGCTGATGGGTGACCCCTGTTGTCCCTGTGCCCCAGCCCTGGCCTGGGTTGAAGACACGTGGCTCTAGTCACCCCATGGTCATGCAACAACAGACGACGAAGCTGCTTTCGCTTCCACAGCTAACATCTCCGGTGTCCGTGATTTTTTGCAGCACGCTCAGTCCCCGCAATATGAGTCATCTCAGCGCGGCAGCTTCCCCAGGGTACGTTCCCCCGACGCTCCTCGCCGCTAACAAGGCTTCTGGCTGGTTTAGCCGGAGAGCACAGCCCTCCAGTGAGCGCAGCACGGGCCCGAGCGGCCGGTCGGCATCCCGGTCGCCCGGGGGAAGGATTTATCGGCATAGCTTGGCCAGAGGAGGACCAGGTTGGCAGAGGGGCTCGTGCTTGCTGCTTGTGCTGGGGATTGATGCCGTTCACGCCATGGCGAGCAGCAAAGCGAATTCCCCGCCGGCAGCAGCGCTGGCTTCCTCCGCAGCGTCGGCAGGCTCCCTGCGCAGGGTGTATTTTTCCGGATATGCGGGGATGCAGTTCCCGCTCCGGCTGGCCTGTGTGTGCCGGCTGCTGGGAAGGAGCGCGGCAGGCAGCCGGGCTGAGCTGGTGGAGGGTGGACGGTGCTGCACCCACCGGGACCAGCCTTTCACACCGCAGGCTTTGGGTGTATAAATGCAACCCAAGCCTCGCAAGCAAGCGATGCGCTCTAACCGCTGAAAACCATCAGGAAGCCATCGAGAAGACTGCTGCTTAGAAAGCAGACTAGACTTTTGTTTGACAGGCACCCGAGATTATTACTGGCTGATAATAAACGACAGCGTTTAACCCACGGGAAGGAGGTGCTGGCGTCGTTTTGTTTTGCCGGCGCTCGCCAGCCCTTTGGCGGAGGAGGACGAGGATGACTCACCTCTCCGCCGGCCCCGAACGCCGGCCCCTCTCCCCCTCTCCCCGCCGCTCCCGTTTCTGAACGTGCATACGCCAAGCCAACGGCCTCGGAAACCACTCGGCAGTGAAACTAGAACTGCCGGGTGACATCATACTACGGAGGCTTCTTTATTTTCCCAGGAAATACTAGCGAATGCTTGGTGAAGGCAGCAATCATTAGCAAAAAGCTGTTCTCGTTTGGCTGAAAAGCAAGACTTAAGTCTATAGTCTGTTTTACCTCCTCAGTCACTCAGAAAGAGGCTGCCAGTCTTGGTGGCAAATTTGTGTCTACACCTTGATGAGAGCAGCGATTGCAGGACTGTGAAGACATATCCGAGCCGGTGCTTAGCTAGCTCAGGCATCAGCAAAGACACGGCCTGGGCTAGCGCCTTGCGTAAACACACTCCTTGGTGGGCCTTGCTAGCCTGTGGTAAAGCCTATAGCAATAAAAAGATCCTTTTAATGAGAGCCTGCTCGCTGTCATAAGGATATTAGCAGATTTTCATTAAAAAGGAATTGCACTGCATGCAATAATGCAATGCTTTCATAACTCCGCATAGTGCTTTGATGTGGGTTGCTTGGGATCTGCATTGCAATCCAGCAGGCTGCACATAGGGCTGTGACTCGAAAGTCCTGGTTTCTGAGCCTGGCTCTGCCAGGGACTTGTTCCATGGCTCTGGGCAAGTGACTTTGAATTTGTTCCATATTTCTTATCTGCAAATTAGATATCAATATTATCTCCTCCCTTGAAAAGAAGCATGGAGAGGATGGTGATTAACACTGTTGCTATCATTTGTTCTTAATGAGGGAGAGAAGGAAAAAGAAAAAATACTGGATCAATATCGTGCTGGGTATCACCCAAGCAATTGGCTCCATTGGGATGAGTTTGACCCTGCAAACTCCTTGCTGACCCTAGTAGGAAACAGTGCTCTTGTTTTCCTTGGTTTCTGGGGTGCGTTTTCGGCAGGAATGGCTTTTCCGGCTGGGCCAGCGCAAGCAGAAGCGGGATGGCCAGTGTCCCCTGGCAGGAGCTCCCCCACAGCAACGGGTGGTTTTGGGGCTGGGCGAGGTGTGTTCGGGCACGTCTGGAAGATGAAAGGGCTGATGCCTCTTTTAATCATGAAACTCTCATAAATGTTAATGGGAATTACTTGGAGGTCTAATGAGGGCAGAATTGCAGCCCCCAAGGGGAGGAAGGGGGTGAGGATGCGTGAAGTTTTGGCTGCGATACAAAAGGACTTGCTTTCTCCCCCCGCGCAGTGACGTCCACATTCCCACCTGCTCCGGGTGCCATCTCCAGCCGGAGGGCAGAGGAGCGGTGGGTTGAGGAGTTACCAAGCGCAGGAGCCTGCAGACCCTTCCCCGAGGAAAGGGGTCTCCAGACGTACCAGCAGCCTCCCCTCTCCTCCTTAGCTCTCCTTCTGCCCTCTTGCTCCTTGCCTCGAACCCCTCCAGTGCTTCCCAGTGTACGTTATTTTTTTCTTCCCTTCCCTTTGCCTCCTTCAGGTTCCCACAGACTTCAGACTCACCTGTTCAAACTGCTCTCCTCCTCCCCTGGCTGAAACGTGACCTGAAGTTTCCAAGTATCGTTACCTTGGGCATATTAATTTTTTTTTCCCCACTTGCTAATTTTCAGAATTAGAAGCTGAGAGAAGGCTGATGAGTAATCCCCCGAGGTGCTGAGCAGACACTTGTCTGAGCTTGCAAAACACCAGCCCCCTCACTATAAATGCATACGCTAAGAGGATGCGATATCCTCCTTGATGACTTCACAGCCCTGCACAGGCCAGAAATGTCGCAAACGGCGGCCCTGGTCGGAACGCTGCCCTCGGCCGCTGCTTTCAGGGGGAGGCAGGAGCCGGGCGCAGCTCCTGAGCAATCCCTCCCGGTCCGAGGGGCTGAGCAGTGCCCGGACCGCCCGGCCTGGCAAGAACTGAGCTCATTTTGCATGGAAATGGGTGCGAAGTGCTCAGTCTGCTCTCCTGGCTCCAGCTCCTGGAGGCAGCTTCTCCAAGGGAGAGGAGCAAACCTGGAGGGGAGAAAGGAGAAAAGCCGCTCAAAACAGCAACAGCTTTTTGCTGCTGCTCAGACAGGCTCAATCTTCTCCGCCTGCTTCATTTCAAAAAATAATCAGGTGTGTAGTCAGCATTGCTTATTCCTCCCTGCTCCTGCGAGCCTTACAGCTATCCTCCTCGGAGGGCCGGAGACGATTATTTTTGACAACGTGTTACCGAGCCCCCCACTGTTAGATAGCTGAGCATTTTTCAGGGTTTAGGATCTCAACAGGGGAGAGCGAACAGGAGGATCCCTGCCAGTCAGATAAGGACACCATGAATTTTCAGTTATATTTGATGTCTTTGCCAACTCCTGGGTGGTTAAAGATCCTCATTCTGTTATCAAGGCCAGCTTCTCCGTATAGTCCGCCTTCTCGTCTTTGCCTAGAAAGCCAACAACTGGCGCCAGCTGTTTTATGATATAGATATATTCCCCCAGGACCTAGGAAATACAAAACGCTGCTCACAGGGCATGAGCAGTCATCAAGCAACTCCATTGCCCCACATCAGGGAGGATGGTGACCTCGATAACCTTGTGCTCGTTAGGGAGATCCTTGCTTCGACTACCAAAATGAACTGGCTCTTGAGTAAAGTGACACTGGTCCCGGCCCCTTTGGCTGCTGCACACCAGCACCTTTTGCTGCACTGCTGTACAGGCGCTGCCAGGGTGTTGCAGCAATGCCTGGACGGTCAGCAATCTTTATGTACGATGTGTAGGATGAGACGGATTTACACCGAATGCCAAAGGAGCCCCTTCCTGCTCACATCAATACCCTGATTTGTTCAAAAAAACGTTCTGGAAACCCGTCATGCAGGATTTTCTCTGACTGACAGGGAAATACCAGAGATTCCCAAAATGATGTGGCAGAGGATCCCTCTAGGAGAGATCCTTCAGCAGAATGGGATTTAGCGCTGGGACGAACCAAGGAGAGAGCGGGAAGAAACAAAAGCATCACTAGAGGTGCAAAGTCCTGGGAAGGCGTCAGCAGCCTGGTTTCCCTTGGCATGCATGGTGCTGAGCTCTCATCTCCGGAGCAGCAGGCTTGGACCTTTGAACCTCTGGAGCTGGTCTACCGAAGCCAGGGCAGAAGTGATTTGGCAAGATGGGGCGTGGAAAGCACTCACGCTTGCTGCTGATACTACGGCTGTGCTGCAGGCGATGCAGCAGGGCGAGAAACCTGTGTCACTGAGCATTTCAGGTAGCCACGTTCTTGGGAAATCGGCCGCCGGACGGTAGTGCTACTTAGCATTGCCACAGCATCTCCAGCCTTGCGTCGGCCACTGGGGAGGACACAGAGCTGTTCTCATCTCCTCTGCTTCGCTGATGGGCTGGTCTCCTTTTGCTGAGCTACATCCTCCCACAAGCTGCGGGAAAGCTTTTAAATCTCAAACGATGCTTGTGTCTGCAAGGCAGCGGTGACTCCATGTGTCCATCCTTTACACCTGCATTGACTTTCCTAGATAATAAAGCAACTGCAAAGTGTTATTTTTGCAACTCAAAAATCGAAGAGGGAAAAACAGCACCAGATGCTATTGATTTGTCATAGATGACCTTAAAAACATCCCAAGAAAGTCCTAATCTCTGCAAAAAGATTCATGCCCAAGGGCAGGTGCCAGGCCAGGCTCTGAGAACCAGTTCTGCACTTGAATACAATCACTGTGTGCATCTAAGTGACTGGTTTCCAGTCTGTACAGAATCATACTGTCTAAACTAAGGAAAATGAACATTAAAAAGGTACAGCAAAGTTATGATTTCAATCTTAAAAGTTTCAAATCCAGCAAATTCTGAGTTACAGCTTTAACAAGCAGCATAATTCAACCATATTAGACTTACACAAAAGTCAATACCATAATTAGAGATGTAAAATAATATTTATAGCCCAAATAATACATATTTAGAGAGAAGCTTGAATTTTCCTATATTTACAATTTTATCAGTCTATAATGGTATATTAGGGTACACTTTTTCCTGTTTTGCTTGGTCAGGTTTACACCAGCCTGAAAGAACAGTACTTTATACTGCTGGGGGATGAGTTTGGGGTTTTGCGAGCTCATTGTCTGAGAGGGCAGCAGCATTTTCTGGACTTTGGAAATACCCTGTTGCTTGCTGGAGTTCATACTGGTGTTATGCCTTTGCGCTGTTATGCAAACCTGGATCAGGAGAGGAGACCCACTGCACGGCTGGCATTGGAAACGGTGCTTATCCACAATAGTTTCAAAAAGGGGAAAAACACCCTCTTTAATATGCCTCATACGGTCGCCACCTCATTATCCGAAAGTATAATGCCACATTGATAGAGTTGCCAGAAAACTTCATAAAAACAATTTAAAAAGAAAAATGTTGTTTTCAAATTTGGAGTCACATGATTTACCTCCGCTGGAGAGGCAGCCAGGCCTGCTACGTGCTGCCCACTTTGCACTCTGTTTTTCTGCTTTTCACATGAATGCTCCCTTTGAGAGCCTGTATCATTCACATGCAGAACAGGAAAGCTACTGCTGACCAGTGCTCGACAAAAAAAAAAAACAAAAACACAGGGTTTCATCATTCATTCTCTGAGTTGTAAACAGTACCTATTTCTAAATGCAAACCAGGAAACACCAGCCAGCTTTCCTAGAAGTAAATTAATCTTCCCCTTGGTGTAATTCAGTAGCCTTTTTAGAGACAGGGGTGTTGTCCCAGCACATCTTTTTTCAAACCTCCTATCTTGCATCTTGATGTGATGAAGATGATAATTTTCTACCATGCTTTTAAGCAGTGGTGCACAGCAGTGGCAGATGGTAGATTTGCATGCCACTCTGAGAGCATGGGGTATTTGTGTTTCATCAGAAAGTTGCAGTGTTAGAATTATTTTTTCAATCTTAGTCACGTTATTCAGAGTACTTTAATAATTTCTAAAGTTACAACCTTGAGCCAGAGTTTCCCTATAAAGATTGCTCTCGACTATTCTGGATTACATCCTAATATTCCTTCCAGCTAACGCCTGTAACTTGGCTGTGCTCAGCAGATCCTACTATCCAAACTCGCCTTAAGAGATAACCCTTAATTTTTAACTGGAAAATATAGAGGAGACGTCGGTATTCTTGCCTGTGTGTCAGAATTAGGGTGACTGATAAAATTAGTTGTTTCCTACCCTGTTTTTCCCCTGCACTTTCAAATGCTTTTAGTGGAAACCCAGTGCACAAGGTGAATACTGGCCCTGCAATTTTATCAGTTCTGGTGCATGCGGGTAAAATAAGCTGGCTGTAATTTTCCTTCACGCTTCTCCTCCTCCCTCTGCCTCCAGCCCGCGCTGCTGTCTCGTGTCGCTGCGGTGCAACGTGGTGACCTCCTTTCTGCTCCCAGTCTGAGCTTGCCGGGTGCAGCTCCCACCTCTGATCCCTGGCTGGCGGCAGCAGGGCGGGAGAGCAGCCAAGGCCCCGGGCGCCAGCCGTGGCGGCGGGGGCTGTGGTGTGCTGGGGGGTGCCGGCCCCCTAAAAGATATTTTCTGTTGATATTTGTGCTTTTGGCCACTCTCAGCCATTTGGCCAGATGGGCACTTGTCAGGCCACCAACATCAACGCGCACCTCTCGCCCTTGCCATGCCCCTGCGTGTGACGGCTTTTTGCAGCCGCCAGCACAAACAGTTTGCTCAGTCGCTGTGTTTTGGAGTCTGTTTCCCCCGGTACAGATAATGGCTGTTTTGGTGAAGGAATGGATGATTTTACCAAGACTGTACAGCCAAAGTCCTGAGAAGCCTCAGATTTCATTCTGCTCTTAATTTTGCTGCTGACTCTTTTCATGACCTTGGCAAAATCACTTGAATCCTGCTTCAGCGCAGAAACAGCTGCTTAGTTTAAAGAAAGCTACAGAGTCATAGTTTCTTAAATTCCTAAAGTTAGCGTATGCCTTGCTGAATCAGAGCCCTCACACTTCGTATCGTGATTTCCACACGGATATCCAAATCCCATGGGTATCCAAACAAGGATAATATAGTTTTCTCTCACAGGGGCGGTTTGAGATTTAATTCAATGGTCTGTCAAGTTCACTCCTGCACGGAGAACTAAGTGAGGTGTGGTAAGCCAACTTGCAACGGATCAAGAAACGTGATTAAGGCTTGTGCCAAAAGTTGTCTTCGTTCTTATCCAGCTTTGAATTTGCAAGCAGCCGTTTAAACCGGAGAGCCTGGCGGGTGGGTGGGTGGGTGGGTGGATGCGATGCCACCTCACCCCTCAGTGCGTCGCTGGCTTTAGGAACTGGTGCAGGGAGTCGGGTTGGCACCGAGCCTCCCCCGCCACTGAAATCTGCTGAAGGAGATCTGACTCCTGGGTTTTCATAGAAATTTGTAAAGGGTCTATTTATCAGCCAACACGAAAAAACATGCCGAGGTCGGGACCAAAATCGGCATTTATACAGGTGAACTGGTCCTCAAACCTGCAGCGGTGAGGGTGGAAGTGTAGAAAACCAGTGGCAACAAAGCTCAGTGCAAGATCTTACGGAAGGAGAAGGTGATTTTATTATACAAAATCTCAAAGCAAGTTGGTTTTACATGCTCCCACTCTCCCACTCGCAAACACCAAGACATACATATTCAAGCGTGTTCAAGCTGGGATCGCTTGTGTGCAACACGGATGATGAGAGACACCAACTTTCAAGTCCTCATCAGGCCTCTCGTGTTTTTCTTCATCGGCACTGTCAAACTCATTTCTGGACAGGTCTTTCACATTAGTTAGGAGTGGTATTTTACTATTATCCTCCCGCTGGGCTAATCGAAAAAGGAATGTCATATGTGATACGCTGCCGCCATCCTGTCGGTGGGAGTGCAAGGTCTTCTGCCAGCGAGGTCTTTGCAGAATGCCTTCTGGCCTTGGGAGAAGCAACAACTCCTCAGGGTGACTGGCTGGAAACGGTGTTTTTCATTATCAGTATAGGCTGTTCTTTTAACCTTTGATGTGTTCTTTCTTCTGGTGCTTTCACACACGCACACACACACACTTTGTTCACACCAGTCTTAATATCTGTTGTGACTCGCTACAGAAGGGGTGGCAATATGAGGAATGTGGGCAAGGCAGCTTGGCTGTGCATCGGGGTTAGATTTTGCCTATTCTCTGCAGGACCTGCACACTAGGTGAATCTGTGGACGTTTATAAAGTAACAGGAGTTACCTACAGTAGGGCACAGCATGGTTATTAGTCTTGAAGTGCTAAACTGCGTGAGTATTTGTGATCTACAATCTAGGTTTACAAGCTTCCTCTGATTCCAGAAATAATGGATTCTGTAAAAATAGACATATAAACCTATAAAAAAGCAGAACAAATGCACAACTGCTTTGAAGTTGCTCTTTCCCAGACACCGTGGTGTATTTTAAATGCATGATTTGTTTTTACTGGCTTTCTTCTTGGTTTGAAATTTTCTTGGCTTAAAAGTAAGAGAGAGACCGACTGCTAATAAAGTTGTGAACAATGTCAATAAGCTTTACCTTGTGAAAGAGCTATTAGAATTAGCTAATAATAAGTATTATTAATGCAATTTAGCGACGTGAATGGAAATGAAGAGAGGGACCACGATCTGCCCCAAACGTCGTGCTGCCGCCATGGCAGGAGCAGGCTCACGCCACACGGCCCAGCTCTGCGCAGCACCCGCCGGCCCCACGCGGCCTGGGGCTGGAGCGCAGGGAGCGGCGCGGCGGAGACGGTGTGGGATGGGAGACACCGCGGCCTCCGCTCTCCTGCCCCCCGTCCTGCCCCCCAAACCCCACAACTGCCCCCTCCAGCTCCCCCAACCCCACAACTGCCCCCTCCATCTCCCCCGACTCCACAACTGCCCCCTCCAGTTCCCTCAACCCCACAACTGCCCCCTCCATCTCCCCCGACCCCACAACTGCCCCCTCCAGTTCCCTCAACCCCACAACTGCCCCCTCCAGCTCCCCCGACCCCACAACTGCCCCCTCCAGCTCCCCCGACCCCACAACTGCCCCTCCGGCCCTCCGGCCCCGCCCCCAACCGTCCCCGGCTCCCCGCCCCCCACAGCGCCCCCTTCAGGCCGCCCCTCCTGGCCCCGCCCCTCCGCCCCCGGCCCCGCCCCTCCGCGCTGACGCGGCGCCACCGTGCGCGGGCGGCGCGAGCCCGCGGCGGAGGCAGCGTCCGGCGGCGGCGGGGCCCGCGGGCGGCCCGGCCTCCCCCTGCCGCCGCCGCCATGCTGGTGCCCGTGTTCACGCTGAAGCTCAACCACAAGATCCTGCCCCGCATGGTGGCGCTGGGCCGGTTCGACGGCACCCACCCGTGCCTGGCGGCCGCCACGCAGGCGGGCAAGGTAACGGCGCGGGGCGGCGCCGGCCGCGGCCTCGCCTCACGGGGCCCCGCGCCGCGGCGGGGGGCGGCGAGGCCCGGCCCGGCCCGGCCCGGCCCTGCCCCGGGCAGCCCCCGGCGTGGGGAGGCGGGCGCCGCGGCGCCCGGGCGGGCGGAGGGCCTGCAGGAGCAGCTGAGCCGTTCCTCGGATTTTGCTTTTTTTTTTTTTTTTATACTCTCTTTTGACCTGATGATCCCGCGTGTGGGTGTTTCGGGGTTTGGAGATTCCGTTTTTTTGAAAGGATACCGGATATAACTGTTTAAGTCACTTAATCTGTTCCTAGGCCTGCCAAAAGGGGGGGAGAGGGGGATTTTTCCAGGCTCGCTCTCGGGTGCCTCGGTACGAAGCTTTGCGTAAGCTTCGCGAGCAAGCTGGGCTGCATGCTAAGACTAAACAGACAGAAAAGAAACAAAACTCGGACAAAAATAAACGGAGAAATCCCGTGTATCAAGAGGCAGGGCCTTGGGAAACATTGCCCGATTTTAAATGTGAAACACAGTATTCTGGGCTGGCCAAATCAAACGTCTAAGCCTACTGGCCAAAAGCTTCTTTCAGCAGCCTCTTTCTAGTGGGAACTACTTGGAGACAACGTGAACTTTAATTTTCTGGTTACCTGGAGTTTAAGGTATTGTTCCAGGCTTGTCCGTGGGCTCTGTTTTTACATTAGTCTTTGCCTGGCAGGTGCCTAGGGAGATAAGAGTTCCCCTGAATGCTGTAAGGGGAACCACTTGTCTTCTCTCACCCTCACATCCATGAAGTTACCAGGAGCTTCGCGGGTGGAGGTAGTGTTTCCTCAGCGTGTTCACCCCGCAGCTTGGCCCTTGGGTTTTGCTTCTCCTGACCAGCTCTTGGGTCTGTCTCTGACATTTCCAGCTTTTCAAAGCAGCAGCAGTCGCTCACAAATTCTTAAAAGCCCTGCAAATGAGAAGTCTTGTTTGTTTACCTTCTTTCTGGGATAAGGCATGAGCTGCAGGGAAGGCACTGAAGCTTCCTGAAGGTGCAGGGTCACAGCACTTGAAACTCTGCTTTTAAACAATAGGAAGTTTGCAGAAGTTAACAGCTTAAATCCCAAGTCACCAAAGAAAGATTCCCATTTTCTAGGTAATTGGCAATTAGATTTTTTTCAAGCCATGTGTTTTATTGTAGTGTATTTTCAGCTACTGCAGTGAGCCTTGATGCTGTTATTGGATAAACTTTATGCCAGTGAAGGAAATGCTAGTAAAGTGCTGTAGATTCTGCAAAGACTGCTTTGCAGTAACAGAAAACATTAAGTGTGTGCTCTGTTTGAGTTTGAAACTCAACAAAAGTAGTTAAACACAACTTAACTAAACAAAGCACAGGTGGAAACAAAAACCCACAGAGGCATAAATCCATTGCATTTAGTTTGCTGTAGATATGCACGTAGTTCATCTGCGTTGTTTCCCAGCATTATTATTAATTTGATTTAGGAGCCTTTAGGAACAGTGTAGAAAAAGGTCTTGTGCAAGACACAAACTGTATGGGTGTGAAGCAAAGGATGACATTATCCTATGACTGCTTGCTCCAGAGAATTACAGTGACTGAATATAGGTGTCAGAGTGAGAATAAAAACTTATTAGCACAGGTCCATTTTTAATTAACCATGCTCACTTACAAATGAAGGTTACTAGTACACACCTTGTTTTTTTGGTAACAGTTACTGGATGGGATGTAATTTTTTTAGTTTGTTACTCCCTTCAGTTTGCTTTTTTGTAGGTTGAAGACTTGTCAGTTGTCATTTTCAGAAACAAATGTAACAGCACAGGCCGTTTCTGCAAAGGTGGCACAGCTTTGCTGGCTAGAGTTTTTCCTGTAATTGTCCTTTGTGAGGTGGTTTAAAACAAAGGAATAGCTGTCACAAACAGTACTGCCAGCAAAAACCCAACCTTTTTGTCTTCACTTTTGAGTGAATGCCTTTCTTTCCCTCCACGCTTGTTATCCAAACAGTAGTCTTTAATGTTTGTAAAGAAACGCATAGATGCTTTGTGATAATATTTAAAATGTTTAAAACATTTAAAATATTTGTTTCTACAGGTTTTTATTCATAATCCTCATGCCCGTGGCCAGAGAACAAGCATAAACCGCATGGTGCAAAGTACCCAAGATTCTGACATTTCCCTTCTCAACATTAATCAAGGGATCACTTGTCTAGCTTCAGGAGTGCTGAATCCTCAGCTTGGTTATGATTCTCTTCTGGTTGGAACACAGACTAATTTATTGGCTTATGATGTGCATAACAACTCGGATTTGTTTTACAGAGAGGCAAGTTAGTTTAACTTTTTCCCCTTTTAGCATCTCTTCATTGTTTTCTTTTTCTTTGCATTCTAAAGATTACAGTTGTTACATAACTTTGTCAGTTATGCCTCAGTTCATTGCATTAGTTATATTGCTGTATTCAGAACATTTTGCCTTTACAATCTGTGGAGTATTTTAAAAGGAAAGTCAAAACATTAATATGATGTGTGCCTATGTATGCGTGAGAGGGAGCAAGTTTTCATAATACGTTCTGCATTGCTTGGCAAGAAAAAATTTAAAAATGTTAATAGGATTCAGAGCTTAACTAAACTCATATTTTCACTAGAGTTTGTTCACCCTAACCTATCCAAGTTACAGTTGGTGAGTGAGGGTAGGAATCATGGCTTTTATCATGGAATCAGAGACTACTAGGAAAAAACATGAAAAGGCCTTGGATTTGTGTAACTTTAAGCAATACACTTTTCAGTTTATAGTAAAAGGTTAACTACCAACATATGTGCATAACTAATCATAATAATTGAATTCCTGATTTTATAACCTTCCCTCTAATCAACCTGATTGTTGGCCTAACTTTATGTATCATTTATTACTAGCTGTTCTGAGAAATGGTTATTGTCAATTTTGTCTTGCCTTGTGATTCCACTCAGCTCTGATAACTGGATCCATAAAGAGGAAGGGATCCCTACATGCAGATTTTATTGCAAGACCCCAACCCCATTAGAAAGGAGACAAACATGATAATATTGGAAGCTTTCTTTCTGATTTGTGAACTCCATGCACCTAGGTGTCTCATTCTTTGCTATGTTTCTTCTTCCTTTAACGTTTCTTTTTAGGTTTCGGATGGAGCCAACGCAATAGTTCTTGGAACGCTAGGAGACATTTCATCTCCACTTGCTATTATTGGTGGAAACTGTTCCCTGCAGGGCTTTGATTATGAAGGAAATGACCTTTTTTGGACGGTAAGGCTACGCATAACACTCTTCTTGTTATTAAAAGATTCTTTTGATAGCACACATTCCCCTTGATGTTTTTTTATATGATACATTCGTTTGGTTGTTGAATAGCTCAGATCCTTCTTAATTTATCACAGACCTTAAATCATGTATTTGGACAGTGTGCATTCAGATATTGCTCGAGTGTTGACTATGTTCATTGTTCTGTTGCATTTGAAATCATAAAAAATAGTTTAGCCTCTGACAGCTGTCATCAGTACTGAAGACTCTCCTTCTCATTTTAGGTTACTGGAGACAATGTTCGTTCATTAGCGCTGTGTGACTTTGATGGTGATGGCAGAACTGAGGTTTGTAACTATTTACATGTGAATTCAACTGCTTTCATGGTCTTGCAGTGAAACGATAGAAGAAAAAAAACCCCAGACCCACAGATTATCAAACATGGCTTACGTATGTTGCCAGTTAAAGTGATCTCTGCTTCGAAGTTGTCCCTTTTCAGGCTCCACTCCTGCAAAGATGTGCACAGATGCTTAATCCATATACTGGGAGCAGCACCGTTCTCTGGGACTACTTGCAGTATGTAAAACTAGTCATATTCAGTGGTCTTTACAACATTGGTGTCTAGCTTTGGTGAATAGATTGCCAGTTGTAATGGAAAACTTCTCCCAAATTCTTTTGAGCTACAGCAGAAGAAATACAATGAAATGTCTCTGATTATCGCTCACAAGACATCTAATTCAGTGATATTTTGGTGGTATGTTTATAAATATTTTTTAAATGGCAGAGAAACAACTTGCAATCATCTTACCTGTAAAATGAGCTCTTAAAAGGTTGTACTGTAAAGAGCTTTATTTGTGATTGACAAAATCAAGAAATCTGTTTTCACATCTAGTCACACTGCTTCTCCTCAGTAGTGACATGAGGAAATTAAATGTTCTTTGCTTCTCTGATGTAAAACTGAAAATAAACTCTAACAAGCATCTTGCTGATAACATATGAGATAAACAGATAAATATATGGCTGTAGTCCTGAATTTGTATGGCATTCTCTGTTACTGTAAGTATTCTTCGATTCCATGTAAATTGAAGGATCATGGCTTTAATATGAATTGTAGAGAAAAATATTGGCTTCCTAGTGTACTTCAGATACAAGTAAGTATGCTGTTAAGTTGCCAAGCTAAAATACTCACTTCTGTCATCTGTCTTTCAATATTAATCGTTATCACTTAAGCTCTTCTGCCTACTTACCAAGATATCCTCCTTTAGAGTGGGTAAGAACATCACTTGAATTGTGATGTTTATATTGATATGTAAATAGCCTCTACACCTTTGGTGTTTCTTATAAATATTGTACCAATGCAGTAAGAACATCTCTTTGCAGGTCTTCCAATTGATTTCTACACACTCCTCCTATGCTGTGTTTTGGATGGGCTGAGAGATGGTTATAAGAAGTAGAGACAGTGTATAAAGATTTTTTGCTTTCTGTCAGAAAGCAGGAAACTGATCTGTGACGCTAATTATAGTTGTTTTGCCTTTGTGCTTCTAAGCTCCCCCCCCAAGAAAGGTTCCTTCTCAGCAGCTGGTATAATCTGTTGCTACTTTCAGCTAAGCAAGGTTGGATGCATTGTCCAACTGCCTTACTTTGTTAGTTAGCCCAGCATGCATTTGCTGAGGTTTTTAGGATTTCTTCTTAATCTTAATTATCTAGATGATTCATTTTCTTACTTGTGGCTTATGTGGAACTGCATGTGGCTTTAAACTGCAGTTCTGAGAAAATGCACAAAACCATCTTTAAAGATTGTTTTTTATCACTTACATGACTTATCTGTTAAATGGGTGTGCTAGCTCCTTTTCTGTTCTTCCCTCCCTCAGTAAAAACATGTCTGCCTTTAAAGTTGCCTGATTAACTGCAGGACGATGCTTCTGTTGCTTAGTAGCTAACAAAGCTGATTTATTCTGGTCACTGTGCTCCTCAGGATTTTAGACTGATAGTTTACTTTCTTCCATCTTGCCAAAGACTTCAGAGAGAATTTTCTTCCTTGCTTTTTCAGATTCCGGTCCAATGGAATGAAAGTCTCTGAGGTGGACAAGTTGAATCAAATTAAATGAAGAAAAAAACCCTGTAGGCACGTGTAGGAGACGATAACGTTACCAATCATTGGTTTAACATTCCATGCTTTTAGCTGGTCACTTCTAGCTAATGGCTTGTCAAGAAATCTGTACTGCTTGTATATTTTTTTTAACTGTAAATTATTTTAATAGCTACAGTAAGCTTAGGCCTGTGTAATTTAGTTTGTTGAAATAGGTTTGCTTTGGAGGAAAAAAGGCCCTATTTATTCAAAAATCCAACTTAAGTATGGATTTGTCTATCCTGCCCAGTAAAGATGGAAGAGATGCCAGACTCAAAGGTTCCTGTGGGCAAAGGCACTACCAGGCATTTAAACTTTCGTTTATATTTCTGCTTCTGTCATTGACTTGATGGATGGCTTTATGAGTAAGGCACTAAGCATTTCTTTTCCTCGGTTTCTCAATTTGTAAAATAGAAGGCCTCTCTTGTTAACATCTTTATAAAGTGCTTTTTCCATGTGGCCTCCTTTTTGGTTAATATCTTTTACTTGCTCCAAGAGGATAATGAATGAGAATGCAGAAGACTTGATTCAGTGCTAATGTCCTATTTGCACAATTGTTTACATCAGATTAGAACCCATTTTGCAGTAGTGGCAGCCACCTTTCAGGCTGGAGAAGCAGTGATGGTTTGGACACTTGGATTCAGTAGTTCTGAGTCAGCACGCACCAAGAAATGCTTGTGAGGGATGTTCAGTGCAGAATAATGAAATGTTTCCCATCTCTTTGCTCACAAGCTAGTAATTAGAAGTTGCTGTTTCTCTGCACCTGTGTAGTAATGTCAGAATTGAGCTGTAAGTCTCCTGTGCCAACACCAGCAATATAGTATTTTCACGTGTATAACTACAATTATGAATAACACTGAACCTTTTACAGTAAGGAAAGAGTGTAGCCCTGATGTTCCAGGATATCTTTTCTCATTCCTACCCCAGATATTTCACTGTGCTTTTGTTAGACTCTAGCTGGCCAAAACAAGTATAACTAGTATTTGACCAATGGGAGACTTCTGAAATCTTGTCTTCACAGAGGGTTCCTTTTGTCCGACTGGCAACATTTCACATGCTTGTTAAAAGCTCTTTATTACTGGACCTGGAATATTTGCTTGTTTTCTGCTTACTTCTGGGTCCTGGAGTATGCGCTTTTTATTTCTTTAACTTAAATAACTGTAGATTTTATTTTTTCTTAGCTTCTTGTTGGCTCTGAAGATTTTGACATCCGCGTGTTTAAAGAAGATGAGATAGTGGCAGAAATGTCAGAAACAGAGGTAAATTACTTCTAGATGGTGTTTGTTACAATTGCAGATGGAGTTGGAAATTCTGTGTAACATAAAGCTGCTCTGTTTATCCTGGTTCAAATTTATTGTGTAGTTAAATATTATTTAACTATTTGGCACAATATCTATTCTGCTAGAACTGTAAATGTTAGTTTAATGTCTTTCAGTAGTATTTGCATATGGGTTCATGTTCTACAGCTAGTTTACCAGATTAAGAAAAATAACTACTGTTTGACTGAAAATTGAGGCCCTGTCCAAAGGTGATTAAAGTTACTGGAAGAAGCCCAGTGATTTAAGCTCTTACTGACTTCTGAGCAATAGAACATCTGCTACAGTTTATCTCAACTGCACTGACACGATCATGACCCGATAACTTGTCTCTGTGTGTACCCAGACAGTGTATGGGGGAGTAGAAGGGAGTCAGCCAGGCAAAACTGGATGTTTTGCAGTGCAGTCATGTGAAATGAGAGTTGTGCGTTGGCCATATAAACAAGGCTATACCTTTGCAGTGCCTAAATTAAAGTGTGGGACAGATGGGTTTTCAGAGGGTTAAATAAAAGGTGTGGGGGTTATTCTTTAGCTTTAGAGCTGAGAGAGAATTCCCCACTGTTAAATTTTGGTTGCTTATAAGGGAGAAAAATACCCTTATGGTTGCATTTAGGAGCATTTTTAGCCCTCTCATGACCCATCTGGTCCAAGGGTAGAGTAAGGACGTGCTAGAGAACTTTGTCCTTGAAGTCTGAAGTTTAGTTTGCTACCCAAGTTAGGACAAAAAGGCTTAACTATTAAACCACTTACTGCCTGGATTTATCTTTAATAGCTATTTGTGTTTTAGGAAAGGGTGCTGTTACTATGGCTAGAATTAGAACTTGGCCTGAAATGCGTAATACTGTCTGTATAATAACCAGTCTAGAGTCATGTCATGATCTGTGACAGTAAAAAATTAATGGTCCATCAATCTCATGTGTGATTTATTTCCAGACCTATAGTAGAATTGTTTTTTAAATTCACACTTGCAGAGTCTTGAGAGGTCTGTTACAATCTTCCTGTTCTAATTTAAAAGAACACAGTTGCACCTAAACCCTTCCTTTTAGGAAGGTAAATTCAGTGCACATTGGCTTTATACATTGTGCTCATTTTAAGACTTGAATAGCATGCATTTTCTGTGTTTAATTGCTTATTTTGATGGAAGTGAGACCACAAAGGCTAATGTGGTTCTTGAATGCATCAAGAGGAATTTGGGTATAAAAGGGGTATGCTGCCTCTTTGACTTCTTGACTGTTGCTAGGATCTTCTGTCCTCGCTGGGTACTCACAATTTGGAAGATGTTGATACTTGGGAAAGGCTTTAGAGAAGATCCGTGAGAGGAAAGGGTAACAGATTTCGAAACCATGCTTTACAGTGAAAAATCAAGGAGCACAATCAGCTGAGCTTAATAAAGAAGTTTACATGGTGCTTTCATGTCGGTCTGCAGATATCTACCTGTAAGACTGAACTGTAAACACAAGCACTATAATTAAGGAGACCAAGTATAACAAAGTGAAACGGCTTAAAATGGAAACCAGACAATTTCAGAGCCTGAGGCACGCACATTTAATGATGAGGGTGGTTGTTGTCTACTCAGTGACTTCAGCAAAGGTCCTGATGGATTCTCTTTCACTGGGAATCTTTACAGTGAGAAGGTCTGGTTTCTAGAGGAGTTGCTTTAGTTTGTGAAGGATTTAGTTGAAGGAAAACTCCTGCTGTGCTATAGAGAAGACCAGACAGACTATTGCAGTTGTTCCTCCTGGCGTTAAAATCTCTACCCTTTGTGCATGGAAAGGGCCCCACTACCAAACACTGAGATACTGTGTTCAATGAAGAATTACAAGGTAATGGATCTTAAAAAGAGTGAGAAACGGGCTGAGTTATGATGCTCAGGTATTTCCCTGGAGCTGCTTCTTATTGAAATAATAGCTAGCCTGGTGTTTGGGAAAAGTCCAACCCTGGGAGCTGTTAATTTTTTATCTCACTAATCTCAGGCAAAGATTTTTCTAACGATAGTACCGCAAGGGTTTCCTCAGCCCATGTAATGTTGGACTCTTGTGCATCCTCAGGTCCTGAGGCTTTAAAAGAGTTTTGTCTGCTTGTAGTAGGTTTTCAATGAAAGTATATTAGCATTGATGACCACAGGAATCCTATGAGTAATTGTGCTGCTGATGGTGGTAGGAAATTTTTGGTCAAAGAGCATGGTTTGAGTGCAATTCTTTGCTGAAGTATACCTTAACACTGATAACCCAGCTTGTGTAAGGAAATCCTACAGGCCTTTGGTGATTTTTAAACTGATTTTTAAAAATAGATCTGTTTACCATTAAATTTATAGTGTACAGTTCATGTGATAGAAATTGCATGTAGTCTGTTCTCTGTTACTTGAAGCTGCAGAAGTGGATGTGTTCTCACTCCTGTATCCTCTCTTCCTCTCCCTCCCTCCCCCTCTCCCCCAAGACTATCACAGCACTTAGCCCCATGTACGGCAGTCGGTTTGGCTATGCTCTTTCTAATGGGACAGTAGGAGTTTACGACAGGACAGCCCGCTACTGGAGGATTAAGGTTAGTCCAGTGTTAGTGTGTCCTAGCTGAAATTTTGAAGTGTCCTAGGGATTCGGTACCTTATCTCGGGATGTTCTAATGGTGTCCAAACTCATTACATGAATTTAAAATCTTCTGAGCATAGCACTGAATGTAATTTTGTCATTATAAGATATACCCTTTCTTATAGGTGTGCTAATAACATATCAGTGCTTGGGGATTATTGATGATGGCTTAAATGACACTGATACAACCATACAGCTTGAAGGCTTCAGCTTTGCAGGATGGCTTAAACAAGAGATACAAAAGTGAATCTTGAATTCACTGTTAGAAAGTGCATTTAGCTGCATTGTTGAATCAATAAATTATTTTCTAGAGACTGAATTCATCTTGCATTGTGTGTGTTCAAAGCTAATTTTTAGCATCAGAAGCAATGACCTGCTGCCACAAGTCATATTGGGTAGGTCCTTTCCTGACATTCATTTTAATGCTCTTAATGTAATACAATTAGAACAGTTCTGTTAATAATAATAAAATCAAAAACCTTCGAGTTCTTAGGAGGTGGCACAAAGAGGCTAATGGGGTTTCCCAGTGGTAGGAAGGGTTTATGGAAAAGTCGAAGCTCTGATATTTGTTTTAGAGAATTTGGCTTTTACACACTGATTTGTGAGCTCTAATCATCTGCGTGGATGAAAAAATATTTAAGGGAAAGATCATGTCCTCTGAGAGCAGTGGGCTGTATTTGTAATGCAAGTGCTAAGATTTCAGAGATGTGTGACCTTTCAGATGGCAACGCTGTAACTTTCTGTTAAGAGACATTTTTCTAGTCCTTTCTCTACTCTCTGTAGGCTCACGCTCAAGTGTCTTACGTGTGTCAAGCATATGCAATTTAGAAAACATATGCAAGCTTAGTTTATTCTTTGTTTTCTGTCCCCAGTCTAAGAACCATGCAATGAGCATACATGCTTTTGACTTGAACTCTGATGGAGTATGCGAGTTGATCACTGGCTGGTCCAATGGGAAGGTGAGTTTATACAGGGGAAAAAATGAGGAGCTGTAAATCTGGAAGCTGTGTTTGAACGAAGCTGCTAAATTGTCTAAGGTTGAAGAGAAAAATTAAGGTGACTGTTGAAAACTGAGCTCTGAGGAACTATTACAGTAAACCTAGTTTGGCTGGTGAATCCAGTGCCAAATGCAAGATTAGTCAGAGAAAACCTCTTTCCTCTGCTTAGGATCAATTGCTAAGGTGTGGTAAATTGTTTCTATGGTAGCAGAGGTCATATGCCACATTTTAGGGCTCTCGAGTGTCTCTTTTCAGCTCTGTGTTGAGCACGTGCTAATATTCTTCTGCTATGCTTCCTGGATGTTCTCAAACTACAAGGAAAGCAAAGTGTTTAGGTAACAGGAGAGCAGTGTCAGTCTTAACTATGGCAGGATTAGAATAAATCTATATGCATTAATTAATTTTATGTAAAGGCATTCTATGCAGCTTGGTCCTAGTTTCTTAACTTTGTATTCCCCTTGCCAGAAATAACTGTTCTAGTTGCCAAATCTCCCCTGGACACAGCCTGCCGCTTTTTTTTTTTTTTCTTTTTTGGTAAATCTACGCTTCTTTCTCAGCACCTCTCATTAGCTTGGAGGAATTTAATTTCCTTTGTATCAAGCTGGCAATCTAGAGCCCAAATGTGTTACACACCGAATCCAGCATAGGTCACAACATTGTTATGGAGTGAACCTCTCCTTGCCTTACTCCTATCTGGTCTCTTTTATGGACAGTCTCTGCCTAGCTTGTTGACCTGAAACATTTCCTATCTCCTAGAAAGAGCAATGCTGGGTCCCATGCTCTGGAAGAGAGACACTGTACAGAACTGAGCTCCCCTCGCTGTTCCTCTCCCATGAAAAATAGTAAAAGGTCATGTTATTTGTGCATAAAAATAATACATTTCATCAAGACTAAGATACTGCAACTAAGATGAGAGATTGTAAATATTGTGTTAAGGTTATGTCTAGTTTAGTCCTGCCATTGGCGCATCTATGTGTGCATAACCTTGGCAGTGCCGGCTTGCAGTTGCCTTTTTTGCTTCCTCTTGTTTCTAACCTATTGAAGCATCTCTGAAGAGCAGTTTCTTTTAGTTGAGTCTGTCTAGATCTCATTTCTTTGATAGTATTTTTTTCCCCCCTTGTTGTGGTGTGATCTGCAAAGCTGCAAGTTCTTCTGCAGTTCCATGAGTCAAGCTGGCTTTTGGTTAACAGCCCAGAGTGCTGCATAAGTTATATTTTGGAATTAGCTTTTCTATTCATATTTTACCTTGAAACTCTTCTGTTTCAGGTTGATGCACGCAGTGACCGAACTGGGGAGGTAATCTTTAAGGACAACTTTGCTTCTTCAATTGCAGGACTGGTGGAGGGGGATTACAGAATGGATGGAAACACCCAGTTAATCTGTTGTTCAGTTGATGGTGAAGGTAAAAACACTGATCAAGATATTATCAGACACATCACTTACTCGCAGATTAACTAAATGTTGTTTGGTTTCCACATGCGTTTTTGTGTGCCAAATTGCCTTTGCCTTATGTGAAATTAAGGGAATTTTGAGTTACACTTTCTGCAAACAGGATTTTGAATATTGCCTTCTCTGTGGTGATCAATGTGCTTTTTGTTATCGTTCAAAAAGCCATCAGAATTCATTTGCCTAGCAGAAAAGGTTCTATCCTGATAATTAAGAGACTT
Source organism: Apteryx mantelli (assembly GCF_036417845.1). NCBI lineage: Eukaryota > Metazoa > Chordata > Aves > Apterygiformes > Apterygidae > Apteryx > Apteryx mantelli. The sequence goes on along the minus strand of NC_089987.1, from coordinate 22,133,547 downwards.
ACATTCAGTACAGACCTTGATTCTTCAGGCTGCATTATTAAACATTATGGGAAATCTTTTTTTCCCCCTACATGTGATAATTCTTTGGGTTGGTTGCTTTATAGTGAGTAAAGGGGTTTAGAGGGCTTAAGGGTGTTTTGTTCAAAAGATTATTAGTTTTCATATTAGAAGTTTTAGATGTTAACTGCCCTTTGTTTGCTGGAAAATGCTATCCTGAGACTGGAGAACTGGTGGATTTATCCCACCAGACATTCAGGAAGTGAGATCTGGTTACTGCAAGTGGAAACAAATATAAGTGTAGATTATTTAAATATGCTCAGCATGAATATACAGGGACATATGATGGCCCCGAGAAAGTGTGTGATTATCCAACTGCTCAACTACATTGACCTGATACAAGCAGGTCTGGCACAACCCATTTGGAACAAATTCTGTGCTTATTAAATAGCACGGTGTTGCTCTCTGTCTTGATCGCAGGCTATTGGGATATGCTGCACTTGGGCTTCAGCATACAAACCTTCTTCCCAAGCTTACAGAAGAATGAAACCATTGTATACAGTCATGAAGACATCTTATCCTAACTGAGCTATGCAGGATAATGTCACTGAACCTGATGTTACTCTTCTGATGGGTCTGCCATAAACAAAGCTTGGCACAATGGGGATCCCCTTAGTCTAGAGCCTTCAAGCACTACTAGATCACATTAACCCAGTTGTCAGGGTCACATGGACAAGCCTCTGCGTTCTCACAGCGCTTGTCACTGGAGCTGTGTTTGGGACCAGCATCCTTCCACACTAGGTCGGTTGTATGACTGGGAGCATTGTTCTTCTGTGTTGCAGTGTATTTTTTTCTTGTGTTGGGATCATTTTGTTGGAGGGCAGTGTGTACCTCATCTCAGAATCACTGAATGCTTTTCAGATTCCCTGCAACTTTTTACTGAGGTTACACAGTCAGGCAGAGTATTCATCAGAAGAAGCGTTGGAGTTTTCCCCCTAGCTTTCACTGACAGCCGCAACCAGAGCGCCACAGTCCTAGAGCAAAGGGAAGTTCTTGGCAAGCATCTCTGTGGCTCCTGTTCAGCTTTTCTGTCTCCCCAGGCCTTCCAGTTGGGAGGTTTTTCCTAGCCCTATGCTCTGCTGGGCTACTGGGAAACAGGTCTTAGCCTTGTAAGTGAACTGTTCCTGATTTGGGGAAAAACTAGCAGAGGCAGATCTTGTTCACTGGCTGATGGACAGTGGGTTGCAGTCATTCAGTTGCTTCCAGATGGTAACAACTCCTCTGACCAGCTCTACAATACCCAGATATGTATTTTATTAATTTGTGCATATTTGTACATAGTTTATTAATTTGAGTAAGTGGTTTAAAACTTGCTTAAGCTCCTGAAAGAGTGATCGTAGTGGGAATCCTCTCACAAAAAGGCTGTGACAGCTGCACTTTAGAACTTAAAGACAGGTTGGAAATTCTCTCTTTTTTTTAATGTCCATCTTTCTTGTCCTGATCACGAGTCAGAGCCTCTGTGGGTGTAAATGAATTCAGCTTTTTAGCTGAATGGTACCAGGATGTGTCACCTGAAGACCAGGACCAGCGTTGTCTGCTGTTGACATGTTACAAGAGAGTCATGTTGCAGACACTGAAGTTTTGAGGATACAGTGAAAGGCCCTGCTGCAATCGGCTGTGCTTTCTTTCTCTGCAGTCCGGGGCTATCTGCCGGGAGGCCAAGAGATGAAAGGAAATCTAATGGATGCAAGTGCTGAGCAGGACCTGATCCGAGAACTTAGTCAAAAGAAACAAAATCTGCTGCTGGAATTACGAAACTATGAGGAAAATGCAAAGGTACTGTTTAAACAATATATAGGGCCAAAACGTGGCTTCCTGTTGCTATAAATCAAGAATAATCTGGGGGGAGGTCACAGTGCAGTCAAGTCAGAGTGGTAAACTCTTAGTTATTTGTACTCGGTGGGAATGTCTACTGGAGATGCCTGCTTGTGCATCTGGCTTGCTCCTCGTGCAAGTTTGGAACTTGCTTTTCTTATTTTAATAAGTAACATTTTCCTTGCTCCTTTGACTTGCCAGGGCCGTTGTGTCTGGACCTGGATTCTGTTCAGCCTTGTGCATCAGCTTATGATTGTGAATTGTAATTTTCAATGCAAGGAACCAATCCGGGGGGTGGCAGAGGGGACTGTATGAAAACACAAGGTGAATGGATGATGCCTGGGAGTACGGACAGGGTGCAGAAAATGCACTTGTGGCTCGAGGGGAAGTTGCAGAGTTCTTTGAAAAATAGGCTGAGAAAAGAGCACGCCCATATTTAAAAAGTAATGACCACCATAGCAAAGGCATGAAAATATATAAGCTTGTGCTTAAAACTGAATGTACGTTAGGTGGTGGTTCTGAATAAGGACTTGGGTATGGAGCTGAGCTCCACTGACAATAAAGTGCTTCATGGAACAAACTGCAGCACAGGTGTCCACAGCTCCAGGCCTAATCAAATCACTCTTCATAGATATTTGAAACGTGTGGGAACTACTCTAATAGAGCCTTCTCCTGCAAGAAGAGACAACTGACTTATGCATATGTGTTCCAGGTTGCTTGAATGAAAATCTTGAAGTTCTGATACTGAAGTGTATGTGTTTTTTTTAACAGGCTGAACTGAACACTCAACTGAAGGAAGCTGATGGGCGGAGAGGTGTGATTCCAGCAAATACCCAACTCCAGACTGCCCTATCAGTTAATCTGGGCTCTGACAGTCAGTCTGCTCATGTGGAGTTGTGCATTTCCACAACAAATGGTGAGTGGTGACCTGCAAACCTTGACATTTGTTTCATGTAACTTCGTGTAAACGTTGGGTTATATTTAGCTGATGATTCACCTATTTCCCCTTTGTTGTGTCTGTAGTTCCCCTGTGTGGTTGCCTGCCTTTTACAGTTTTGAATCAAGCTGTGTTCCTTTGATGGATCTCAGTAGAGATGAGCTCGATGGAATTTGTTTCTTCTTGTATTTTACTTACCAAGGCACTTAGCAGTTAACTTAGATTGAAATGAGCCTTTGTGATTGCTGCAATGCTCCTTGCGTTGACTCTGAACATTAACAAAGAGCAGTGCGTTATCCCCAGTGAGAGAGTAAGCGCCCAGCCACTGAGTATGGTGGTCAATAGAGAGGGATTCACTTATTTAACAGCTTTTTTGTAAGAACAATTGTGTTTCCAAAAACTCACGTACAACCTTGCCTTTCCGTGGGTGGATTACCTGGTACGGAGGTAAACCATGAAACGAATGCAGAGATGGCCACAGTGGCTTCACACAGAGCTCAGGTCATGTCCAGCAACCCTCATCACCCTTGTTAGTGAGAGTGTTGCACGAATGTAGCTGGACCTCAGCAGGCTCCAAATGCAAAGCTGGAAATACCCCAAGTTAGCAAATTCTCCTCGCACCAGGTGTGTCCAGAGGTTTGCTGCAGTCGGGTCCAGATGTGGTACTGCTGGTCATCTGGAATATTTCAGCATTTCAGAGGAGGAGTGTAAAGGAACTGATTGTGCTTAATTCTGAAAGCAATGGTGGTTTGTTGCTAGAAGAAAGCTGTTAATTTAGGAACCACTGTTTCTTCCTGTTGTTAAGACACAATCATCCGTGCTGTGCTGATCTTTGCTGAAGGCATATTTGAAGGAGAGAGCCATGTGGTACACCCCAGTCTCCAGAACCTCTCAGGTTGTGTTCGCGTTCCCCTCACTCCACCCAAAGACGTCCCGGTGGATTTGCACATCAAAGCCTTTGTGGGTTACAGGAACAGGTGAGGTTTGTGTTGTGAACTCTGCTTGTCCCCAGAGCTAACACTGTGTGACAGGAAACGCCCGTGATGTGGCTTCCTGCTTGTCTCAGGGGAAGTGCCCCATTAATTCCCTGGTGCCTCACTTCTTGGTGTTACTGGAAGGAGACCTGGATACTTTTTTAAAAGCACTATTGTACCTGTGATGCTGAGCTCTTTTCCAAACAAAGTCTGAATGCTGTGAGGTCTCTGGGACCTGCTGTGGTCTGACTCTGCCTTCAGAAGAGCAGTAAGTGTTCCTTGTTCCAGGGCTGCCTTATTGTGGGTCTTTGGAGTGCATGGAGAGAAGCATGGGCTGCATCCAGACTGCGTGCTCTAAGTGTCTGCCTCTCCGGGGCCTGAACGGTGGCTGCTTTGAACTTGAACAAGCCTGGGCTCTAGGAGAGCACAATAGTGTCCTTGAAAGTGCTCAGTAGCTGTGACCCCATTTGATTTCAGGGCAAGTCACATAAGCCTGACTTGAAGACAGCATTTTTCCAGTTCTCCATAGAAATAAAATGTCTCTTAATACACGTCTGAAAATGACTTTCTCCCTGCTCACATCTGCCAGGGGGTGTGGTGCCCCAGGAAGCAGTGTCCTTTCCCTACACAGGGAGGTGTATTTTGAGGGCTGGCCAATCATTGCAGAAAGAATGTATGCAACTGAATTCCCTTTCTGTTTCCTCTATTCATCTTTATTGTTACTTTTAATAAGACTTTGCTGAAGCTGTTAAAATATCCAGTCACCTAGTAAAATCTCAAATGTGTTAGCCTAGCAAATGTATTTCGTTGGAAGGAGTGTGGAAAATGATCAATGGAGGAATTATTCAGCCGTCATAGAGATGTGATAAGCCTGGGATTTCTGAGTTCAGGTTTGCCTATGGGGAGTGGTAAGCGGTCGATCGCATAGCTGGATGCTGAGATGGCAGTAACCATGCCGTAGGTGAATTGCTGGTATATTAGCAACTCTCTCTGTATTTTTACTTTGGATTTCAGCACACAGTTCCATGTATTTGAGTTGACAAGGCAGCTTCCCCGCTTTTCAATGTATGCCCTGAGCAGCCCGGACTCGGCCGCAGAGCCACTGAGCTATGTTAACTGTACAACGAACGAGAGGGCACAGAGGGTGAGTTCCTGAGTTTCTGCTCTGTTTCTTGTTTTCTTCTCCTGCCTACAGGTGCTGCTTTTTGTGGCAGGTGGAAGGTTTGTAGTTAGCTTGAGAATCCCAAGAGGGAAGGATAATTATGCAGTGAACTGCGCTGCTGGCCTGTGTATTACAATTTGACTCTGTCCCTCCCCCCCCCTTTTTTTTTTTTTAATTTGTGCAAACAAATTGGGGCATTCCCTGTTTCAGGAATTCCTGCCGCTGCAGGAACTAATAGCCTGAGCTGCAGGAACTAATGGCCTGAGATTACCAGGCGTTCAAATATTACCTTGTTTGCTCTGTAACAACTGATAGAGCGCCAGTAGCAGGAGTCCAATAGTGAGATGAATTATATAAACCAGGAGACAACAGGGGTCGAAAAAGGCAATACAGTACCAGATAATGGCTCAAATTCATAACAGATGAACAGTTATCCTGTAACTCTGCTTCTAAAAGGCTTGAATTGTGGAATGGCAGTGATTAGAGCTGGTCATAACTGTAAGGCTCTGCCATATTTGCCATGTTTTACTGCATTAAATGGCCAAGGCGAAAAAAAAAAACAAGATGAAACAAAAATTTCCTTTGAATTCTTAGAGGAGAACCGAGCCTTGATCAGTTCTAGCTTTCTCCCGTCCCCAGGCCTGGGCTTATGTTTTGACCTTGGGCCGTACTCGCTTTGTCAGATTTGATTTTCTTAGGAGTATTCAGCTTTGGAGCAGGGGGCCAACTGCCCCCATCCTGATAAGTTCATGAGGTGGATTAGAGGATAGGTAGTAATTCCCAAGGTACCCTGAACAGTGCCCTGGTGTCCTGCGCACGTGTGGGAATGTTGCATGGTTCGCCAGTGTACAGACTTCCCGCATAAGAGGTGGCTGAGGCTTTTCATTTTATTTTTGCAAGATTGTCATGTGGCTGAATCAGAGCTTCCTGCTACCAGAGGATGCAGAGCTTCAGAGTGCTCCCTTTCAGGTTTGCTTCACTTCCCTTCGCAATGCGGGTCAGCTCTGCATCAAAATCAAGCCTGGCGGAGAGGTGAGTACGTTCACAGGCAAAGGGAATGCCTGTTTAATTAAATACCAGTGAAACTTAAGGGCGGTGCCAACTTGAGGCAGTAAAAAGGAAGATGGACCGAACAGGCAGAGGAAGTACTCAAGTTTTAGGGGATGTTTTCTGCAACTTTTGGGTGCGTCTTACTCTTAGTGGGTAAAATTTCAGGGCCAGTCAATGAAGCAAACAGTCCAGCCTGTGGGTCTGTGGGAGGGAATTTCTTCCCTCACAAAATGGTTTCAGGGAGTCATGATTTGAGGCACAAAGGCTGCCCATAGCTCTTGCACTGGCCCTGTTCGCACTGATACCTGTTTCCCCCAGGCCTGACTAAAAGCCCCTTTGAGATCAGTGTCTCCTTATCTACTGTAAGCCTTAGAGCTTGCACATTGCTGGTTTGAGCATACGTAGCTCTTGTAGAAGCAGTTCTGCTGAGCAGTTTTGGGAGACATTTTGGCAGGGAAGAGGGCTGAAGTGCTTTCTTGTCCTTTCGGATAGATTTCTATCAACACGGATGATATTGACCTAGCTGGTGACATTATCCAGTCATTGGCCTCCTTTCTGGCAATTGAAGACTTGCAGGTGGAAGCGGATTTCCCTGCGTACTTTGAGGAGCTGCGGAAAGTGTTGGTCAAGGTGAGGAGGCATTGGGCACTTTGAAAATGGCAGCTAAACAGTCACTGGGGACATCTGTATGAGAGAAAAAGCCGAGCATCTCTAAACTCGCTTTAGCTCCCTCGTGTAAGTCAGCAAGCCATGGTTTGCTGTGCGTTCTGTGCAAAAGGCAGAGGGGCACCAGCAGCTTTCTGTTTATTCTTTGTAATCTTGAATAGGGTCTTGGTCTCCAGCAGTTGTTAATTGTTTAGAATAATGTAAATAACAAAATATGCTATTTGGGAGCCTGTGCTGTGGAAGTGGACGGGGGGTAGGGTGCATGTCTTGGCCTGGTCACTCCCTTCTGGAGGACAAGGCACTGCTCTGGCGGTAAGGTGGTGGGAGGAAGGAGGATGGTCCTAAGGATCCTGGTAGGTGAAGTTGGGATGTTGGTTCCTACAGGCCAAGGTTTAGCTTAGCTGGTTGCCTGCACTCCTGCCAGAGTGCCTGGGGGCCCTTTCTCACGAATGTTCGCCTCGGACAGGTGGATGAACGCCACGCAGTGAATCAGAGGCTCACTGCCGACATGGCTGAACACTCCAACCTCATCCGCAGCATGCTGATTCAGGCTGAAGATGCACGACTCCTGGGAGACATGTGAGCAGCTGCTGCTTAGCTCACGGGCTTTGGATTTGGAACAGCCAGTCTTTGCTTTTCAGGCAGGAAAAAAAGCACAAAAACACTTGTGTGATGTGGGCATTCAGTGTAGGGGATGCTTAGTTACAACTAAATGCTTTTAATGTAGAATTGGTATCTTAGCTGGTCCCACCATCTTGAGCCTTGTCCTGGTATTTTGGAAAACCAGGAGGGAGAAGGCAAAAGGGAGGGAGTAAGAGCTTAGCACGCAGCAGGCAGGGTGAGTCCTGCCAGACTGAGATGGTGTTTTGGCTCATCCAGAAAAGTTACGTTAAGGGAAGAAGGCAGTAAAAGCTGGCTGTAGTGGGGGAACCTTTGAGAACACCAAGAAAGAAATTTTGGGTGTCAGTATTTTCACTCCAGCCGGCTGTGCTCTTCTGCTCTTGTCCTGTCCTGTGTGTCAAAGGGCAACGATAAAGTGGTCTGAGCTACTGCAGAGCAGGAGTGTTAATTTTTCTGGGGAAAGTGACATCTCCTCTTTGGGTTGCCGGATAAAGTAACTACAAAAATAGACCATTTTTCAGTAAATAATGAGTATAACCAACATGTCTAGACAGGTCTGTTGTACCCCAAACGTGCGGGTAACCATGGTAGCCATTACAACCATGTATTGTTACACCTTTATACTGACAAACCAGGAATTAGTTCCTTGTCTCCAGAGTTTCAAATAACCAGAGTGATTGTTCCCCTAGGAAAAACATGAAGAAACGGTACGTCGAGCTGTACGATCTTAACAGAGATTTAATCAATCAGTACAAAATTCGTTGCAACAATCACACTGAGCTGTTGAATAATCTGAAAGCTGTGAATCAGGCAATCCAGAGAGCAGGGCAGTTACGTGGTAAGTGGGTGTATTTGAGAAAAGTGGGAGTCTGGGACCCTATTGAGGCAGATAAGACATGTCTCAAATGCCACCTGAGTTTAGCTGAGTCTTGCCCTGGAGCTAAATTAGTAGAAGTGATCTTTCCTTTTTCAGTCACAGCCAATTGCCTGGGACAGTGAGCCGTGAGTGTCCAGTATAATCTGGGGTCACAATGTTAGGGGAAAACAATTTGAAGTAAGTCTTCAGCTTTCCAGGTGGTATAAAAATTGTTAGTTTTGTTGAACGCAGTTTTAAAAACACTTTTGAAATAATGTTTCGGTTAATTTCTAACTTAGTTTAAAAAAAAATGCTACCAACTTAAGTGATGCTGTTTATTTTATTGGTAGTACTGTAGATTATTAACTTTACAGAGAATCAGCTGTTGTTTTGTTGCCTTCTTTGGAGCACTGCTAGCTAGTTTTCCTTTGTCACCTGCCTTTTTTCTGTGTTTTGTTTTGAAGGCCTTTGGGGAAGGAGGTGTGTTTTGTGGATTTATAGCATTACCCCTCTAAGAAGTTCTTTACACCCTCTAATACAGCTACAGAAAATTCTTTAAAAAAAAAAAGGATATTTATTTACTAAGAAAATGGCAAGGCGGTACTTCACACATTTTTAAAAAATATTTGAAAGAAAACCCTAAATTTTGAGACTGGATCTAATAAATATTTTTAGCAGTCTTTTATTCAGTAACTTAAGTGCTTTTTTTCTTTTGTCTTTTTTTTTCTCTTTACAGTTGGCAAACCTAAAACGCAAGTCATCGCTGCTTGTCGGGATGCAATAAGAAGCAACAACTTTAACATGCTGTTCAGGATAATGCGTGTGGGGACAGCCTCTTCTTAAAACAACCAGAAGAATTAGCAATTGCATGGAGGCAGTGCTTCCACACAGAAGGGAGATCCTGCCAACAGCCGTAACAACGAAGGCATTGCAGTACTTTTCCAGCATGTAATCTTTGGGTGGTGGAGAAAACAACAAAAGGAATGGGATGTGTAGCAACATGTGACGGACCAATAATGACAAGCAGTTAATTCAGTCAGTGACTCCAGCGTAGGGTGAAGTAATTGGCAAGGTAGCATTTTAGTCAAGGCATCAGGCAAGAAATATCATTATGCAGGCCAAAGGGCAGGAAGCTTCTTGGAAAAAAAAAAAAATCAGAGTTTAAGTGCAGATACGATATTTATGCGAGACTGAGGTATAACCTTGGAACAGTTATTTTTCTTACAGTAACTTATTTATGTAATATAATGCATTTTGTAGTTAGAGCATCAATCTTTTCCATTAAAACATAGAATGGTCACATTGCTTTTGTTCTTCTTCACTTGGAAAGATGCGTATGGTTAAATTAATTTGTTGAAAAGTGGAACACTTCCAGTTTTGCTGCATAGTCAGTTTGATCTCTGTACATGCTAAGTATACGTACGTAAGTATATCTTACTATGTTTACACTGTGGCTTAAGAACCTGGAGGTGGATGTGAAACCTTACACTGAAACGCTGGACCTCAGGCCTGCTAGCTTTGGAATTTAATTTTTGGAATTGCTTCCATCTTTTGTTGTCACCTACTGGCTTGTGCTCCCAAGTAGAAGTACTCTGTGTCAGTGAATCCCTGGTTTCCTTTAGGGACGTCCTCCTTTCTAGGTAAACTGCAGTTTGCTGCATGAGAAGCGCCAAAGGGATAACATCTCCTTTCTGGCCTTTTAAGCCAGAAGATCTTGGAAAACCGACCAGTTCCAGGATCTATGCGGGTAGGAAGTGGTCGGTTTCATATCCATAACATCTCTCCCCACACCCTGATTGCAGGATGTTTTGCTTCTAGTTACTTGTTCTGTTACCACTGCTGGATAAAACTGCAGATACAGAGGTGGGCAAGGTAAGGGTGCGTTTCAGGAATAAGGAAAACAAACTACACGCCCAAGCTTCATGCATACTCATGAAGTGCTAGCAGTACTTAAAGGGATCAAAGAAGAATGCATTGAAAAATCTCTTGGCTCCTGACGCAGAAGTGTTTATTAACTGTGGGATCTCTTAGAATTCAATTAAAATATTACAGTAAGACTGTAGCTTAGACGTATAGATATTTTAGAGCCTTTGCCAAAGCAAATTTCTACTAGAAGCTAAAAATACCCTTAACAGGATGGAGGTTGGGTGCCTGTGTTCCTACTTCCTACTCCATGCTGCATTCATTGTTCCTCTACCGCTCTACAAATCAGTGTTTGCAGTACAGGTTGGGAGGAGGCTGTTCTCTGCTTCTGTGGAAGTAGGTTCTTAGATAACTTCTCACGGCTGTCAGGTGTGTTAGCCTCCAGTAACCGGCTGCTCTCCTCTTTGCTAATACTGAATTAAAGCCAGCAGCCCATCATTCATTACAGAGAAACCAGTGAGCATGTGACCAGCTGAATGGGTAACTTGATTCTTGCACAGTGTTTTAATCTCCAAAACAACCCCTTGCCTCTGCTTCAGCCCCGTCAATATTGCTGGCAAATGCACTGATCTCTGTCACTTCAAATCTGCAGCAATAGCTTATTTGAATCCTTTTAAGAACCTGGTTAGTCAAATCCAGCTTCTTGGTACAAAGGGTGTTGAGCCACCCATGCTGTTCTAAGCAAGCAAACTTTAAGACTTGATTATGGAACAGTCTCTTGGCATAAGTCTTGGGCTTTCTGCCACCTACTGTACTTGTTCCCACTGTTCCAGCCTCTTCTTTTGTTCTTCTATGTTCAGAATCCTAATGCTTGCGTAATGTTATAGTTTTATAGTCCACTCAATGATAAGAGAGTGGCTCTGATCAGAAGGTAGCTTTCCCATCATCCCAATTTCCAAAGCTACATGCCAAGCACTTCCAGTCCTATGTCTGTTTTGCTCTTGGCAGCCTGTGTCTCTGCAGTGCTGTCAGTTTTTCGGTCACAGTCCAGACCTTTGATGTGGCTGACTTTCCCCTAGCCAAGATCCTGACAACAAATTTGTCATTTATTTTCCCATAGAAACAACTTTTGTCTTTACCAAGTGTAAAATCCACATCCCATAGGCTGAAGCGATGCAACAAGGTTTGCATTTGTCCACTGAAAAAAGCAGCCCTTGGCTGGCACACAGCAGCGAGTTGATGTGAGCAATGTGCCTAGATGAACCTGCACCAGGAAATCAGTGGCCAGTAGTCACCATTGGTAAGATGTAGCCAAGTATTATCACAAAATAATCTTGTTTTTGTGTTTTTGAGGGGAATTGTTTACGGTAGGTTGTCAAGCCACTGGTCAAATACAGAATAACCTCTGAAATGCAGAAAAACCTCTAAAATCACACTAGTAGAACAGCATGTTAGTTGCTAAAGCTATGTGGGAAAGACTATTTGGATAGTGCCACAACTTAGTACCTGCACTGGGGGTTAGATTTACACCATTATCCTGCCTTCTGGGGCATTTCAGTACCTGCCTGAAAATTAAGCTTGCCCAGGAACCTCGGAGCGCCTGAAGGCAGTGTGTTCAAACACACATAGCTTGCACATACCGTTCCTTCGCTGACTGAGAAAACTCAGTGCAGAAATACTCTGCTGGATCTGTGCCCTCTGAAGAAGGATCTATGCAACAGTAATTTTCAATGTCCTAATTTCAGTCCTAGGTTTTTTTTTCAAAAGGCAATTGGAACTGACGGCAGCTTATCTGATTTTAGCCCCTGTTTCTCCAAGTCCCACAGATTGCTGCTCATCTTAATCTTTAATTGACTGAATAACTGATGACAAGTCAGAACTTCTTTGCTGCGCGTACATGAACGCAGAAATCTTTGTCTGGTCTACAGCTAAACTTTTATCTTACTCCATATTGAATTGCTTCTGTTTTCAGCTCCTTGGCAAACTGAAACCACCAAATCCTGACAAATTTGTTGTGCTGCCAAGAACGTGAGTAACTCAGCTGCTGGTACGCTGTGTCAAATACCTCTTTGCTTCTGTGGTGTAGTAATCCAGTGGGAAACATGCATCCTCATTTGATCCAGTCAACTTCTGCACTTGGCTACACTGCCCGGTATGAAGTTTCTGTCCTCTGTTGCTCATGCTCCGTTCCATATGGTTCACTTACTTGCTTTTCTTGCTCCTTTTTGTTTTTTCTAAATCATTCTGCTTTCTCCTTTTGTGGGTGTGTAGGCATTTCATATTCGTATTCCTTTCCTTAATGAACACAGAGTACTTCATAAGCAGCTAAGTCTAATTATAACTGTAGATTTGTATCCAAGAGTAGCATCTACAGGGAGCATCTCCTATCATAGGCAGTATAAATTAGGACACACTCCCCCCCCACCCCCAAACAGCTAATGTCACATGAAGTTTCACCCAACAGTCTCTTTTCTGTGTACCTGCAGCGCAATCAATGTGTGGGGCTGCCTGGAGTATTCGGCTTTCTGTACCTAACAGGAAGTGTGGGAGAATAAGGTTGATTTTTAGATCTTTGAATGCTAACTGCAGATTTAATTTCTAGAGTTGCTTCATCTCAATCACCTGAGGCATAAGGGTGTTTCTGTGTGTGATCAGACAGATACTGGCTTGCTCAAGTAGAAGCTTGCATGCCCTCTAGTGTATTATTTATGATTAAAACCCAGCTAGTTTCAAGAAGCACAGCTTCTTCCCAGCCTTTTGGAAGGCTGTTCCAAGACCTACCAGACACGCTCTTAAGCTGGCAGTGCAGAATATATAATTTCCTTTTGTTAATTTTACTCCCAACTTTGCCTAGTTAACTATACTGTGAACAGCTGTGGTATCTGTAACCTTTGTTTGAAACTGCCCAAACAACTTTGCTTTATATCTTGGAAAACACCATTACCATTTTCTTTCTACTGCAGCAGCCCAGAATAAGAACTCTTTTCCCCAAGTACAGTGGCTGCCCAGAAAGGCAGCAGAGCGCCTCGGAAATGAACCTAAATCAGCAATTCACAAAGAGGAGTCCTGTGCTCACTTCAGGATTTGTTTCTGGTCCCCTTTGTCTTTTCAAGTAGCTTAAAAGAGTAGCAGAGGAACATTAAAACAGAATAAGAAAGTCTCTACAGTATGTAGAGAAGCTGGTTTAGGGGAACGTGTCAGAATATGGACAAAATCTCATAGATGTCACAGCAGCAGCTCAGACCTGTTTTTCAGCTGTTCTCCCTGCCCACCAGTGAAAGAGAGAAAAGCTAGAACCAAACAATTACTTTTGAACACGCGGTCTGGGACTGACCTGATGCTGAAACTATGGAGTCCTGCAGGCCAGTCTGCGCTCTCCCCTTGTGCTAGCTTTAGCCAGGGGTTGAGACACCCATTCATTTTGGAAGCAACTGCAACACTTTGGTTTCTGCAGTTCCCTTTTCTCAAGCCTTGTATGTTGGCATCGCGGCTGAAGGTTGTTGCCGCTATAAATTCAATAGCGTGAGCGCTCCCAGCCCTGTTTCAGAAGGAAGTCTTGCAGGTTAGCCCTCAGTACTTACTGTTTCTTTACTGAGAGGGATGGAGAGTATTCATGCGCCCACGCAGCCAGCTCTGCTTTGAGCTTACTAGTCCTCTGCTAGAGGTTATTACAATGCACACTACGCTACTAGCTACAGTTTTATACCACTCCAGCTGTGAGCAATGCGAACATGTCTGGGACTGGAGTGGTAGCAGACTCCAAAGCAAAGCAACGCTATCCCAGCCCAAAAGAGGGAGGTGGGAGAAATGAAACACTTTTCCCCTATGACCTATTTTATGTGGCTTGGGTGATCTGAAAAGACACCTGTGTCATTTTGTTCTGCCAGGTGCAAAAAAGTGAGTTTTAGGCAGCGATATGTACACCAGGAATGAGCCTAGAGCACCTGTGTTCTGCAGTCCAGTTAGATGCCCTCCTTAAGAGCGCAGTCAGCACACGTTCTGCAACAGCACCACTTAGCGGGCTGATGATACCTCAGAGGCGATACTTTTGGCAAAGTCCTACTTGCAATGAGCGTGGGTCAGCCAGGCATGTTGGCAGTACTGAAAGCATCAAGGCCACCACCTTTCCTGTCTGTGTTAGCCACCTACTAGATGCTGTTTACCACAGGAGCTGGGTACCTGCTACTTGGAAAGATCTGAGCATCCTATCTCCAATGACAGAAGCCATGTCAGTCCCTGTCAGACCCCAGGACAAAACTGGAATGCAAACAGAGGCTATGTTGTTAGTAACCCTCCTACCGCATGTGGATGACGAGCCAAAAAGAGGTGAGTCCACACCTTACTACCAGCCCAACCTCCTCTGTCTGACACCAGTCACAACCCTTTCATACCTGAGGCACAGGACCCTCCAAGTACCAGTGGAAGGAGAGACAGGAGCAGGTCTCTTATCTCACTTGCTACTTAGCCTGTAAATTCTTTGGAGGAGGGCTGTCTGCACACCATTTAGCATAACAAAGTCTTTCTCCTTGTTACAGTGCTAAGCCCTTGTCAAAGCAAGCAGCTTTATAGCCTCACTTTCTTCCTTCCCAACTCCACAGCTTGTACAGCTGGAAAACTTACTATTTCCCATGGCATCTCTTTTATTTCTGCCACTACAAAAGTCAATACTGTCAAGCCCCAGAAAATGTGCCTCGGCATTTTGTAACAAAACTTGCCTCAATCACAGTCTGAAACATTTCAGTGACCTCCTTTTTTTTTTCCTCTTAAAATCAATCATGAGCTTGGGGCTATGCACAGTTACAATTTTCACCCTGACAGATTAGAGGTTCATCCCACCATTTCCATGAGAACAGCTGGAAAGCTGACACAGCAGCTGTCAGAATTGTATGGCAGTGACCCCCCCCCCCCCCAAGTTAAAGCAGTCAAGAGCGCATGTTACAACGGCGTCAGAAGGTGAGTGGATTTCTATTTGTATAGTTAACAAAAGCGTCACTTGGATGGCACTCTGTAGGGTACAGCTCACATACAGTATGATCGAGTTAGCAACAGCCAAGTTCACCTGCTTAGATGAGCTCCAGCTGAGCTTTTGGACAGGAACCCATCCAAAACCCAGTACTGCCATCACTACTGGGTGAGGATTGTCACGCTCTGCACCATCACTCATAATAGACAAAAGAAAAGTCCCAAAATCCTGTTCTGTTCGGATGCTTTTTCAGACGTGCCAAACTACGATGATTGATGTATTTCACAAACTTCATAGTTTCTTTGTCTCTATAAACCAAGGCCAAGCAGTTGTTCTCTGGATTCACAGTCAACAGCTAGAAGACACACAAATAATTAAGGCAGGAAATTAGTTTCACAAAAATGGCTTTGATATCATTCCTAGGAGGAAATGGACAGAACAGACTTTCAAAAGCTAATCAGAACAAAAGTCTCATCAGAAAATGAGCGATGTCACCATTTTCATATTAATACCCCTCAACCTGCAACGTTTATTAGACCACAAGGTTCATCTGAAGAGATTCTGGACTTCTATCAGTATTACTGTTCAGCAGCCTCATTATTACTCCTATTACACGTGACACTAGCAAAAAGCATTTCCCTGGAAAAGCGTGACACCTGCTACAGCCTTGTGTCTTACTTGAGGCTTCTCAAAATACCACCAGGTTCAGGTTGTATTAGGCACTGTCAGGGCCTGAGTCTTAAGCTTTGCAGCCCCGTGAAGCGGAATCCAGAGCTGCATCCACAACTTACAGTTCAGGCAAGAAGCTCCAGAGTAGGCTGAAGGCTCCAGAGTAATACTGAGCACCTTCAAGATTATGTTAACATCAAAACAAAATGTAATCATGCCGCCCCCCCCCCCCCCCGCCAACAATTAATTTTATCTAATTTACAACTAGGAACTGAGCTCCTTACCTCTTCATCTTCGCCTTTAGCAATGTAGGATGTAAAGCCACCATATTCTGGATCCCAGTCTTAAAACAGAAGAAAAAGGTTCTTAGAAAATTCAGCACTGTCCAGAGTGCCCTACTGGAGATGCAGTATTTCTGGCCAGCTCTCCGCAGCTACTGGCTACAGGACTGTCAGCAGTTTACCTTCTGCCAGGATACTTTTTTTTCTTCCGTTCGGAAGCAATTTGAACCAAATGTACTGAATTTGCCTTTTACCACAAATAGGCCATTTCAGACTGCACGGCTTCCTGTTCCCCGTATGTAGAGCAGCTTTGCCTTAGAAGATGCGTAAAAGGCTTCGGGTATAATTACAGGCATGTTTCGGGTGGTTTAAGCCACGCATTCTGGTCTCCACTGGTCCAGCAGTGCTGACCAAAGTGCTTATGTTTTAGATTTTTGTTTTCAGCTGTGCATAGCTAGCAATCAGCCTAAAATGCCTAGATGTGCCTAAAGTCACTTTTGAAAATCCTGGGCTTTGTGAATTGGAGGAAGTGATAATTTTGATGAGAAAAGAGGCAAAACAGAGCGCTTCCTTGAGCCCATACAGCCACCAAACACTCCCACCCTGCCCAGAGCCATTGCTTAGTGAGGAGTGGAAAGGTCTTGGAGACTGGCACCTCCCCTCTGCCCCAAGAGGACCTGCAACGCGCCACCTCCTGGGTCGAGCAGGAAAGGTTACGAGGAAGCAGCATCAAAGCTACAGAGAAGGCCAGAATCCCAAATCTTTGTGTTAGGGACTACTGAAACTACTTCTGCAGAAGTGAGGACTAGGATAAAATCTAAAGAACCTTTCTATACAGGAAAAAGCAGGGGAACTTTGGCTATTGCAGCACTGTGGAGAATTCAAAAATGCTTGCTTTTAAGCATATCTTGTCAAGGGGAGTCCGACACCTTTCTCTTTTGTCCACTTACCTTCACAGCCACAGAAAAAGAGCAGGTCCAGAGCAAATTCTGTTGCTTGGGCGTCATGAACTAGAGTATAGTGCCCGTGGGTCCAGCGCCTCAGCTCCCCTGCACACACAGGGGCACCTGAACCTATGGAGAGAACAAACATCTCAACAGTCAGGGAAAACAGTGAAGCTGCACTACAGCTAACTCCTGCTAAGCTCAAGGCAGGCAGGCCTAAGTTCCTGTACTGTCTCTTCACACCACCGAAAGTTGTGTTTGCCAGAGCCAGCAAAGTGTAAAGGGAAGAAAAAATAAAGTCACAGATCTCGTTAGCTTAGAGTCACCTCTAGAAAAGAAGTTATGTCCTTTGCATGATGGGTGTGAGGGGAGCCAAGATCTGCTCTTTGAGAGATCCGAGCTCTGATGTGCTTTGGATTAAGCCAGTTCATCCTTTTCCCCCCCCCCCCCCCTCTTTTCCCAGGTTGGTAGCAGATCCTCATGAGGATTTATGGTAGACCTCTGAACTTCGAAAGCCAGCAACCTATCTGTTCTGAAAGTACACTGAAACTACTAGATGCTTCCAGAGAAGAAGGATATGGCTCTGAACTCACTCTTCATGTGCTATCCCAGGCAGGTACATCAGACTTAGAGAAAACCTTTCTTTTCTTATGGCTACAGCTCAGTTTTCAACTTATGCAGCCCCAAACTATGCCCTTCTCATACGCTAGTCAGTCACAGCCATTCAAGACAGCCAGAACATGAAAGAATTGGTTAAAATCATATAGAGGGAACATGGCAAATGGAAGTAGCAAAATGATTGGCAGTGCAAGTCAGAAAAACAAAGCCTTTTTAGCAAGTAAGCATTAAGGGTGGGATTTTCAGTAGCGCTCTGTTCTGATTACCTTTTCTTCCAGTGTCCACTGACTTGACTGAGCGCAAGATGAGCATTTTTAAGAATTCTACCCTTAAACTTCAAAACCACTGCCTTAAACAACACCAATGCATGAGTCCAAAATTAATCTTTTATAGTAGTGATATGTCATTGCTGACAACTAAGTGGTTATTTAGGGTGGCAGCGTCTTCTGAAGGGCTAGGGTTAAATCCTAGTTTTAGGCATCAGTTTGCTAATTCTAAAATTATCTTTACTTCTGATCTGCTAACTTTATTCTACTTGCTTTGATCTTTCATAGGAGAATTGTTTTATATGAAACAGGAGTATGTGGATGTAAAAGCCACATAACTATTGACAAAAGATTATTGGGTAGCTAGATTAAAAAAAAAAAAAGCGTCAACTCCTACAGAAGTCTCACGCCCCCAGTCCTGCCCTTAAATAAGACTTCAGATTGACAAGGTATGTTCAAAATGCTGCTACAACATGGTATCTTCAGGTTAGTCATGATTAGTCATTAGTCTAATTAGTTAGTCAATTACCCCAAAAAAGTGATTAATGACTAACTAATCTGCCATGCTTTGAATCTAATGTTGGCGCTGGTGCCTGTGCAAATGATTGCAGTACAAGGTGAAATCCGAGTCCCAGGAAAAGTTACTGGAAGTTCTACTGCTGACATCCTTTAATGCCAGGATTTTGCTCAAGTCCTTTCAGCACTGCTGCTGCCCTACCTACCATTCTGTGTCTCGCCATCTTGCACTTCAGGGATGTTGTCAGGCTGGTCTTGTTGATGGGCATTGCTGTCAGCCTGTGGTTCAGTCTCCTCCTGCTTGGGTTTGGGAGTGCTGTGTCCAGCAGTGTCTGCAGCTCTTCCTTCTCCGGCATCTTCATCCTCATCAGAGGGAGCCAGGAAGTGCAGCTTTAGGCCAGTGAAGTTGGAAAGCAGCAGAAACAAGGCCTCGGAGCGTAACAACTGCAGGAAGTTCTTCAGGATGTCAGGGAGACTGTCTTCCTCTGCTATCTCATACAATCTGAAAGATAGCAGAGGAATCAGCAACAGATAGCCAACAAGGACATTTCCATGGGGACAATATCAGTCAGTGCAGCCTCGTGGCACTTCCTGCTTGGCCTGATCAATAGGAGCCAGATGTTGTCATTCAGCAGCTTGCTGCATCCCTACCTCTTATTGGATGGCCCCCGGCTACTCCACTGGATGTCCTCTTTCTCCAGAGCTTCACATAGTAGTTGGAATTTCTCTTTCTAGTAGAGAAAGATAGGGCAGAAGCTTTAACATTTAGTTCCCATGTCTCCCCTAGTGTGCTGGAACCAGCCACCCTCTATTCCCAGATAAGGCCCAGCTGTTTCCTCTAGCTTGTTCAAGGCTCTTAAGGACTGCTGAATTGAGGGCACTAGGCTGGGCATCATGTCTTTCTAATGCCAGTGACTAATGGCTATGAAAAGTGCTACTTGACTGTCTGCTGGGTGAGAATGCTGTTTGCTTCACTGAGGTATGGGTAAAGAGGTAAAACAGACTTGCGAAGAAAAGCCATTCAAGTAAATCATGATTTTTCTCATTTGTCTCACATATGTGTTGAGTTCCCTGTTTGCTCCTAAGCCATGAGGGCTTGAGGGATAGGAGAGGATACTCTGGTCATCTCAGTGCTAGGAAGCAGGAAGAATGACATGTGTTTCCATCTTTCTGCTTTGCTTCTTGTAAGAAATAAGAACGTTGAAGCAAAGTTTGCGATTCACAATGTCCCTATGCAAAGTGTAAGCCACAGGCTGTATGATTTGCTGGGCACCTGCAGCAGTTTGCAGGCAGCCAGCAGGTGATCCATCCCTTTAGGAAGTGAAACTAGAAGGTGTTTTAGTTGACAGCTGTGCAAGCAAGGCCCTTCCCAGTCTGCATGACATGTGGCACATACCAGCCCTGTGACCTGTTCTGGTAGACTGCATCAGATTGAACCACTGGGCTCACCTTAAGAAAATCCTTCAGGAGAATTTCTGATCGCTCCTCAAATTCCTCCTGGATTTGAGCTTGGGAGTCCATGTCCAGATAAACCAGATTGATCCACTCATACAAGATTTCATGCTGGAAAGGAAACGGGTTTGAATGCTGGATTTGCAAATGTAAAAAGGATTCCCTACTTCTTCCTCACCCAACTGGCCAAAGGCCTGTATTCCTCCCCTCACCCACACCTTTCTTTTCCTTTTTTAATTGTGGTAAGAGTATTTGCTGCATTCTCTGCACTATTACAAGTACATAAGTGGACAGAGAATCATAGAAAAAGTTAGGTTAGAAAGCATCTACTCCAACCTCCTGCTCAAAGCAGGTCCAACTTGATCCAGGCACAGGGTTGCTCAAGGCCTTGTCCAGTTGAGTTCTGACCATCTTGAAAGATGAAGATTCCCACAATCTCCCTGGAATTTCCCATGTTGCAACTTGTCCCCACTGCCTCTTGTCCTACCACTGTGCATCTCCAAGAAGAGTCTGGCTCCAAATTCAATATACCTTCCCATTAGGTAGCTGAAGACTGCAACTTTCAGCCTTCTCTTCTTAAAGCTGAACAAACACAGTCCTCAAAGCTAGCTTGTTTTGTGCTACAAAGTGAAAGGCAAAATCCTCAGTGGTCTCTCCTTATCAATTACTTCTAAGGAGAGTCTGCATTTAGCCAGTATCTTTCATCCTGGGTCCCCAAACCATCTATAACATCCAAGAAATTAACTAGCTACAAACTTGTGGACAGGAAACAAAAAGGAGCATGGAACAAGTTTAAGATTAAAGTGTCCCCAAGCCTGAATGTGTCCCAAGTAAGTATTCCAGGGACACGGAAGTGCGGGTAAGCAGATCTAGGCTTGCTACTCACATCGTAAGGGATGTGTGGGCTCCTTGACAAAGGGGCTTCAATGTAGCGTGGAGGTCTGTTTATTGATGGGCCATGAAACCAGCCACTCACTGACAAACGGCACTTCTCCTCAGACAGAACTTCTGACACCTGGAGCAAAGTGGAAGGGCATATTGCTGTTTAGACTACATAACATTTAAGGACCAGCTGTAACAGGCACCATGCAGACCTGTAAGAGATTGACCTGCCTCCAGAGAGCCTACCACATAAAGATCAGACAAGGGCTAGAAGTGCATTATTCTTGGTTCAGAGAGCGAAGGCTAAAGCAGAGTTTGATTTGCTCAAGTCTGTTGTAGATTTCCAGAATCCTAGCCCAAGCTTTCACTTAAAGCTCCCAACAGAATCTATCCCCTCCCCCTGAGAGCCAGGGTGAAGGCTGAAATATTTTATTAGAAGTAAAAGCATTTTAGGTTTTTCCATTTGTTCTGTTGAACTGGCTACCAGAGTCTGCAAAAACTAGCTGTCACAGGTTAACCTGGAACTCCGAAACCACATGAGGAGCTCTGGGGAACAGTTACCATCCATGGCCACAGCAGGCTGTATGGCTCTACTTATTTTGTCTTTTACTTTTTAAAAAAGTGCTGCAGTACAAGCCATCAGGAGGAGCATTTGTCTGACACCTTTGGCTCTGGGTTAAAGGTCTACATATCTAATAGACTAAGAGCTGGCCCTCTATTCTGGTATTTTACCTGGTCTGTGGAAACCGCTGTTTTTTGCACAGTGATTACCACTGCTAGATCTTGATTTTGTCAGATTGTGCTCTGATATAAATTGGGCTAAATCAAACAATCTCACATTCTAGAGTGCTGTACTGAATAATGAAGAGAGAGTCACCCCCTTATGACTGGTTGCACATAAAGCAACATAAAGACCTTGCACTGGTTTTTCAGGACAGTCTGGTGGAAGAGAAGGAAGAAACAGAGCCTATTCTGGAAAAGGTTTTGGCTTGTACTGATTGTTATGGAGCTGTAGTGGCCCTCTCCTTGCCTGAATTAAAAGTTTGCTAGCTAACTTGGAATGCCTACAGTAATCCTAAATTGCTTGGGAAATGGAAAACAGAAAAATGCTCTTCTTAAACCATGCTTGCTATTAGAAGACCAGGGACCCGCTCTGCTCACCAAATGCCCAAAGCTTTATTTGATATCTGCTTAAGAAGTGTACACCATGAAGGCCAAAATCCAAAGATCTACTAGGAATTAATGACTAAATGCTCTTTGCCAAATGTCTGAGAGGGATTTAAGGCTGGCATGTGCTATGAAGGCTTTGTATCAGTCTGATCCTGACATAGTCCTCTAACGGCAATTTGTGGGCTCTACGATTTACTGATGAAAGGATCAAAGAAATGATTTGATGGTTCAAAAGATACTCTGGCAATAACCAGTGAGGTGCAGGTCTGGAAGCTTCTGATCCACAGCACTCCCAGTTAAGTCAGCTGAGTTTTTAATGCCTGTGTTAACAGTATCAGAGACAGTACACAGGACCCTGAATGGTGCTAATGCACGGGATTAAGTCTAGGTCAGTAGGAGGCAGTCACAAGGCTAAGTGGCACATGGATTTATATGACAAGAGTAAATCACTAACTGAAAACAACTAGAGCAGTGACCAAATAGTTGTTTCTGTTAATTAATTATAAAATATAAATAACAGAAAAGTAAACCTAAGCAGTCTAGCTGCAAACATGCCTGACCTACATCACTACACTCACTGCTCTTCTTCCTCTCCAGTCTCCTGCTCTTTGAAACTATTTGTTACAGTCCATGGCATTCTCAAGTAAGCAGGAGTTTCAGGTTTCAGCCAGGTGTTCATATGAAGCAGTTCCACAGATTACACTCACGCTTTTTCCAGCCATCTTCCTGTTATGTGCCACAAAATGCTACTTAACCATATCAGCACATCTACTGTAGGGTATCACACCACATCTGCGTTACCAAGCTAGTACAGCCAAATCCGCATAGTCCCCTACTGGGGCAAGGTGACGTACTGGGGAGCATTTCTGCCAGCAAAGTCACGGCATCTGCATGAAAAACATGAGCTAGTGCAACAAAAGCCCTCTTCTATCACCACAGCCAAGTCCACAGCAATGGTTTGTCAGTGTAGTGACAGAAGGTATAGATGAGAACTTCTTCCCCTAAGATGATGAATCTAGACTGCTGGAATTTTGTAGTTCAGAGTTGGCTTTGTCAGTTCTTGTCCTCCTTATAGTCATGAGCCTTTAACACACAGCATTTAACATGAGTGTCTGTTCTGACCAGCTACATTTCTCTCTTTCTCTTCTACCCTCCCCATCAAGACTGTAATAACATACAAAGTGAATCACCACAACAGTGAGAATTTAAAAATGAACAAAATGCAGGTCCTTGCCTGGTGGAAGGAGACTGGAGACACTTCAAAGAAAGCCAGTGTGTTCCATGAAGGCACTAATGACTTGACGATTTGCTGTGGCTGAAAGTGTTCTGAAGAGGAAGAAAACATGCTCTGGTTAAGATCTGACTTAGCGCTCACTAGCAACTGTCATTTCCCTCTGACTTTATGACATTGTGACTGGTCAGACACGTGGCTGTAAAGGACAGAGCTTAGAGCAAGAGACTGTGAGGAATCAGCGGACTTCTGTTGCTGGAAAGGGAAGTTATCTCCATCGCTTAGAAGCTCACTGCACAGTTACTGGCATCATTTCTATCCTGCCTCCATTTCTATGCCCTGCAAAAAAGTGGCTAAAAAAAAAGGATTCCCCTCTTTATTAGCTTCTTTTCCTCAGCTGTCATCCGTTAGCATAGTCTGGAAAGACTGCTACAGCCCATCTCTTTCCAAGGTGCAAATTTTACCAATACATCAGCTTCCCTGGACTGAGAAAAATCTTCCTTGTACCATCCGCAGGGAGAGTTGCTGCTGAGAGCAAGTAAGCTTCATCTTTTTCAGTCACCATCTGTGACTCTCACCATCTGTGCTATACAAGTCCAGCGTTCCTCCATCGCTCTTCTCCCATGGTGGCACGAGGTACAGGATAAAGGCAATTCTCCGACCTTCCAGCTCATCATCATGGCACAGCAGGACATCTGCAATTACACAAATTTTACTACAGTAGTGCCTTTCTATCATGTGCATGACTAGCTGATTTATTTCAGTGGCTGCTTCCCGGTTTTGCCCCCTGCAAGGACATAACAGGAAAAAACATGCCCTTCTCAAGAACTGCATTTTTACTTGTCTGCATCACTAATCCAGAGAGATTATCTTCTATGAGATTTCATTACAATTATGAAGTTAAGCCTCTTGTTATGCCTCCCTCTGTTGCTGTCACTGGGCACAGCAGGAACAGATCCCTAAGTTTACCAGTTAGTCAAACTCTTATTCTTAAATGCACAACTGCCCTTTGAGAAGGTTTGTTGCTGGGCTGGGGGGAGGGCAGGAACAGAAAAGCTGGACCAACAACTGGTTGTACAAAGAGACTTTAAAAAAGTAGAATTAACAGAAGTTAATTTTACATGACTAAAAGGCTATTACAGTTGTAACCCATTCCTGGACTCACTACGATGACATTTTAGCATCAGACTTTGCAAGCTAAACTGTGGCATGTAGAATCTGAACACACAACCCTTTACATAGAAACATGCATCCAGGGAGTTGGGCAGCAAACGCTGGCTGAACGTCTCCAAAAAGGTGGGGGGCTTGCAACAACACTGGGCCCAAGTAAAACTATTGGCAGCATGACTACAGCAATCATTTTTCCATAATTTGGACTCAGCTTGTTTCTTGTTTGAGACTGATGTGCTGGGCGATAGCTTCTAGGACCTCTTAGGAGTGGGAAAGGGTGGTGGTGAGCTTTGTGATTAGGTCTTCTGCAGAAATATAGTTTCTTACACACCCAGGAAAGCTTTGGGGAAAGGATCGCTTACTGACTGACCAGTATATTCATATTTAGCGCAGGATAGGTCGATCGTTGGCTCCAGTTCGATCTGGGTGACAGCAGAAAGCCACGCTCGGAATTCTTCAGAGAGAGCGTGCCTGGGAAGACAAGCACAGGGTAAGCATCCTCCTGATTTATAGAGCACATTACCAAGGGTATGAAGCCTAAAACTACTTTTATTATTACCTCTCCTCCAACTATTTAAATAGTTGAAGCTACTACTTCTGCCAGAGGCACCGTATTTCTGCAAAACTCTACAGCAGTTGGCCAGGAAAAGTCTAGCATTCACAGGATCACTCACAATACCCAGGCAATAAATACAAAATTAGTTGTACAGGAAACAGATAAACATTTCGGAATGGTAAATGATCAAGAGATGAGGGTTAATGGCCGAATGAGATTAGCGTGCTCAGGAGAAAATGATCAGTCGGTTAACGTGAAGCAGAGGCTGTTCCTCAGAACGGCTTTGGGGCACGCCGGCCTTCGCGAGGGGTAGCGGGGCCGCACAGGAAGAGGCCGGGCGCCCCGCGTAGCCCACGCTCTGCCGCCAGACCCCGGCGCGACCCTCCCCCCGCCTTTAGCAGCCCCCCCCGCCGCGCGCCGCGTTTACAGCTGCCCGAAACACCGCGAAGAAACGAAGCGTTTCGGTGCAGAGGGCGGGGAGCTTTGCCCGCCTCGCGAAGGCGCCGCACCTCAGAGCGGCGACGTGGGGCTCCGGCCTCCCGCGCAGCTCCTCGGACTGCCGCGGCCCATGGAAAAGAAGGAGGGACGGGGGTTAGCGGCGGCGGCGGGGCGGCGCGGGGAGCGGAGCGGCGCGGGGCGCGGGCCCACCTGCCGCAGCGAGAGCAGGTCGTTGCGCCGCCCGCGGAAGCCGAGGCCCAGCAGCTCGTCGCGCAGCGCCGCCGCGAAGGCCGGGCCCGCCAGGAAGCCGGGGATCAGGCCGTGCCGGAACGGGGCCGGCTCCAGCGCCGCCGCCTCTGCGAACAAAGAGCCGCCGGTGAGCGCGGCGCCCGCCGCCGCCGAGGGGGGCCGCGCCGCGCCACGCCGCGCCACGCTCGTACCGTGGCGGAGCGGCTCCCCGCGGCGCCAGGCCGCCGCCGCCCGCTCCCGCAGCGCCGCGTCGCCGAGGGCGGCGCTCAGCTCAGCGCGCGCCCCCCGCTTCTCCCGCTTCTTCGCCGGCAGCGCCGCCGCCGCCGCCGCGCGCCGCTTGGCGCTCATGCCCGCTCCCGTCTGACACCGCCCCCGCCAGACTACAACTCCCAGGCGCCCCCGCGCCGCTCCCCCGGGCCAATCGGGCCGCGCGGGGGCGGGGCGGCATTCCGCTGGCCAATGAGAAAGAGGGGGAAGGGCGGAGCGCCGCCCCCAAAAGCCAGTGAGACGGCAGCGGGCGGTGCTGCTCGCTGCAGCTGGTAAGTCGCTTTTGGGGGGTGGCAGAGCGGCTCCGCTCTATGGTCGGTGCTGCCGGAAGTGGAGGTGGGCGGTTCCGGCGAGGCGGCGCGCGGAGGGTGTGTGCGGCCCGGCGGGGAGGTTAATGGCGGACGCGGTTCCCGCCGCCGAGCAGTGACCCGCGCCCTCGCTGCCTCCCGCCGCGCTCGCTCCGGCCCGGCGCCGCCATGTCCGTGGTGCCGCCCAACCGCTCGCAGACCGGCTGGCCCCGCGGGGTGAACCAGTTCGGGAACAAGTACATCCAGCAGACGAAGCCGCTCACGCTGGAGAGGACCATCAACCTGTGAGCGCGGGCGCCGCCGCGCCTCTGGGGTCGCCCCGGCTCCGCCGGCCCCTCCCCTCCCCCCGCCGCGCTCGCGAGCCCCTTCCCGGCCCGTGAGCAGCCGTGGGGCCGCCCTTGGGAGGGGGCGGGAAAGCGGGAGCCTCCGGGGCAGCTGCTGCCCGGCTCGGCTGGGCCCTCCGCGGGGCCCCTAGGGCCGCCGGGCTCTGTCCCGTCCCTTCTTCCCCCCCCCCCCCCCCGGGGGTGCTGGGGCTCGGGAGAGCTGCCGAGTGGCAGGCTTAAAACGCGCAGAGAGCGATCGCTTCTTGCACAGTGTCCTGTGAAGCTGCAGAGCTCTGTGCCTCGGATGCTGCGCATACTGAAAGCTTACCTGTGTCAGGGGAGCGTGAAGCACTGCTATGAAGCTGTTCCGAGGGTCATGAAATATATATAAAAAGAAAAATCTGACCCGGGAAACATATAAGCTGCAAATAACAGAAAGTTGGGGAGTATTGCAGGTGGCACATATGCCTCTCTCTTCATATACCCTTCCACAGGCACCCACCTTCGACTACATGTAGAAAAATAGGCTGCTGGCCTAGGGAGCCTTTGGGCTTACCCAGTGTAGCCAGTGTTTAGGTACGCCAGGTGTTTCCTGACTGTGCAGCACAGGTTTTTTAACTTAAAGCTAAAGTGCTTGCTACCACATGAAGCATGAGGTTTCTACTGTAGATACAAGCTATTCGCTTAAAGTATTTGCTTTCTTTGTATGAGAAGTCATATACTTTAGCTAGCTTTTTACAATAAGCTCTGATGCATTTTTTGATAAGTGTGTTTGTGAAGCTGCAAAGCCAACAAATATTAACTATGGTAGTCAATACTCAATTTTAGCTATTAATCAGGGATGGATATACTGTTTGGTATATGAGAGCTAATCTTGTTGAAGTTCAAATAACAACTTCAAAAACTGGGACTTTTTTATAGTGTTTGTTTCCGTGAAGGAAAAAAAGGTTATGTTATCAGCCCCAACTCTTTTATTATAAGCTAAGGATTTTGAGGTACCAATGGCTATTAATATGATCTGTATCATATTTTCTAGGGAAAAGAGTGAGAATACCTATTTTGGAGAATATAAAAGGGAAATTAATGAGGAAAAAAAAATGGAGACAGTTTTAAGCTATAAGTGAAAAGGTGGGGAGGGAATGCTTGCTAACAAAGATATCTTTAATAAGGAAACTAGTTGTGTTTACTCATTGTAGATACCTTTATTAGCAAGCATTTCCCCGGCCCTTTTCACTTACAGTTTAGAACTGAACCTGGGTTGTGATTTCTCCATTGTGAAGAGTGGAGGAAACTTGGGGGAGGGGGAGAGGGAAGTGTTTCTTAAGTTTGATCTGATTTTGAAGACCAGGTGTTGGGGGGGGGGAAAAATACTTGAGGAGACCAATTTCAAGGTAAAAATTCCATGTGAAATCTGCCATTAACTCAGATAATGAAGCTGCTGTATGCCACAAGTTAATAACACATTTCAGTACAGTTTTATTATTCTGTTGCCCTGAACCCATTTTCCTCACCCTTTTTACCTTAACTTGATGATGCTGTGTCCCCAACAACCCTCCTCCCTCCAGGCCTCCTACTATCAGACCTCTGTGTTACTTTTAGTTGTACAGTAATTTTTCCTAATTTTTCCTGTTTACTCTCTGTGCTTTGCAAGACTCCATTTTTTTTGCCCAAGTTCTTTCTCCAGTTCTTTTATCTACTCAGTCCCTTCTCCTGGAGAAATCTTGAGGTTTCCACTGTACAATCGCTAGAGAATCTAAAGGTCCAACATTAGCCCAGCCAAGTGATCTGTTCAAACTCTTGTTTTTACTCCAGGCATCTGGCCCTTCACTTAAACACACAATGTTACCTGTCCTCTGTGACCCGGCTGCCTGACTTCCCACTTCAAAACAAAACTGCCTTTAACAGCTTAGTTCTCAGGCTCTTGACTCCTTCTGCAGAAAAACAACTGTCCTATGCAACTTCCTTCTCTCCCAGCAGAGTCGCTCTTCTCTCTTGCCCTCTTCCCAGTTCTTCTCAGTGCCTCAACTCCCTTCTCCTCTGCAATGTGGAGGTCAAAGAGAGTGACTGTTAAATTGTGGTTGCTGCTTGTTCTTTTGCAGTTCTTTGCCGCCTTCTTTTGAATCAACATCACGACAGCCTATCAGTCAGCATGATTTTCTGCACTTCTATATCGTAGTGCAGATCTCTGCATATTATGGACCCCATAACTCAACTTGCCAACAAGAACTTCTAGTCCGATGCTATGAATCAGCTACTGTTTGCTTGAGTACAGATAACTCTGCCTTGGGATGAATGCTGTGTCATAATAGCATATGTGATTTTTAACTTAGATTTCTTATCATGTAGTAACCCTTTTTTCTTGTAGGTATCCTCTTACGAATTATACATTTGGTACAAAGGAGCCCCTTTATGAGAAGGACAGTTCAGTGGCAGCTCGGTTCCAACGCATGAGGGAAGAATTTGACAAGATTGGCATGAGGCGGACAGTGGAAGGGGTTCTGATCGTGCACGAGCACAGGCTGCCCCATGTACTGTTACTGCAGCTGGGTACAACTTTTTTCAAGCTGTAAGTGTCTGCTTCTTGAATATAACTTTTTAGTGTAACTTAAAAGTCATAAAGCACTAAATGTGTAGATTAGAGGTTAAAGTGTGACTAGCTCTGTTAGGTCTTGAATGTTTGATTCATTTGTTACAAAGGCTTAGTTGGGAAAAATATTTTGAATGGTGAGGTTTTCTTGTGAAAATGATTTTTGGGAGGGAGCAAAAATAGATTGGAGTCTAAACATTTTTCAAAAATCTTTATTGAAGAGTCCTTCTAGTTTTTTTCATTAATCTTGATTTAAATGGTTCCCCACAAAAGTTTTTTTTTTCCTGCTTTAATGAGTGCTATTCTTGAGATTAGGACAGATACAGTCAATATTTACAACCCTTTCTTCAAGTCTTTTCTGGTGCTTTTCTGTTATTGTTAAAACTTTACCTTTTAAGCATCCTAGTTATTATCGTGTATATAGCACTTCTGGATACTTTTCTAGAAGGACATGCAGTAGCCATTTTGGTCACAGTTTTGGTAAATGCTATGTTACTCTGTCTTCAAATTTGGCGAAACAAGATTTGGGACTTCAGGCTGAAGGGCCTTGAATGAATTTGTAACTCCCTACCTGGAAGCACATCTACACTTACCTGTGAATGTCTGTAAATGTAATAAAGCATAACTTTAGCTTTCATCATTGGTTATCATCAATAATATCATTGATTATTTTAACAGACCTGGTGGTGAACTCAATCCAGGGGAAGATGAGGTAGAAGGGCTCAAACGCTTAATGACAGAGGTCAGTTTTCTTATGTTGCTATACTAGAATGTCATAGAACGCTGAATTATTCTAGAGCTAATAGAATAAGCCAAAGCATTAAAATAGTTGTCTTACCATTTCTGTCATTTTGATGCTTTTGTGATTGTTTGTAAAGATGCTTACTGCTGCTGTCAGGTTGTGAAACATTGTGCTTCATTCTTCCCGTTGGTCTTACAGCACTCCGTTCAACTGAATATAACACAGAATTTGAAATGCTTTCTAAAGTGTCCTTGTCCTGTGTCACTTTATGCAAAAGTAATCTAACATTCTAATAAAAGTTGTTCCAGCCTGGCTCTGAACTACATCAGACCCTTATTACAGCATCTCTTTGTGCTTCCAGTGTGTGTTTTCTAAGAATATGGCATGGGGTGTTTACAGTTTTGACTGTAACTGGATTTTTGATAGATACTGGGGCGCCAAGATGGTGTTCAGCAAGACTGGGTAATTGATGACTGCATTGGTAACTGGTGGAGACCAAACTTTGAACCTCCACAGGTGAGTACTCAGGTCTGCATTTATGTTCTTCAGAGTCAAATACTGATTGTTCTCACAGAAGCCTTCAACTTGCCAGTTGGGTTTCTTGAGCACCTGCTGCATGAGCAGGTAGTCCTGCTGTGTTTCACTGTCTTCTCCTTTCCTCTGGCTGAGGAGAAGGGATCCAACCTACAACCATTTTCTTCTGGAAACCCTTTTTCCCTCCTTATGCCTCTACCAATAGACAAGTAACCGCTGGATGTAGCAGTTTCTGGTCCTGTGCTGAGCTAGACACACCATTTAAACTCCTGTTTTAGCCATGATGGAAACTCCCGCCCTGGTACATCTGAAACAGATGCCATGTAAACAAAATAATCTCATTACCTGATTTCTAAATGCTTTAATACTGAAAATACTTGCTCAGTTTGCTGCCACGTGTTTCTGTCTTGCTGGGTTCTTTTAACTGGTTATGAGTACTGACATCTCTTTAGATAGATCCTGTAAGCAGTCATGAAGGCAACAGCATTCTTTTCCGAGTACATTCTTGTAAAAGTGTTTTTCATTGTCTTATACCATGAAAGAACAATATATGACATGCTGAAAGCTTCCACAGTGCTCTCCTGAATCTCTTAGTTATGGAGCAGCACTTAAGATCGTGCAATACTTTCAAATATCTGTATGAGTAAATTTGTTGCTTTTTCTTCCAGTACCCCTATATCCCAGCTCATATTACAAAACCAAAAGAGCACAAAAAGCTTTTCTTGGTCCAGCTTCAAGAAAAGGGTAAGTGTTTGCAACAGAGGATTGCATTTATAAAACTCTGTAAATACTTCCATTTCATGCAAGGAAGCGTGGTAGCAAGATTCATATGTTTGCAGGTTTTTAATGATCAAGCATAACTAAAAAAAAATTAAAAAGTGCTGGGGTCAATTTTGAAGGTACATGAGCTTTTTTGAATGTTTCTAGTACATTCCCATTCCTGCTCCTATGTCAGTTTATGTACAGCACATGAGCCCCATGTCCAACTATAAATGAAATAAAGCCACTCTAATACTGCAGTGCTATATGCAGTGATCTTGTCTTTGGGTGGGGATGGGGAGTGATATCTTGGCTGAATGCTTGGTGTTTTATCATTTAATATCAATCAACTCGTATTTGTTCTTAGCTTTGTTTGCAGTCCCAAAAAATTATAAGCTGGTAGCTGCACCATTGTTTGAGCTCTATGACAACGCACCAGGATATGGACCCATAATTTCCAGCCTTCCTCAGCTTCTGAGCAGGTATATTATGATTTACTTCTATTATAGTTCCTGAGAGGTGAGGCAATACAGAAACAGTGATGATTGTCACTGCCCGGAAGAGCTTAGACATGATGGATATATAAAAATGTGAGATGGAAGAGCTGTGGAACATGAGGAATAAATAGATGGAGTTGACAGTTTAGAGATAGCGTTTCAGCTTACTAGCACCAAAGTCTTACCTGGTAGTTGAATGAAAGGAAAATCTGAAAGATAGTGAAGATGAAGCTGTGCATGTACTAAGAAATTTCTTGAGAGTATTGGGGATAGTGTGAGAATAAAAACAGACGCATATTTGAAGCACTGAATTAGGCATTCATGTTATCACAGCTTTCTGTGGTGATTAAACTTTTTTTCCCCCAGTATGTAGTTGAAGTGCATTTATAATGCAGATACCTATAGGGACAGCTGTAGTCTTTCCTTCCTTTTCCCAGCAAGCACATTCTTCAGCTTTCTTGTCGGAAAATGGCTTGTACCTCAGGTCTCCAGAGCTAACTAGTCTTACCTATTTCTGTTACTTCAGCAGATGTTCAGGAATGCCAGGCATGCTACAGCCTGTCAGCTGTTACTCGGGGGAAGCAGTTATGTCACCCACCTACTTTGGTGGAAAAATCTCTCTTAGCAGAATGTTGGAATTGGTATTGCCCATAACAAGCTTATATCGCGCTGTATATCTGTTCTCTATCTAGTCCCCATTTTGGCAACTACTGCTATAGAGGCTTTTGCCTCTGCTCCATATAAAGACAGCAGAAACTTTCTCATGAGTACTAGCAAAACACTGGCCAGTGTGATACCTCTGCAGCAGACACATTGAAAGGAAGGACATCTGGAAGTTGAGATGGATGCTTACTTTCACAGTATAGCTCATCATGAATGCCTTTACAGTGCTCTTCTGTCTGCTGTGAAACTTGGTTTACAAGAATAACTCTTCTGTTGAGTATGTCCATCTGTTACTCCTGGAGTGTATAAGGTTGGCCCTGATGACAGAAATGCTGTGAAAGAGTTGCTTAGAGGGTACAGAACTTGCACTGGTAGTTTCATATCTATGAAGCTTGCTAAAGGTTGCAGGAAGAACTAATTCTCAATATTTCATCTCCTTCAGAGGCTGATGTGCAATGCTAGCCTAGCATCTGTTGGTACAGATAATGCTCCCTGGTTATACCAAAGCTATCCTATTAAGAGTTTCTTTTTTGCTCTGTCAAAAGGAGGCTTATTAAGAACAGAAACAAAACATTTGCTTATTAATTCAAAAATGTTTTTTAAATGAAATGAGTTAAGTCTCTCACTTGGTATAATCCTTTTAATTTTAGGTTCAACTTTATTTACAACTGAATTCCCATACACCTGAAGAGTGTGGTAGAAGAAGCCGTCTCTGTGAGCACAGCTTTAAAATGTAGAGAAAAGAATACGTGTGACGCAAGGATTTTTTTTATGTCGTTCTTTCCTGAAGGCCACTAAACTTTCTATTGTATGAATAGAGAAGTGAATCTCAACTGTTTAGATAGTGGGATGGCAATGTGATATCAGTGTTTTAATCACTTTTCATTGTAATACTCACCAAATTTTTTTTGTACTACATTAAACAAAATGGATCAGATTCTGTTTGTCTTTTTTTGTCTTCTACTTTTTAGGAATATATTTTAAACATAACTTTCCTTCAGGAAAACAGGAGATCTTGGAAACATGAGGACCTAACCTATTCTGGGAGCGTTCGGATGCTCTCTGATCTGCATCCCTGAGCAGAGGATTAGTCTGAGGGAGAAACTGAATAGTATAAGTAGGTGCAATATAATTTGGAGTGTCTTTGTTAAAAGTTAGAGAACCGAATTGCTGTTTTGAGATACTCTGAATATTTAAAGGCGAGCGTGGCTGTTGTTCAAAGCTCACCAGAACTGCTCTGGAAGCTTCTGTTTGTACGGGGCTTGGACGAAATAACGCACGGCTTCTCCCTCTGCGCCCACCGAAGGGGGGAGGAAAATAAAATTCGTCTTCTAGTTTTTGTGGGGAAAATGAGAGAACTAGTCTGGAGCGGGAGCCCCACGCGCTACCCCTTACGTACGGGGGCAGTGAGCGCTGCCGCCGCGCCGGCGCTCGCGTCACCCCGCCTCGCTCTTGCCCCCGGCGCTCCCGGGCGGGGGGCAGGGGGCGGGGCCCGGCGTGACTCAGCGCCGCGGGGCGGGGCCGCAGGGCGCGAGCGGCCGCGGGGGGGGAGGGGGGTCGGAGCCGCCCCGCAGCCCGTCGGGGGCGGCGCCGGCGGCAGGGAGGGAGGGAGGGAAGGAGGGAGGCGGCGGCGGGGCGGGGCGGGCGCTAGGCCGCAGCGGCAGCCGGGGGCGGCGGGCCGAGGCCGTGCCGTGCCGTGCCGGGCGGCGCAGGAGCCCCGCGATGCCGCTGCTGTTCCTGGAGCGCTTCCCCTGGCCCAGCCTGCGCACCTACACGGCGCTGAGCGCCCTGGCGCTGCTGGGCAGCGGCCTCAGCGCCTACCGCGCCCTCAGCCCGGCCCCCGGCGGCGCCGAGGCGGACGGCGGCGCGGCGGCGGTCGCCGAGCGAGCGGAGCCCCCGCGCCGCGCTGCGGCCCTGGCCCTCGACGTCGCCTACTACCTGCTCTCCGACAGCCTCTGCGTTTGGGTGAGGCCGCGCGGCGGCGGCGGGCCGGGCTCCCCCCCCCCCCCTCCCCGGCGGCGCCGGGCCCTGCTCGCGGCCCGCGGCGGGCGCGGGGCGGTGCGGGCGCGGGCGCGGGTGCGGGCGGGCCGCCGCGGCGCAGCCTCGTGGCAGAGGCGCGGCCGCAGCGGGGGGAAGCGGCGGCGGCGGCTCCCCCGCCCGCGGGCGCCGGCTTGGGGCGGGCCGGAGCCGTCGGGGTCCGGCCTGTAACGTAACGGGCCGCGCCGGGCCGGGCCCTCGCGGCGTCGCTGCGGCCCGGAGGCCGTTAAACTGCTCCCGAGGCTGCTCGGGAGCCTCGCCTGCTCCGTCCGCGCCTCTAGAGGGCTTTCTTGTTTTGAAAGCGCCTCCGAGCGGCTCGGCAGCTGAGAAGAAGCTGTTGCTCCCGGGCAGCGGCCGCCGGTGGGGGCGCGGGGCCGCCGGGCCGGGCTCGCCTCGCCTCGCCTCGCCCTGCCCTGCCCTGCCCCGCGGCGGCGGTGCGGAGAGGCGGGTGCTCGGCCCCGGCTGCAGGCGCGGTGTAAAAAAACAGAGCCGCGCAGCTGGCGGGAACCGTTCCCACCGCCTAAACGGGAAAGGGGAGAAAAAAAGAATTCGTGCGGCTCTTGGGACCCGAACCTGACAGCGGTGTGAATACGAGCAGGTGACTCTCGCTCGCTCATCCCTGCGTGGGGCCTCGCGGGTAAAGGCTCGGCAGGGGCGCGCTGGGAGACCCAGCTGGGCGGTCGCTGCCTAACTCTGCCTCGCGTCTGTCGGGCGGAGGTGGCGTTAGGCTGTTAGACGTCCGCTTTACGACGTGCCTGCTTCACCGAGACTTGCAGTTTGGATACGCTTAAGATATTAAGCCTCTTGAGTCCGTTTGGAAACTTGGGTTTGGGAACTTTAATTAAGAGCCCTAGAAAAGTTGGTTGCATGTCCTGTAGCAATGACAGGATGAGGCTGCTTCACCGCTTCTTTTCCTCGCCTTTTACTGTTCTGTATAGGTTAAAAGTTAGTTGCAAGTGTCACTGTCAAATAGAAACCATTTTCCCAGGCTGGTGTGTTCTGCTCCTTACTGCTTTGGTTTAAAGCAGTTGCCCACTGCTGTAATCCAAGAAGGATTTAAGCGGTGTAGTTATAGAAAGCATACATGTTATTGAATATGTTTGGAGACAGTCTCTGAATCTTGTTCTTGTGACAGTTGACAGGTTCAAGCTGGAGTTTTCTCATCTTCTATATGTTAATCAAAATAAACACCTTGGTGATCTATAAGTTTCCAGCTCCATGTTCCTTAGTGCTAAAATTTGCCAATCTATATCAGTTTATCATGAGGAGGTGGATTTGTTTGTTGGGTATACTGGATATCAAACTGACCACGCTAGTGTGCCTAGAAAGAAAATCAAGGGAGTTATCAGCTACAATACGTGTCTTGGAAGAGGCCACACTTAAATTACACCTTTAAAAAGAAAAAACAATAAAACAACCAACCAACCCCCATTTCATGAGCGACAGACGGTTCTGCTAGACTCCTGCTTTCCCCGTCCCGCTCCCTTTTCCAGCAGAGCTGAAGTATTTGCCGCTGACTGCTTTATTTCTTTTCAGGTACTAGTGAACACTGCCTGCTGTGTTCTGATGCTGGTTGCTAAACTCATCCAGTATATGGTGTTTGGTCCTCTTCGTGTCAGTGAGAGGCAGGTAAGACAGACAAATGCATTGTCTTGGATATCTGTGTTGCTTTCATGTAGCCTAATTTCTTGGTGGATGACTGGTGTAGTTTTCTATATAAAATTGCTGAAGGTTATACAATAAATGTAAGTTTTAAAACAGTATAAACTTAAATCTTACCATTTGGAGTTCTCGCTCTGTAAAATGTTATTCAGTGAAACTGCAGAGGTGAAAATCCACCCAAGAAGCCCTTCGATTTGTCACGCAAGTATTACGTAGCTCGTAGCCACAGCCACAAGCTTCCAGTTTATTTCTGAGTGGAATTTTTCATTTTAATCGTTGCTATCGTATTTTACAAGCCCATGGTCAACTTGAAAATCCTCTTTCCTTAATAAATGTTGTCAGATTTCTTAGTGTACCTCATTTCAGAATATTTATTTATTTATATATATATGTTCTTTGCTATTAAGTTTGCATTTGACAGCTCTTCCTCTGCATTTCATAGTTAGTTAGTCATCTGCACTGGCAGGTTGAGTTTGTTCTTGTACATTGCTTTGTGGCTTGACTGCCGGAGGAGTGCACGTATTTTTTTATCTTCAGACATCGGATGGATGGTTTATCTATCCTCAGGTATAAAAGGGGTAGGCAGTCATGTGCCCAGAGAAGGGAGATGAAAGGGCTGAAAACTCAAGTTGTTTGGTTCTGGTCTTGGGCTAGGTGAGAAGGTTTTTAAAAATTCAGCAAGAGGACCAGTAAAGCCCTTAGTTCCTAAAAACAAGTTCCTGCAAAAGACGGAAGCAGCAGCAGTGGCACGAATCATATTGGTGTAGTAAAAAAATAAAAGTAAAAAGGAGCCAAAGTTGCTGTGTGTAAATGCAGTTCTCTAGGAAAAATCGGGCCGTGAGGATTTTTGACGTGCGGAGCCGTGTGGCACATACGGCCTCATTAATAGTCACAGGTCTCCCAAAGCTTGTGATTCACAGCCCTTACAGCCTCTGAGTGAAGGGCATTTGAAACAAGGCACTCCCAAATTGCTTTGGGCCAGATTTTTTTTTCTTTTTTCTATCCTACATGGACCATAAGGATGTGGATTTTTAAGCAGCGATAACTTCCAGAATGTTCCCAGCTCCCTTCAAAACAGGCCTGAAAAGCAGTAACAGTGTGGGACTCATTTGCTTTTGCGCAGCTGGGGTATGCTCCAATTC
Source organism: Apteryx mantelli (assembly GCF_036417845.1). Taxonomy (NCBI): domain Eukaryota; kingdom Metazoa; phylum Chordata; class Aves; order Apterygiformes; family Apterygidae; genus Apteryx; species Apteryx mantelli. The sequence goes on along the minus strand of NC_089987.1, from coordinate 22,096,620 downwards.
TCATTTAAAGGAAAGCTGTTTATTAATGTTGATGAGCCAATAATGTTGGCATCCTGAAGGAATTCTGTGCCCATCTTAACTATCCTACTGGTGATTTCATCCTGTTCTTGAACAAAACATTCTATTTCATAAAATTTTTCTATCCACAACCAGCTGCTTTTTTTTTATCTGCTATTTGAGACCATCGTACTGTTTCTTTCCTACTGTGTGTGTGTGGGAATAATTGGTTTTTATTGCTCATCCATCTCGTTCTTCACTGTAGGCATTGTGCTTTTTAAGAGCAGACTTTGTCAGCTTTTCTTAATCATCTCTGCACTTGATGAGAAAGGTAGCTTTTTGACAGTTTTTTGGAAGCAGGGTGCTAGGTTAGGTGGGCACTTGGTTTAACTAAGCATGGCCGTGAATCTAACCAATCTAGCAAAGAAAACTTGGTATTTGTGGCCCAGTAGCCACATTACTTGGGCATGGAAAATCTGACCAAGACCAGACCTCCTTTGTGCTAAGCACTGTTTTAGAAATATGGCAGGAAACTGCGCTGTGCGCTATGTAGCGCTATTTTGCTGCAGTGGTGCAAAAGACTGAATAGATACTAAGGGCTTCTAATAGTTCTAATATGGTTTGAGATTCTGTAAGGTTAACAAATATTATTCTAGTTGAGTATGCAACTGTCTTTTGTTAACGTATTTTCATGTCGCTACTTGCATCCTTTTTTAACTCTTTTTCCCTCCCTCCCTTTCTCCCATGCCTATTTATCTGCTATGGGCAGGCAGACGTGAGTTGTCAGTGCTTTCACTACAGTAACCAAGTGTCTTCTTTTTCAGCATCTGAAGGATAAATTCTGGAATTTCATTTTCTACAAGTTCATCTTTATTTTTGGCGTGCTGAATGTTCAGACAGTGGAAGAAGTGGTCATGTGGTGCCTCTGGTTCTCTGGACTTGTGTTTCTTCATCTCATGGTTCAGCTCTGCAAGGATCGCTTTGAATACGTAAGCTTTGATTAAGGGCTATCTTTTGGGACGTGCAGATTCCTTTTCTGGTTTGGGCATTGACTCATGATGGGTTGCAAACAGATCATTTAGACCTTTTCCCCACCCTGAGGTGCTGAACACGTGCACCTCCCATCAGCTTCAAATATATTTCCTTTGGAGTGCCATACCAGTCTTACTCCTTCAGTTTTACCATCAGACAAATAGAGCTTAAGATGCTTATTTTCTTTAATAAATTGGCCCATGTATGTGCCATGTAATTTCTGTTATGTAACTCCGTAAGGTGTCTTCGTAACTCTCCTTAGCGAAGAAATCTTGACGACGGTGCATCCCTTAGATTGGTGCCCTTTGGGATTGATCTGTAAAGCCTCTTTCTGTGGATTCTGTGCTCAGGTTTCATGCTAATAGTGCTATTTACATCTACCAAATGTTGACTGCAAATGGCTTTACAATATACTATACAAGTTTTTCACATAAGCTATATCCCAGTTTGTGTTAATACCAAGAATAAATTCAACAGAGGGAGACAGAAATTGAAAGCTAGGCAAGGAGGAAGGAACTGGAATCTGAACAATAAATTTTGCTCTTTAAACATCTATAGTGTACATGTCTTTTCCTCAGCTCCTCTGTCCTGGAATAAGCATTTAAACTAAAATGAATTCCTGAATTTCCTTTTGATAGTTTAGTACTTTGTAATTTTTTTTATTAATATCCGGTAAGTTCTGTCAGTTCATGGGGGTAGCTGAGTACTGAAATTAGATTGGTTGGTATTAGGAAAATTGAGACAGAAATGAGCAAGGCAGTCGTCTGGTAGTGTTTTAGTGGTGTTCAGAAAGCTATAAAAGAGCAAAGCCTCTGCGGGAAGATATCTTTATTATGTGTTCTTGAGAGGAAACTTGGAAAGAGGTTTTTCTTTTGCCTTCAAAGCTTGTATCATAATATTGGACAAAATGGCACATGTGTGATTTGCCCTGCAAGCTCATTGGGGTGGATGTGGAACAGAACCAAATATTAATGAGGAAGAATGAATTTAACAACAAAACACGGGAGTCAACTTATTCAGTCGGGTCAGGCTACAACTTTGGGCAGCTTCTTATTTCTTTGTCCTGTTCTTGCCCTTCCAGCGCTGATGTTTTGCCTCCTGTGTCATCTTTGATTTAAACAGTTTAGGTGTAGCCTGCCATTAAGGTAGTTTAGAGGATTAGTAAGTTGTATGTACTATTGAATGAGACGGAGAACTATTTTCATTAGACTGTCCAGCTGTCCCTAGCTGCAAGTGAGCTTTTTGAGGGAGATGCTTCTTTCTTCCAGAAGAAAATAACTGTGGAAGAACTAGTGGCTGGAAGATGAAGCTGGACAAATTCAGATCAGCTGTAAGGTGCAAAATCTGTCAGAGTTGTTATTCCCATCCCTTGTAGTCTTTAAATCAAAGTTAGGCATCCTTCTAAAAGGCATGCTTGTCCTACGCAGATGCTGTGGATTTGATGCAGAAACTGCTAGGTGAGAGTCTGGTTTTCTTGCACAGGTGATCTGAAAATTAGATTAAATAATGATAATGATCCCTCCTAGCTTCAAAAACCCTGTGAACATAAATGACAGTGAGATGAACAAGACTTTGGGATGCGGTGTGGTTTTAGCTTTCTTTCAGCATCATTTGTTGCTACATTAGGTGGTTGAGATTGTGCCATTGGTTTTATTCTGGAAAACAAAAGAATTTCCTGAATGAGGACTTGTTTGGTGAGGTGAGTATGGAGGGCAGGGTTGATGAAGCACTCCTTTAAACCTGTTGTGTATTTATGTTGCAGCTTTCCTTTTCTCCTACCACACCCATGAGCAGCCACATCAGAGTCCTGACCCTGCTCATCGCCATGCTCCTGTCCTGCTGCGGACTAGCAGTTGTCTGTGGGGTTATCGGCTACACCCATGGAATGCACACGCTGGCTTTCATGGCAGCAGAGGTGAGGCTCCCTGCAGACGTGGGGGTGCTTCTGCCTTGTTTCTCAGTCATGGTTTGGGGGATATGTGGGACTCTTTTATGGGTGGTGGGTTTTCTATTAGTTTCCAGAAGAAATTCAGAAGATGCAAACAGCCCCTCCCCTGTTTCATGGTTGCCAGATCTGCATGCTTTCTCTGTTTAAAGTTTAAGACTTGCAGATCATCTTTGTTTGAAGAGGAGAATGAGAGGATAAATCTGTAAGATGATGGCTGAAATCAAATGTCAGTGTATGAAAAAGTAATGGTTGTGCTTCATGAATGTTGCAAGAAGAGTTAGTTGAGATGCCCATTAGAGAAGGGACGAGTATATGTGCATAGGTAATGTGCATCCCAACCCTGTTTCTTTGAGGTTGTATTTTCTATTTCATTTCTCCCCAAAAAGGAATGGGACTAACATCCTTTCCCTAAGGTATGCTCACATGACTTGCTCATGTTTGTGTAAAAAGTTGTGTCTTGGCTGAGATGCAGCAACTCATGTTTGTGCGCTCCTGAATCCATTGCAGCGTGGAGTAAACATGGGTTGTTGCACTCCACCTGAGGAAGTGGTAATCGCCAACAGAGGGGTGGTAACCAATATAGCTGCAAGTCTGTCATCTTAGCACATCCTCAGTTCAGACAACAAACAGTGTAGACAGCTTGTTTTGTTCTCCGCTGTCTTCAATTTGTATTCAGAGTTAGTGAGGAGGAAAGAAGCCAGGCAGATGGAAGTAGGACAACATGATGCTGGCCACCACAGTTCAGAGCTAGTTTTGAGAAGGCTCATGGAGAGAAGTAGGAAACATAGGAGCAGTGACTGCTTGTAGCTGCATAACAAAGACTGTTTAAATACTTGGCAGTTGTTAATATATCAGTTAACTGTCCCTTAAACATGAGAATATGTCAGAAGGTCAGATTTGCATCTATGTAGTGGAAAAGTTTTGAAGATTTGTTGTGTTGGTGTCTTTAGTGGGTGGAGTCTTGTTAACATTATGTCTCTTATCTTGGCTTGACAGAAGGCTGTATCTGTCTCCTGCCAGCCCGGGGTAGATTTATCAGGGAGTGTTATGGTGCTGAAGCCTTGCCTCGTTCGCGCTGCACCATGTGGTGTACATGTTTTGGGTCACAGGATGGGGCCCAGCTTATTCATGTCAATAGGAGCTGTTGTGTCTGGCTTTGCGGTGCGTTTTAAAAACGGTTTTGTGTTTTGCTTCAAAAGCCTGGTGTTTTAGTGGAACGCTGACTCTCAGCAGGGCTCTTGATTTACAAAGTGGTGGCAAAATCAGCCGAAGTGCATGGTCCGTGGTCAAGCCATCGATCCCTGTAGCCTACTGTGCTTTTGGTGGACAGTAGTGGAGGCTTAGGGAGAATATACAGGAAAGGGTCTCCTACGCTTGCTTCCGGCAACTGGTGTTTAAGGACATTCCTGCACTGACAGCTGCACAAGTCTCTTGGGTTTGATAGCTACAGATGGACTCTGGAAAGTTGTTTAATCCTTTTTTGAACTCATTTATACTTTGACCTCTGCAATAGCCAAAGGCAACGGATTCCACATTTAACTGGGCTTTGTGTACACAAAAGAGCTCTTTTAGTTGTGCCAGATCTGCTGCCTGATAGTTTCCCTGGCTATCATCTATTACGTTTGCGGTGGGAAAACCAGCCCAGAGTCATTCCTTGTTTACCCTTCTTACACCATTTATGACTTTAGAGACCTTTCTCCTTTTCCCCTTCTGACCCTTCTTCCAAGCAAGAGTCCTAGTCCATTTAATCTCTCCTTATATGAAACTGTTTAATATCTTGCCCTTTTCTGCACCTTTTCTAATATACCTTTTATGGGATGGTGCCCATGAGTAGTTTCCTTCACTTGGATAAAACGTTTAGGTTTCCTACTGTACAGCTACTAACGGTGACACCTCGTGGCAGTCTGCAAGCTCTCTGCAAAAAAGCATTAAACCAGGAAGACTAAACTGTTTTCTTGGTGGTGGCTTGTGTGATGCTGTTTGAGAGGGACCCTGCCAAGCGTATGCCATTAGCGTATATTTAATTACATTAAGTTGCATTAAGCTATTTTTTTCTTCCTCCTGACTCTGCAAACATTGATTTAGCTTGATGCCTCAGGGCTTGCAATAAAGCAATATGGATGTTTTTCTTGGGTTTTAGGTAGGCTTCCCCTTATTCTGGGTTGTTTGTCAGTGCCCAGAAAACGATGAATAAGGACAGTCGGTGGTTTGTTTGTTTCTTTTATTTGAATAAACAATAATTTTTTTGTTGTTTAATATATGGTACTTGAGAATTACAGTTTAGCCTGTAATGTCCAGCCTGTTTTTGCACCTTTTTATTGTTAGAAGGAATTACTGCATTCCTGTAGCAACTGTACTCTGATCCTGTTCCACACGTGTTAGTTAAGCCCATGTAATAACAGCAGTATTTACATCTTAGAGCTGTACCTTGCAGATAGTAGTGTATTTTCTGTACAGCTTCTCATGCCGCACCCATTGAGCATTTAAGTGCTGAGCTACATGAGTAATGTCTGTAAGCTGTGTATTCTGCCGCGGAGTCCCCAGGGGACAAGTGTGCGGTTGCCCAGAGAGGTGGTGGAGTCTCCTTCTCTGGAGATATTCAAAACGCGCCTGGATGCAATCCTGTGCAATGTGCTCTAGGTGACCCTGCTTGAGCAGGGGGGTTGGACTAGATGATCTCCAGAGGTCCCTTCCAATCTCAGCGATTCTGTGATTCTGTGCGCGGAGTGGAGCAGTTTCTTTCGGGCAGAGCAAGATCTGTTGAGGTGTCATCACTGCAAATGTTCTGCTGGATGTTCAGAACCTCAGATTATGGCGTTGTGTAACTTGTGATGCAATATTTTACTTTCCGGGAAGTATTTCTCATGTTAGAAGGTAGAAATGCGTCGCTGGGATCAGCGTAGGAGCTGGGGAGCCTTGCCTTGGCCAAATCTGTGCTGGCTCATTATTTCAGTTTTGCTGCTCTTGCTGGCTCAGCACTAACCAGTATAAATAATATCTTGGCCACAAAATGGTGAATTACAAGGAAGTATTAAAATCCCACAGATCCCGAATGCTGACTTATATTTTTAACCTCTTAAAAGTTACAAGGCCTAGACTCTTTGGGTTGACAGATGTCTTCCTTATCAGAGATTTTATGCTATATGACTAGTTTTGATACAAATCTGTGCTCAAAGCATATTCATCCAGCAGATCAGAAAATCGTTCTGTTTTACCGCTTGCAAGGTTAGGATTTGGACACGTTTACTTTTGCTCTGTGGTTTACTCCAAGTTTCACCGTAGCTGAAAACCTCGTGAGAACAAGGCAGGGCCTCCTCCTGTCCCCCAGACGTGGCTGTTTCGGCGGGAGCTAGAAGAAGGTCTCCTAGCCTGCCTGCCAGGAGCGGCTTGTGTGCTGATTTAAGTTTTTTGTGGAAGATGGCTCCTGATGAGAACAGAACACAGTGGTAGTGACTTGACGTTATACTCTTGACTAACTTTTTTTGTGGTGTTTGAATGATTTGTGTGTCTTATCCTGAAGCCATTATTTGGACAAAAGATTGTAGTGGTTGTAAAGTAATCACAGAAACACATTTTTTAAAGCCATATGATATATAATAAACAATTGGCAAATGTTTTGGGTTTTACTAAAGATTAAATGTGCATAGAAGCATATTTTTAAGAATTTTTTTTACAAACAGAAAAACATCATTCAAAACTTTATTGCTTTATTGCTCTAATGGGGCATTACCTTTTTTGATGTTTTCAAATACTGTTTTTACTACTTATGCAAAAGTGTGCCATCGAATCAGTTTTACAGAAATGGTTTGCAGTTGCTCGTTACAAATCCCCTGCATCGTAGTGTCACTTGGCCCCTGCTACCTGAGGGGTAGCATGGGCACTCTCTGAAGGGACTTCATCCTGTCTTATTTTTTTTTAATGGGACGTCACAGCAGAGGGTCAGGGAGTTGTGGGACTGACAGGTTAGGGAGGGAGTTAATGGGGCCGTTTCTTAGATGACAAGAGCATGTGGAAATACAGTTAGGTATTCTAGAAGCAGACTTTTCCGCTGACTTGTCTTTAGAATAGATTCTTGATCTACTTATGCTTTCTCATACACTCGATTTTTTTCTCTCTGCTTAGCATAGAGGGGTGAGTATGACTAAGCAGAGAAGTTATTTTCTTGCTGTTCACCTCTCTCTCAGCAAAGGGGGGATATATTTGAAAGTGTTTCCATGGTTCTTCTAGAAATCCCTGCTACTGTTCGATTCTTTGAATTTTTCTTGAGCAGTGGGATGGGGAGGGGTGTGCTAGTTTCAGCTGAAGGTAGCTGAAGTACGACTGTCTGTGATAGAAGCGTGAGATTAATGTACCTTTCTCTCTTCTACAGTCTCTGCTTGTGACAGTGAGAACTGCTCATGTGATTTTACGGTAAGTAGGCTATGTTTTATGCGATGGTCATTCCAAGAAGGCAGTGCAGATAGGGTGGGCTGTTTTTGTTTTTTTAAGAGGTGTATGTAGTTACCTTGTTGAATCGCAAGTGTATATTTGGAGATGGGCAAAGGTTATTAACTTTAGACAGTACAATTTTTTTAAATGCAAATACTGCAATGTATGGATATTTTTAGTGGGTGCTAATAATACCGTGCCTGAGGCATAGATAAAAATGGATTGGTGCTGTTGTACAGGGGTTGATTTAGGCTACTTCATGTCATCACATTGGATTTCTTTTAAGTCATCTTAATCTCTAGAACTTTTACTTTAGAAAAAAATGGGATGTACATGCATATGTAATGCTCGTGTATGTACATGTGGACCATGAGGTGTAGAACAGAAAACTTTTTTGCCCGTGTCACCAGTGGCATTTCAGGTCTGTCTCACTAAGCTGTAACGCCTCCCCTGAGAAACACCTCTCAGGTTGCAAACCATGGGTCTGTAGTGTGCATGATGGTGATCCCAAGCTTGGCTTTCAGTCCATGCGGGTTTTTTTAGCAAATGCTACAATATCTCCTCTGCCAGATGGTCGTCTCTGTAATGCCGATGTGGGCTAAGCCTTGCTGGCCTTTTGCCTTTTTCAAATAGTGCTGTTTGAAACCAGCCGTGTTAGAAAGACAAGGGAAGTGCAGAGTTTGCGCACTGGGTTTAGGAAGGGCAAAGAATCCATGTCCAGAAGTTGTTTGAAAAATGTATAAAATAGTCTGAATGTTAGAGATTTTAGCTAATGGAAAATATAGAATGACATTGATGTTCCTGCTCTTGCAGATATGTAATTCATCTCTGGGATCTCAACCACGAAGGAACGTGGGAGGGCAAAGGCACTTACGTGTACTACACAGACTTTGTCATGGAGCTAACCTTGCTGTCGCTCGACCTGATGCATCATATTCATATGCTGGTATGAAATATGGAGATAATGTTAAGCAAAGAGACTTGTCTTAATCTGAAGAGTACTGGGCATATATATTTTATGCTTTTCTGAGTCGAATGTTACAGAGAAGCTCTTTATTTAAAGAGGAAACTGTAGTAGACTTCTAGGCATTCTGTGTAACTGGAGTTCTTGGAAACAAATTTTTTATGGAGTATTAATGACCATATAATTATCTGTTTAATAGATGTTTCATTAGCTTTGTCTCTTAGTAATAACAAACTGAATCATCAGGAGAAATGAAACATTTTCATTGTTAGCAGGGGACATCAGACTGAAGAGGACTGAATACAATTTATTATAAATGCTGTGCTGCTTAAGTTGTATCTGCGAATGTAAAGAGTAGCAATTCTTGTGAATGTGTATGACTAATCTGAATAGGTCTCAGCAGAGGAAAAGCTATTCAGTGCTGCTTTCGCAAACTTTTTTTTCTCTTAAGACCCAATGCAGTTTCTTGTGGCAGAAATTCTGCAAATAAATCTTCCCTCCACTAAATTCCTTTCTCCTGTTCACCCCTTATTTATACAGACTAGGTAATGATTCTTTGAAAACAAACACAAAAAAATGAGGAGAAAGTGTTAAAATGTTTGGCTTTCTGGTTTGTTTTTGTTTTTTCTTTTCTTGTTGTTTATAGTGATGGTGGTAAATTTGATTGGAAAATCCAGAGCTCTTCAGGCTATGTTAATGTTTGTTTTATTGGTTAGTCTGGCATACATATATATATATATATATATTTATTTGTAAGTCTGCCTCTTGATTCCCATGGTATTTTTTTTTCTAATCACCATTCTGTTTTCTTTAAAGTTATTTGGCAATATCTGGTTGTCAATGGCTAGCCTGGTGATTTTTATGCAGCTGCGTTACCTGTTTCATGAAGTTCAGCGAAGAATTCGTCGGCATAAGAACTACCTGCGTGTGGTCGGAAACATGGAAGCTATGTGAGCCTCTGATTTGCTTTGGGGATTTGATTTGGCTCTTGGAGGGAGGATCCTGATCAAGAAGTTGGGGTTCTTTTATGTTCTTTTTGTATATGATGTCATGTGGTAGGCAGGAGAGATACAGCTTGCAAATCCAGCCGTTAAGTCTTTACGCCTAGGGTGTATTTTACAAGTTCTTTGTTTCCGTGTTGTTTGTTGCAGGGGACGCGCTTTTGGGGTTTAACAGATATATGAGGCTGACTTCATAAGAGCGGCATTACTGATAACAAGTGAACCCCCCTGCCCAGTATTTCTTCCCTCATATTCTCTTGTGTTCTGCCCTAGGCAATAGGGGTGGCATAAGCTCTGCAGAGCTCTGCCTGTCTCGGCTGTGAAGCATCGGCTTTGTGTCTGATGGAAACATTTACTGGTGTAGCTAGAATTAAATAATAAAACGGATCATATTAACTAGTACAAACCTAGTGCCAGGCTGTAAATGCTCTTAACTTCTTAAGCCATAGCATTCAGTTACTGCCTGAAATTGAATCAAAATCTTAATTTGAGGAAAAAATGTATTCAACTTTAAGTATGAAAGACTGTAGCCTGCCTCCTTCATGTTAGTAGCTTATTTAAAACCCTGACTTCTCTGGAGATTGCTAAGGTTTTCTTTGTGAAAGCTCATTTAATAGCTACAATAACTGGTTAAGAGCTGCATAACAAAGTTCACCCACAGTACGTTATTTTTATTCGGTAGGTGTAACACCTAAACCCCTCTGTAAGCTGCTCACAAGGCTGTTTGAGTTGCAAGTATCTTGGACTTCTTGTCCAAGTGACTTGATGTGGTTTTTTTGTCGTTCTGGTTGTTTTGGAAGAACCTCGTTCTAGCTTCTTCCTGAAGTTGCCAATGGAAATTTGCTCCATGGGTTTGTTTAGTCATTTTTCAGGCATATTCCATGCTAGCAGTACTGTGAAATGTTCCTATACCACTCATCACCATACTGTCTCTGTTTGGATACTACATAGTAGCTGATCGCATGGTGCTGTAGTTAAACAAACAAACAAACAAAAAATCAAAGACAAAGTTTTTTTGAGGGGGGCAAATTTATGAGGGCAAATATAGTCAGAGCATACATGTTTCCGATCCCAAGAAAACATCTTAATTTATACAGCTTTTGAAATTCATTTAGAAAAATGACATAAGCCAAATCTGCGCAGATTATAACTTGAGGTTCACAACCTAATGAGCATATTCCTTGGAAGAAAATAAGTCAAAGTTTTTTCAACCTAGGGCAGATGGGGACATGTGCAAGAAAAATATGTCTGTGAGAAGGCATGGGAGAGGTGTGTGCAGGAGACTCGGTCTTCCTTTGCAGTGTGAGTTCTAGATATGGAAAAGATAACAAACCTGCTGGCACATCTCACCCAAGGAAAAGCAGACATGGAGGATAAGTGTTTTCATTGCAGGCGACTGCGGAGAGAAGGCTGTGCTGATCTGGCATAATCACTTTCTTGTCTCTTTTTTTTTTTTTTTCTTCTTCTTCTTTGTAGGTTTGCAGTCGCAACACCAGAAGAGCTAGCGGTCAATAATGATGACTGTGCCATTTGCTGGGACTCCATGCAGTCTGCACGAAAACTCCCTTGCGGCCATCTCTTCCACAAGTACGTTTCTGGGGATGGAGACAGTGGGGTTGACTGGAGGAAGTAAGAGTTATGTGCGCATGGCCTGAAAGTTAGAGCAGTATGACAAGTAACCGCCTATCAGAAAAGCCATGATTGCCTACTCCTTGTGTCATCTTGGTCTGTTGCTAATTACAAAGTAAAAATCATGTTCTCTTCAGTCATTTTCATGTTTGAGTTAGATTCACTTGGTGCATCTTTTCCCTCAAGGTAAGTGTATGCATCTTGTCAGCTAATGGGTCGATAGTATTTAGGTATGGTATTTTAAGTGGAAGTCCGTACCCCAGCTTGCTGTGTAAATATTTGGGGTGGCAGACTGTTTTTTCCCCTTGCTTTATCCCAGTCTTCACTTCCTCCATGAAGATGCATTGATTTTCAAGTGATGAAGAAAATTCGGCATTAGCCCCTTAAGTACCTTTCAGGTATCAGCTTTAAAGGAAAAACAAGAAATATTTTTTGCGTAGTGCATCCCTAAGTGGTGATGGGTGCTCCAGGGCAGTTGTGGAGGCCAGGACTGTTTATAAGATTTCCTGTGGGGGTCAGAGTCCGTCAGGGCTATAAAACACATTAAACAAATAAACCATCCAGCTGAAGAGGTCCCTAAACAGCTGATGGTTGGGAGCTGGGAGGCTCTTGACCAGAGGATCACACTATCTACTTGTTTTCTACACTTGCCATATAGTGAACAGTAGCAGATGCTTGTGGAGACAGTATGCTGAGCTAGATGCACCTTCTCTTGGCCTTTTGCAGCTGTTCGTTTTCATGCTTATGTGTAAAAACAAGCAGAGGATTGGGGCTTGGGTCAGAATTTCTGAAGTGCCATTTGACTAGCATTAACATGCATGGTCAGTTAAATTGTCTCTGTGGTGTCGTATGAGCAAATTCCTTCTTGCATATAGCTCTTTTCTTGTTAGCTGTCAAACCAGAGGTTATAATGTGTGTGCTGATTTGTTGTCATTTATGACAAACCTTGTCATAAATATTTATGTGTTCCAAGAAGTCTCTAATGAGATAATTTGTTTCAGTTGCAGAAACTCTTCTTCCAATGCTACTGAATCAGCTGAATGCTTAATCACCTACTGTGCACTTGAGGAGAAGCCCAGGGTCTCCTCTTCGAAACATTGTTTTCTCTGCATCTAAAATGACCCTTTTGTATTTTCTCTGAAGCTAGGTTACCCTTATCTGTTTGTTGCATCTGGGGAGGAAACATGTTACATTGGATAACTTAAAATTGCATATATATAAAAAAAATCACCCCCCCCCCCCCAAAAAAAAAAACCAACAACAACCCAGGTTGTATTAATAACTGTATATACAACCTAAGAATGGTTTCTGTCCTCGTCAAAGCCTGGTGATTTTGCTAACAGGCTAAACATGGAGCTCTTGTGCCCATTCTCAGTTACATGGCAGTTTATCCATAGCCATTTATTTGGAGAAGAAGAGAAGATAGTGGGGTGGATTCACATAGCTGAGATCAAGCGTGTGCCCAAATATTAATTAATTTTAATGGGAGTGGGCATCTGAATCTGTTAGGCTCCTTTAGAAGTCTCTTCTTTATCTTTTAGGAGCCAGACAGTAACTTTAAAAAGAGCTGTTGCTCTAAGGTGTTGCCCACCTCAACCTATTTTTTAATCATCCTACTACTGAAGAGCTGTAGGTGACTGATTCCTTCTCTCTTTATCAGTCCAAAATGAATGTAACCACCAGTGGCTTACTGCAAACCTTCAGGACTTGGTGCTCATGGAGATTGAAAGGGGGCTGTGTTGCTTGCAGGGTGATTGGGCTGTTGAGGAACAGCAATGTGGTGAATCACTCCACGTGTTTCACCGGTGACCTTTTGAGTGCAGCTGTAGCAGAGATTTGTCCAAGTTTGCTGTGTACAGGGTTATTTTCCTGTAGTAACAGAGATGAAGCTGTATAGCACTGGCGGTGCTAACATGCTAGCTATGTGCAGTGTGTTGATGACCAAAGTGGTAGAAAACCGTAGATTTTTACTGTAGTGCTTTTGACATTTCTGGGATGCCCATCCATGTCACTTCTGGATGTTGCATATCTATCCGTTTAGGCGTGATGAGAAACGCATTGACAATAAGGTCACTGCACTAGAGCATTAGGAAGACTGCAGAATGTATCCTTGACTTTGCTACAGTCTTGCAATTTGGGCTTTTTACTTACTCTCTCAGCCAGCCCAAACCTGTAATCTGTGCCTTTGCTCCATTTGCCCATATACAACTTGTGAAACAGGTTTATTTTAGCTTTTTTATTTTATTTTATTTTTTTGTGTGTGTGTCTCCCTGCCCTTCTAAAGTGCTTTGAGAGCCTCTCTTGGAAGAAGCAAAAAAACCCCCACCCTGCAAGCGTGAAATGTGTTTAGTTCTGTGAAATTCAGTTCTCTTCCATACTGGAAATTAAGTTTTGCGAGAAGCAAATAACATAGTTGGGAAATATCAGTTGGAATCAAAAAGTAGGCACAGCTCTGAGTATTTAAACCTACATTTCAAACTCTTCTCACTTCCTGCAAGACAGTGAATGTTTAGTATTCAGTAAACCTTGTAGTGGCACAGCACTGGGTTGTATTAATATTTAATTTTATTTTATTTAGAGAGTTCCCAGAGTGGCACTCCCTTTAGTGCTGACATGGATAATATTTTTGAAAAGATATTTGAAAAACTTTGGAGGTGCCATTACCATATCAGTCTGGCAGAACTGCTATGAAAATTGCCAGTTCATCATAAGCCTTTGTCCAGTTGGTTTTTGTCCATTTTCAGTATCAGATGGCGAGAAAAAAGAATCACTTTGTTTCCCATTCCAAGCAAAACTTATTTGCTCTAAGCTAGAGGGACAATGAAAACATGCAGAGCTTTTTAAGTTTGGGATAAATCTCCAGGTTAATTTATAAAAAGTAAAGTGAGTATTGAGAGGCTTGAGTATTTTCAGCTGAAAGAGATAAGAAACATATGCCAGAGTAGTCAGACGCTCATCAAGTATACCCCACATTATCTCTGAACAATCTATATACTTTTGTTAATGTTTTGTGCAGAATATGCTACAGCTAATTGATGTACTTGTGATCGTGGTGTTTTAGACAAATGCTGTAAACTCACTATAACATTCTCTTTTTTTGTCAGCTCGTGCCTGCGGTCCTGGCTTGAACAAGACACATCTTGCCCCACCTGCAGAATGTCTCTTAATATCACTGACAGCCATCATGTGAGGGAGGATCACCAAAGGGAGAACCTAGATGAGAACTTGGTGCCTGTGGCAGTGGCAGAAGGCAGACCGCGCTTGAACCAGCACAATCACTTCTTCCACTTTGATGGTGAGTTAAGCAGGTTTGACTTCTGATGCTGCTACCCAAACAAACGAAGGGAACAGGCTTCCACAGAAGTGAATTCTGTCCATGTTCCAGTTGAAACTTAAACTGTGCTTCTACTGGAGTTTGTCAAATACCCTTCTTAGAGTTTCTTCGCAAGACTTCAGATGTATACTTGTAAGACTGTCCAGAGCTACAGGGATTTCTTGAAAGACTTTATACTGTTAAGTAAGTGCTCCCTTTTTCTTGATTTGTTGTGGTTCGCAGTTTTAACACTGACATTTATTCCTTACGTGCCCTGTTGACCAACAGAATGCAATATTAATGTGTTTTATTTTGCTACCAAATGGTTGGTTAATGAGTGACTGCTGGGGAAGGAAACTGTGTGGTACCACTTAAAAATTGATCTTTCCCTACCCCTAGGTTATGTGAGGTTCTCACAAGTCCCTGCTTGCAGCTTAATTTGCAAGAACCTTGCAATCCTTGGTCAGGTGCAGAACTCTGCGGAAGCTCCTTCTTAGGCATCATGTACTGGAACAGTCTTAGATATTGGTTCTGGTGATCTCAGTGGTGTATCATCAAAAATATTCACCAAAGCACATGCGATTTCAGGTTGTGACGAGTTCTGTGTGTACAGATAAACATTTCTGAAAGAGATGAAAATTTCTGTTGCATCTCTTCCACATTTTTTGATGGTTTTGACTTCAGCGCATGCTTGTTTTCCACAGTTTTCTAGGGTTTTTTTGATGGCAATTTTGTTGCTTCACAGTAAATTTTACTAATGTTAAGACTCATCATTGGGTGCTGACTTATTGCAGCTCCCACTGTGTGTGTAGCGGAGGCACTTCAACCTTGCGTAGTGAACCTTTACTGGTCTTCTCTGTTTTTGTAATTCTTGGAGATTACGGAGGGAGAATAATAAACAGAGAAGGAGCAGACATTTCTGGGTACACTGAGGCCTGCTGATAGCTTCCTGCATGGCTCCTGCTTTTGGGGTGTGTTTTAGGTCTCCAAAGGACACTTATATTTAGCTTTTTGATGGCTGTCCTCCCCTGTACTCTCCTGCGGTTTGGAGACTCACAAAATTACTGTGGAGATGAGGGGAAATTGCTTGGAGCAAACCATCCATTTATTTATTTAAACAGAAATGAGGAAGAAGATGGGAGTGAGGATTTAGCCATGTCCCCTAATCGGTTGAGCCTGAGAACATAATTGTAGCAGACGCTTTATTCAGTTACTCTATGTCCCTGTGTAGTAATACTCTCTGTGATGCCAGCCACATATATCTGACCCAGTTTGGGACCAGATTTAGCTCATTAGAAGCAGACCTGTTTTTACCAAAATTGCTGGAGTTATTTATGTGTTCCAGAATTTAATTTGGCCACGGATTATTTTAATTTTCGCTTTTAATAGGAACATTAAAGCAAGAAAAAAGACATCCTTGTTTTCTTGATTCTCCTCTTACCCTCAGATTGTTAAGCCACGGTGATAGTGTGTGTTTCAGGAACGACACACTGGAAAAAAATGTTCTGTTTGTTGGGAGGTTGGCAGTTATCGATTTACTCTGGCCATCTCTATTTTTGGAAAACCTTAGGGATGGATTGCATTGCATTGCAGAACTCCCCATGTGTACTTTGTGGAAATATGAAGACTTGTGTTAAATACATGTAGAAGTACTTAGCCTCCTGAAAACCTCTTATATTCCAGCTTGACTCTTATTGTGATTTCTTATTCTCAGGCTCTCGAATTGCCAGCTGGCTGCCCAGTTTTTCAGTGGAAGTGATGCATACTACAAACATCCTTGGTATTGCACAAGCCAGCAATTCCCAACTTAATGCTATGGTAAGGCTACTTTAACAGCTTGAACCTTCCTATTTGTGCATGTACATAGAGAACGGAAGCAGGAAGGAAGTCAAAACAGTGTTTAGATGCCACATGAAAGCCGTCTCTTCAGTGAGAGCAGCTTTATTTCAGTGAAGTTAGGGCTGCCTGTTGGTTCAAGCGTACAAACGTAGAAGGACAGGGCTGGAGATGGATAAATGAGGGAGAAAAACTATATGTACTTTCTGTGGGATGTAGCTGATGCAGATAGATAGACAGATAGTTCTTTTATCAGCCTGCTTGAAGCAGCTTCTTTAGTTTTTTCCAGTACTTACTTCCACACACAGTTTGTAGCAGTAGAGGGTCTGAGTCTGTAACCAGAGCGTTTAGTCATTTGTCCAGTGGTAACTGATCAAACCCATTTTATAGTTTTGGGATGTTACAGTATTTATTTTTAATAGTACCAAGTTCCAAGGTAGCTGATATGAGTGCCTCATAAGTATGAAATGGGGCTCTCTGTAGTGCAGTTGATGCTTGCTGATTCATGATGATGTCAGGAACGTTGAGGATGGAATGCTAGGTTTCAGGGCTTCGTGAATAAACACTCAAAGGTAGTCCAAAAAGGCACGGAAAGGACATTGTAAGACTTAATTCATTGAGTTTAAGAAGCGCCATTTCCTTTGAATTCTTAAAACTATCATATTGTATAGCATGTTAATAAGTGTTCAGTGATGTATCTCATGAAGGTAATGAAATCTGGTTGTGAGATCTTTCCATAGCCTTCTCTGCTATTTAAACCTCAACAGGATATTTTGAGGGGTTTTTGGGGGATGGGGTGAGAGGGGAGATGATTTGATAAGTTATATAGGCAGGGATTCACCATACAAGGTCAACTCTTAGTTTTCCTTTTTTCTGGACACAGTAACATTAATGGGTTTTTGTTAAGGATGAGTAATAATTTCTTAGCATCATGCATAATTATAAGTACAGTACCTACTGATATTAAAATGCTTACTTTAATGGAAAGGCCCATGTTAGCAAACTACTAAAGTGTTATGGATTTTTAATGGAAACCAAGTGAAATTCTCCTTTGTGTAATAGAATAAAACCCTAGGGAAGTATTTAAAGGGAGAGACTGGAGGCTGAAATGCTGAATCGGTTGTTTTGGTCACAAGCTAGTACAATGGGGAGTTAGGTTTGCTTGTGTCTGACCTCACTGTCAGCTAGTACATAGTTTTTGCTTTGCTCTCCAAATACCTTCCAGCCTTTTTTTTTTCTTTTGGTGGTGTTCTAATTTTTTTTTTCCCCCTTTTTTCCCCAGTCCAGCTGTTTGACTCGAAAAGCATATTATTTTGTCCACCCTCCTGCTTTTCTCTGTTTCATTTGGGTATTACCCAAGTAACTTGAAATCCAATAATCACAATTCCCTGATAACTCAGGCTTAATTTGCTTGAGCTTTCAGATGGTATTAAAATAGGTTTGTAGGCAGGGTGGCTGGAGAGTGTAGGTTATTAAAACTTATGCCACTTGTCCGTACCAGTACCGTTTTGAAATCTGTCTGGGACCAAGAAAAGGGATTCTTAAATGTAGAGCTAATTTTCAGTCACTAATATCAATTTTATATAGGCCTTTATTAAAAAAGGCTGTCATAGAAAGAGGGTTGGGAAGTTTTTTGAAGCCTTTGAGCATCTACAAGCACTGTTCAGGAACCTAAATTTTCAGGATCATGAGGCATCTCCGTAGGAGTTGCAGTTTTGCTGTTGGTTTCAAGGGAGTCAAAATATTGCCCTGTAAGTCAATGCCAGCATGGTTTTTTTTTTAATTGTTTTTCTTTCTGCATCTGGGTTATATCATAAACAGTATCTCTAAACTATTCATTTTCCCCTCTCTTTCTATTAAGATAGTTACAGCTAACTTTTATTTATCCTAATACTAGTTGTACAAACCTTGCTTTTTCCAGGCCCATCAGATTCAAGAGATGTTCCCTCAGGTTCCTTATCATTTAGTTCTACAGGACCTGCAGCTCACCCGTTCTGTAGAGATAACCACTGACAACATCTTAGAGGGGCGCATCCAGGTACCTTTCCCCACACAGGTAAGTCGTGAGCTCATGCACCGAAATGCCTGCCTTTCTTTCTTTCTTTCTTTCTTTCTTTCTTTCTTTCTTTCTTTCTTTCTTTCTTATCGCAGAACAGAGCTTGTTAGGAATGAGTGAGGGGAATGAGGTAAGTAGAAGCACTGGTGAATCAAGCTTAGCTTGTTGCAATATTATTTTTCAGGCTTTATGTGTAGGAAAATTTGCAGTAGGAAGGGCAAACCAGTTTTGGCTGTCCAGCATATGTTGTATAGCACTTCATATTGCAACATCTGACCTAATCAGCATGTCCCTCTGTTGTGTATGATTGAGATGTGTGAATCTATTTCTTGCTGTGGGCCTTAGAAGGCCTTTTAAGGTGTTAGGCTGGCTATCTCAGATAGGTGTGCGCTAGTGTTCTCCATTTGTAGTACAGGATATTTTCTTCATGAAAGAAAGTCAGAGGCTATCACCCATGAGCTATAGCTTGCCCACTGATTGATGTGATTTTACTGCAGGATGCATGAAGTGCTTGTCTGTACAGTCTCAGACACATTATAGAATGTTTAATCATAGTAAAACCCCTGGGATTTGTTTCTTCTCTTTGTTTAAAGCTCAATGAATGCAGTATATTCAGTCATGTACCAGAAATATATTGAAAATGGTCTACCTAGTCTACAGACAAATATTTACTCAGAGCAGCTCTTCTCGGTTGCTCTGGTGCAGAGCCTTTAGAACGTTTCCAGCTGTTTTCTCTGCTGACGGATAATTGAATTGTACCATTTAAGAAGGTTTTTTGCAAAGAAAGTAGTCAGCAAAATAACGTCTTGTTCCTAATTAGTAATAGCAGATTTCAGTAAAGCAGTCTGGGAACAAGGCTTCTGTTAATAAGAATATTGAATTGTGGTTCTGCACACATCAGATAGTATTGTTACCTGGAGCGTGGTTTCAGTCTGGGTGTATGGGGAAGCAGAGAGAATTCTCTCTCAGCAGACTGCGTTCTGCTTATTGCTAACTTATCTGTTTCTAAATTGAACATAACACATGATGTTGCAGAAGGCAGAGCTTGAATGCGTTCACAGAACTTGTTTTTGTTTTGCCATTTCACGTACTGTTTTAAATCCATGATGTTTGCATTTCAGCGTCCAGATAGCATTAGACCTGCATTGAACAGTTCTGTGGAACGGCATAGTATTGACCAGGAGGATACGGAAACTGTCACTCAGGTAACTTGGTGTTTAAAAAAAGAGCAAAAAGTGCAAGTTGAAATCGTATGGAAGCATAAGTGCATTGAGTTTAGTATGAGATCAGGTTGGTGGCATCTGTTCCTTGCATTTCCCACAAGAACTAATACTGTCAGGCAGCAGGTCTGAAGTGCTGTAATCTCTGTCAAGACTTCAACATGGTGGTCTCTTAAAGAATTATCCATATGCTCTTTCCTTCTTGAAGGAAAGTGCTCTTAAGTGATACAAAGTAGACAAAAAGATCATGTCTTTGATCACAGCAGCCAGCACTGTCCCCATCTGTGGAATATGAAGTGCCAGGACAGTCAATGCGTTCCTCTTCCCCTTCCTCTTCCCCTTCATGTCTGGGAAGTCTCCAGAGGCTTCCAGTAAATGGATGGTATTTCTCTTCTGGAATGAAAATTCTCTTGTGTTATGGAGGAGGCACTTGGAGACATAGGGAGCTTTGGTAAGAACAAGATGGGATACAAATAGTGCTAAGAGATATTAGCCCCTTTACATAAAGCACAAGAATGGCTTTTTGCTCTTCCTCTTTAAGGGCTTTGTTAATCAGCTTGAGCTAGCTAAAATGAGGCAGGAAGAAAAAATTAGCTTTCTAGTGAATAAAGTCTCATTCCCCTTTTGTTTTTCCCTCACTGTGGTAGCAAAACTGTGAGTTTCTTTTTTTATAAACCTCCCCTCTTTATCTGAGTTCAGAAAGGGAGTGAATTTGTTAGGTGTGTGACTTTCTGGCCGCTGCAGCCTTTAATAATCTAAAAATAGCCAACCTGTCATTCAGTTGAATCCAAACTGCGGCAATTCCCCCATCAGCGTGTTCCAAGATAGAAAAACAGCTTTCATTTGATTTGATACTGCAGTTGAGGATGAAGAAAAGGTAGAGGGGATTGGTACAGGTTTGAAATACAAGCCTGGGGTAGGAGATGCAGAATTGTAGGAATGAAGATCTTGATCTGGGTCTGACAATTCTTTAGTAACTTTGTGGGTTAGCTTGAAGGTTTTGGTGGTGTCTTCCCTGTTCTTTGTGAGCAAAATGTCTGTTTCTACAAACTGCTTTTTACACTTTTGCCTTAGCTTGGAACTGGCTTCAAAACTGGCTTTGAATGTTTGTGTTGCTGTTCAGCTTCCTTCCTTTCTGTCCAGGATGCCTAACTTTACCTGTGTTCCTGTCATGCTACAGAACCTGAAAAACCTGGGAGTGGTGTACATCTGTAATGTCTTTGAAGATGTGCCCTCTAAAAGTGGTGTGTCCTTGCTTTGCATTACAGCAGAGAACTTTGCTCAAATTGGCAGTGTTTTAGCTGGAGCAAATGGCTGTTTGGAAGGAGAATGTATTTTTGTGCTGTAGAGTAGCACAGTGATAGCCTAGAGAACCTTGTGTGACTGTGAAAAATGGTGAATTTCATGCAAAATCCAAAGCAACTGAGTGGTGCTACAGGTGGCTGCCTGCATGTTTGGAATGAACTGGTGGTCTCTAGTCAGGTGTTATTGGATGGGTGTTTACAGTGAGAGCTGGACTTTACAGGCCAAGGCCTAAGTAGGAGACTGGCATTGGCATGCACCAAGAGAAACTTGCTTCTGGGGGGTGTAATGGAAGCTCCAGTTGCTGCTATTCCTCTTCTGCCTGGTACATGCATAAATGTTACAGATTAGTGCCCCAAATTGGACAGCTAAGCCAAACTCTTTTCTTCTGTTGTTTGCATTTAAGGTGATGGTGTGTAACTAAAGTGAGTAGGTGTGCCCTAAAGGCTGTGACTTCTTGGTTTTAGTCCTGCCATACTGACCTGCTTCCTGTTTTGGACCATGTTTTCTCCCTCCTGCTGTATCCTTATCATACTATCAATGTACTGCAGCTGAATGTGGTACAGAGATCCCTCTTCTGCCGCTGACCTTGCCCCAGAAAAGTTGTTGTTTTTTTTCTGGGGGGGGGGAGGCCTGTGTGTTTGAACACGTTGCCTCCCTGGAGAGGATGCAAGTGCTTTTCAATGGATGTTAGGCCAAACCAATTGCTTTGTGCATTTATGCTGGCTTAAAACAAGTGGATCACACCTGCTATGTTGCCACAGAGATCTACCTAGGAGTCAGGCTTGCTCGACTCTGTTAATGGTAATATTCCTCTGGCTGAGAGAAGACCTGGGAGCATAGAGGCGTCCTTTAGGGAACTCAGTCACTCTTGTCTCTCTTCAAATTTGATTTCAGTTCTTAACGGGGTACCTGGCCTATTATAGATGTTCTCTTTTTGTCTTGCCAAAAGTGTGTATCGCTGTAGTCCGCCAAACTCTGTCTATCTGGAAGGATCTAGCAGTAAACAGGCTACTTCAGCAGATTGCACTTCATTTTTAAGAAGCTTTTTATATGTAAGAGGGGAGGGATGTAAGAAGCCACCATCTCCTGTGGGTGAAACTTGCATTTCCAAATAGTGGATAGATGCAACTTTGCACCTTATACAGCTGGGAGAGACCATGGCAGCCAGGCAGTGGATTTCTCCGATTGCCTTCTGTTGCAGCCTTAGAGTATGTTTTACAAGCTTTCAAGCTCTTTTTTTTTTTCCTTCCTTTTTAATCAAGATGTCCATTGAGAATTGTTATAGGTCTCCAACAGCAAGTGGCAAACCCGCTAGGGTTCTGCTCGTTGGAAATAACACTGCTAATGAGAGCTGACAAGCTCAGACAAATGCACCCTTCCTTACGGGTAATATCCTCTGTTTGCTGTGCTACATTATGACTTAAGATCTTTGAACCCTCTATAGAATTAAGACAGAGGTAGTGACTCTTTTTTTTTTTTTTTTTCTCTAAATGTAACTTGCAATTTTGGGGTGTCTGTGCAGACATAACTTAGGTCGTACTGAGCGCCAACACAGTGTAAATTAAGTGTGTTAAAGGCTTGCTAGATAATGCTCTGAAAACATTGACTGGTTCTAACAATCTTCACCTTAACACTTAGCAAGATGCCACGTGCACACTTTTTTCTGGTTGTGTATTGAAATGCTAATGCTGCCAGCAGGGTGCGTGATGGTCTATATGCTCCCTTTCCATTCCCAGTATGTTATATTTGCCCTCCCATGCTTTTTTTTGATTCTGTTATTACTCCCAAGAAGAACAGATGCCTGAGCAGCTATAGCTATTTCCTGAAAGCTTGTGTTTCCATGCACTAAAATTTATTTTAGAATTATCCTTTAAAAAACAATTCTTTTGTTTATCTGTTTCTGTAATCCATAGTGGATATTGGGTGGGACTCTTCAGACCTGGCTTGAAAGTTGTCATTATAAAGCTGATGCTTTCCTGGTGCAACTGTTGCCCCTTCTTAACAAGCCAGTTTATTGCCATTGCTTAAATACTTGGTGACACT
The DNA here is from genome assembly GCF_036417845.1 of Apteryx mantelli. Classification (NCBI taxonomy): domain Eukaryota; kingdom Metazoa; phylum Chordata; class Aves; order Apterygiformes; family Apterygidae; genus Apteryx; species Apteryx mantelli. The sequence continues at coordinate 22,073,848 of NC_089987.1, read as the reverse complement.
ACTTAGATGTACTTCTGAGGCATCTGTGGTTTTCACATTACTAATTCCTTTTTTCCTGGAGCCTGTAAGAGGAGTAGATTCTGAAGTGTTCAGGTTTCTGCATCTGAGATCTGGTCTGATATTTAGGCTTTTCATAACCCTCATTACTCCAAGTTTTGGTATTTCTCTCTTTTAAACCTCCTACGTAGTTGCTCCTGTGCTCAGATAGAAGAACAGGCTCTGGAAATTAATATTTGCATCTTTGCAACATTAGGGGGGAAAAAAAAAAAAAGCTGAGGTGACCCTAGCTTCTATCTTCTGATACAAAAGGTCCACAGGGAAAAAAGCAGTCATGTCTCAACCATAATGAGTACCCTTCTTACTGCTTTATCCCAGCAAAACTTCCCTTTGCCTTATCCACCTATTTTCTAATTTGGTAATCAGAAGCAGTAGTCAAGGGTGTTTCATACTTGTTCCTCTGGATCTGCTGAAGTCTTTGGAGACTGACTGTGGGCTTTCTGGCCCTGGAGAAAGTGGGTAAGATCACTCTGTGGAGCTCTCACTTCCTCATCTCAGGCGAGGCATTGCTCTGAGGCAGTCTGACAGTACCCCTGTCGTGTCACCCCAAGACATTAGTGTGTGTGATAGGGGGAACCCTCCTGTAGATGCCACTGTGCGGGGCACTTCATTGAAATATGCTGAGAATACTTGTTGTGTCTGAGGTTGCAGTGTCAGTACTCTTCTGGCTTAGGTCCTGGCAGTTCCTCTTTGGTTCACCTAGCTGATAGGAAGTGACATTTGCCTTGCCGTTTGCTCTCTAAAGGCATTGCATCAGTGAGATGGAGTTACTGGTACATCTCTAGGGCTTTGGAATGACTCAACTTGTTTTGCACATCAGCTGTTGAAACCTATGCGTTGCACACTGTAATACTGCTGAGCCCAGGCTGCTGGGACTTATTACACATGTGACTGGCCATTGAGGCTTGTGCAGCTGGAGTACCAAAGGCCCAAAACTAGACTGTAGGAACTGACTAGGGTAATACCTCTCTTATGCATCCTCCTTGTTTGAGTAAGCTACTGGAATACCAAATGATGGCTAAACTCTTAAGCTCTTGGTTGAGGTGATTTGATTTTTGACGTTACTGTGCTTAGCAGCATCTTGTTTTTCCCCTGCAGAGCTGACTTGATAGTATATGACAGAATGTGATCAGGATACATGATTTCACCTATGCTAGTTTACCAGTGTCATCGTTCATCAGCTCAATTTTCACATGAGCGCTGTCGGCCAGCTGTCAAGGGTGAGGTGGTGCTACGAGCAGGGCTGCTAGCTTCCTTTATTGACATGTACTGCTTGGGACAGCTGCCAGCCTTGCCCCAGCAGTCCAAATACGTGATAATTTGGGTGCTGCAGAACCTGGTGAACTGCAGCATCAGAAATTCCTGTCTCAAGTTCCCAATCCTCTTTGTAAATATGTTTGGTACTCTTTCCTTAGTATATGGATTTCTGGGCTTTTTTAAAAACTCTTTACTGTTGCATTGCTTATTAAGCCAGCTCCAGAATCTGACTGTATCAAGTACCCCACTTTGAGAGAGCATTAATTATGAGTAATTAATTTTTTATGTATCTGAGCTCACTTTCAAACATGGCATAAAATATACAGCCTTATAGAATACTGACTCTTTGAACATGTTTTGAATTATCTTTGTGTATTTTGGCTGGGGTTTTTAAAGGAGAACAAAGAGAATTGGGTAAATAGGTGAGAGTCTAGTTTACTCCAGTGTATCTGAAAATCACAGCTCTTTTTAGCTTGTTATATTGGTTGCAGAGAAGCCCTGTTTGCAAACTTTTCACAGACTGATGATTTCTTTTTCTTCCCCCTTCCCTCTCCCATCCCCCCTTCTCTTAGACTGAGAGAGTGCCACTTGAACTCAACTCAAGACTGGAAGAAATGGTGGAATTCAGTGAAGTGGAAGTAGAACCTAGTGAAACAGAAGATTTTGAGGCCAGGGGAAGTCGCTTTTCAAAGTCAGCTGATGAAAGGCAGCGTATGTTGGTTCAACGGAAGGAGGACTTGTTGCAGCAAGCTCGAAAGTATGTTCCTCCCTGAAACCATAGCCAGGCCACTCAAATGTAACCCCCAGAATGAACTTCAAATGGATTATGACCAATGAGAGGTTGGGTAGATGCAAAATATAGTGGGAACAATGAATGCATCTGCTACAGCAGGCTGAGAATGCTTTTTAAAATAACCATTGCTGATGAGCCCAATTCTGAAATAGTGTTATAGATCCCAACACAGAGCTTCCTAACTAGCTGATCCAAAGATCTTTGAAATCAAAGGATGATTTCTCCAGCTTCAATGAGTTTTAGTTTGGTCCTATAATAAGTGAGAGACCATTACTTCTGCTGGGTTCTCTAGTATGTCCTTAGCTTGTCTTCTAGCACAGGTGTCAGCATACACAGTGTATGCTGTTACAGCTGAAACTTCTGTCGGGCATCACTCTTTCCAAGTACAGAGTAAGTGTCTTTAGCGCTAGGTGGCGTAGGGTTGATAGAGTACTACTCACTAAAGCACCTCAAAGGAACTCAGGATTAACTGGCAAGTCAACACTTCTGAGAAGACAGTGACCGGCTTTAACTGATTCTTTTAGCCTAGCTAATTAAAGGTGTTATATGTAGTACTTAACTTTTTTTCTTTTTTTTTTTTTAACATGACTTAGTCATTCTGGTGAAGTTTGCTAGCGTCCAATGTTGATAAACAAGAGAAGGAAAAACATTTTAATGTTATAGAGGAAACTTTTATTTAGCATTTGTCTTGAACAAATGCTGTCTCTACCTTTGTATCTTAGGGAAAATATTGAAAGAGTCTACAAAAAATGTATTGGGTTGTGCATCCTTTGGTGTTAACAGATAGGCTGCTCATGTTTTTAGGTTTCTTTTGCGCATTGAAATGCTACCATGTGAATAATGGGTGGGACAACAGCTTTTAAAGAGTTTGTCTATAAATAGGCTTGCTGCCAGAATCATTTTCCTTGACATTTGAAAAATGTCATTCAGAGAGGCAAAGTATTTTTATGTTCTGGTTTACTAGTTCCCTTCCTATGTATTTTAAGAGCTGTGGAATTCCACACTACTGTATTTTGTAATGTATTGGGGTCTAGAAATCTGGAAGCTGCTTCCTTGTATTTTTGCATTATCTTACACTTTGCAGCCTTAGCACCTCTTCTCTCAAAGACTTGCTTGTTAACACCGGTGAATGAATTCTTACGGTAGACAATGCCTCATCTTAAATGGTGAAATAATGGAGACGGAGATTAAGTAACTCACCTGAAGTCTTAGTGAATCACTGAGCTAAGAATAGAGCGCAGACCTTTAGAACTGGCTCCATCTTGTATGCGCAAGAATCTTGCACAAAAATGAAGAGCTGCTATTAGCTCTATAAAGCGTATCATAGGTTATATGAGCCTTTTCTGGAATATATAGTGTGTACGTATCAAAAGGATTTTCCTGCTTTCAATATGCCTTTAATCTACCTTATTTCCTGGATGTACCAGTTAGGTATTTTCCAGAGCCAAAATGAGGTGGGTTCTACTTATCCATATGTTCCTTTGTCCTCCTGTAGGCGCTATTTAAACAAAACCTCTGATGAGGAGCTGATCACAGAGAAGCCCTCTCCGTCTGAGGGCGCTTCCGCTGATCCTGTCACTCTGCGTCGCAGAACGTTAGCTGCTGCCGCCGAACGGAGACTTCAGATGCAACAAAACTCTTAGCGCTCGCTGCCCCTCCCTCTTCTCCGCCTCGTGAGCAATGTTGAATAAATAAATTAAATACAAGGAAACCTGCGCTTTCTATACCAGCAGGAAAGTGTCTCGTCAGAGTTCAGCTAGCTGTGCTGCTGAGTGAGCTGGCTGCCTCTGCTGTATAAAGCATGTGGTCTAATAATGTTTGGACAGCTGACAAATTAACCTTTTTTTGTAATATTTTCTATGTGACATTGATCCCTTCCACAAACGAAGGCAATTTCTAAACCACGGGCATGATTTCTGCAGCTAGCATGAGGTATTAGGCTGACTGCACAGCAGAGGCTGGGGAAAGAGTGTGTCCAAATTAGCAGCTGTGTGTACAGGTCATGGAGGGCACTGGCATGTTTAGCTTGAGATCAGGGAGAGTCATTCCAAGAAGGGAAGAAAGCTTAGAAATTTGCAGCGAACCCTGTATTAGACGAGCAGGCGTCTGCTCTTAAGTTACTGTTCGTATCAAGAGTGAATGAAGAGTGTTCCATAGGCCAGCTTGAGGGGCTCGAGTAGTATTCCTGCAAAGTGAGTTCTTAGCCTGGATGGAAGTTGTCTAGCTACATAAAGTAGAAGAAAATAAGACCGTGAATTGTGCAGCGAAGCGCTAATTCACATTGATTCCAGTATAAAATTGTTTACTGTTTCTGGGCTTTTCTGCACTCGCTGACTTCTAGCTCTGTTCACTCCCCAGGGCTGCACTATTTTCCTTTGCCTTTTATGGCCAGAAACAAGTGGGAGACAGAGAGGAATAAAGGGAAGAGAAGGGGGCACAAGGTGAAGTTATTAGCCCCTGGAATTCAGTGTTAGGATATGCCAGTGGGATACAGTTGAAAGGCCTGCCTGTTCTGGTCTCTAGAGCAATACAGATGGGACTTCAATGGAGAGGCTGGAGATAGCTCCGGTATCTTGCATTTTATTTCATTTTTTAACCCCACAGCGTCACCCTGAGTTTATTCAGAAAGACTAGAAGAATTGGGGCAGCTGGACCTTAGGCTAGCTGCAGGCCAATCTGCTAACCTTTGATTTTTCTAAAGAACTTTTGACATGAGATACACTTGGAACCGCCAATGCTAGCTTGTATAGTTGAGTTTTACATGGCAGTGACTTAATTTTTAAATTTGAGGAATGAGTTCTAGTATCACTGTCCTTTAGAAGGAGCCCAGTATTATCTAGAATTATTGGTAACTTTTTTTTTTTTTTAACCGTTGGTTTTTAGGACATTTAAAGGTGAATTTAATGAAAGGAGTTGCATCAATGTTTAGGTGAAATAATTTATTTCAATAAAACTCTTTGGGAAGCCTTACTTTGCAATGCTATTAGTAAACTTCAAAGAATTTTTTTGAGATCTTTGGTTTTGCTCAGAGCACAGCTGTTTGTTTTTATTGTTAAAAAATAAAAATAAAATCTTGGTCAGTGTTGGAAATTGTTTGGGAATTTCTATAATGTGACTTCTCATGTTCCTAGTATGTGTTTGGTTTGTAAATGTAGCACTTGCAGTTTGCCACCTGCTGCTCCTTTCTGTCACAACGAAAGGGAATACTGCTGCCTAATGTTAAGTTTTGGGAACTTTTTTCAAGCCTTTGGTTGTAGACCAGTTATTGCTACTGCAATTCAGTTATGCTGCGAACATGAAAATGGAAGAGACAATGTCTGGAGGGACTTTTTTTTTGTTTGTTTTGGTTTTTTGTTTTTTAAAGGGGGGAGTGTTGGGTTTTGAACTGTCTGGCGGCATGCTTACGGGATGAGAGCTGTTGTTGTATGTATGACCAATACGTAGAACTTAGTCCTTTACTGAAATGGCCGAGAACCTAGGTACCTATGGGAGTGTAGAATGGTAAAGAGGAAACAGTAGTCATCCATAGAGTAGAAATCCTTCTCTGTGGGTTTGAGTTTCCTTGCGTTCCTCCTCCTTGCTGCCTTTCTGGGAGTTCTTGTACATGATGATGCAAAATGACCCCCAGTTTCACCTAGGCAGAGGGGGATGCTTGTAGCTGTGGGGGATTCTGACCTAGCTTTGGGCATGCAGGAATACCGTTGGCGTGCTAAGTCCTCTCCTGCTTCCTCTGCCTGCCAGTGGAGGGAGGGCTGCATGCTAAGGACGTTTCCTTCCCCATCCTCAAATGCAAAGGTCAGAGAGCCCCTACCCTGCCCGAGGTTCAGCTGGGGAACAGCGGTGCACAGCCTCCACCTTAGCCTAGTTCTAGTGCTCCCTTGTTTCTTATGTTCACGTTGGCCTAGAAAGGTAGCAGTGCAGCAGCTGTACTTGGTCAGCCCTCCTTTCTCTGCCCCTTGAGGGACCCTGCTGTGGAACAGGGGAATGCTATGGCAAGCTCATTCCCTCCTTTGCTTGCCAGTAGGTCAGGCTGGAAGGAGAAAATGTTGTGGGACTCCCTTCTTGTATAAATCCCTCTTGCCAAAGATCCTACAATTATTCAGATTGCACTACAGATGAGTAAAGGGGATGCTCGGTTTGTGTGGATTGAGGAGGGCATCTTGAAACTAGAACAAGGAAGGGGTGGTGGTGTTTCAGAGACTCCTGGGTTATTCCTTCCGCACTTGTCTATTCTTGTTTTATTTTCAACTTTTTTCTGGTGGCTTTATCCTGCTTTGCTTTCAGCTCTCTTCTGTGATGCCCCTGGCCAGCCGCTGGATGGCATCCTTGCCTGGAGCACCCTTACAAAATGACCTACTTCAGCAATGAAAGGCTTGTTTGTGTGAAGCAGCAGGACATGGACCAGTGGTGGCCTGTTGGCTGGCTCTGCTTCCCTGGAAATGGAGGTCATCCAAGGAGAAGCTTGACTGACTTTGCCAGTGCCAATATGAGCTACTTCTGTCTCGTGGAATCGCTGTAAACAGTAGGAATCTTGAAGAAATACCTTTGCTGCACTGAACAGGACATGCTGCTGTGTGGAGAAAGCATCCTTTTCTAACCATTTTTTTTCTTATTCAGGCTAGTTCTGTGTGAAGTTCAGTGGGAGGCTCGGTGTAAAGCCAAGGTAGGGGGTCCTGGCTTCTTAGGTAACTTTCTCTACAGCTCCTTCATGAGCCTTGACTGCCAGCCTTGTGGGCCAGCTGGCTCTGGAAGCGTTCCTGTGGTTCGGGAGGCAGATGAGGAGCACAGTGTCAGCTCGAGTTCTGCCAAGCACTAGTGAGAAACCAGCCCGAGAACACGTGGAGCTGTCAAAGAAGAGGTCAGAGAATGAAAGCGTGCTCATAGTGCGCGCCGTGCTGTCCTCTGTGGTGCCCAAATGCCAGGGCACAGCTAGGTGATGCTGCACAGTCCAAGGGCTTCAGGCCAGCCAGTCTAACCACAGTACATCTTTCATCTTGCTTTCCTGGTGTGGCTATTTAACATGGGTCGACAGTTCTGCATTTATGGGGCTGCCATGTAAGGTCTCATTGATAGAGCTCAAAACCCTGAATGCAGGCAGGTATTAGACAGGCGAGCTGTTTCTCCTGGGTAGTTCCAGCAGCAATCCCAAAGCTGAGGTTACCTTATGCCTTCTCCACATTTCAGTACCTGCTTACCTCTATATGCTTATCTGGTTGGTTACCAGCCCCAGAGGAACATGCTGCAGTGTTGACTCCAAGGAGAAAAAGCTCTTCCCTCCCTATCTCCTCTGGGAGGGATTTGTAGAGGTGGCTCCATAAGGCGTTCAGTCTCCTATCCTGGGTATTCTTGTGGTTTGACCAGTTCCAGATGTCTGCACTGGTAGATCTTGGTGATCCCTATATTTCATCAGCAATTATCTTGCTCTTTAGTCTGGCCAGCTGCTGTGGTGTAAAAAATCAGTGATGTACATCAGGATGAACATAACGGGAGTCTCCCTATTTCTAACTGGGGTGCAGTAGTGTTTACCCAAACAAAATTCTGCATTTCTGTTGCTAGTTACCACTGCATCACTGATCAAAGATTGTGGGGCCATCCCATCTTATCCCTTTTTGCCAAGGTATAATTTAGATCTCTGTCATAGACTTGTGGCTTCTAAAATGGTACTTGTGTCATGGAAAGTGTCCCTCAGCTCAGAGGGCCTAAAATTTCACTGCTGGGTTGGTACAGTGATGGTCCAGGAGTGTGTGCCAGAGACAAATCTGGGCAGTACTTCTACAGTCTATGTTCCTGTCGCACAAATTTCCCCAACTATCTGGCGTAATGGTCTCTCCAGCACTGACCCTTCCCTTGTAAAGGGAGATGAGAAAGGGTTCGAGGGAGAACTGTTGCTCACCTTGAACTCCAGCCCCTACAGTGACTTTTGGGCCAGTGTAGAGCTGGTGAGAGCAGTGTAGCCAAGCTGACTCTCTACCAAGCATCTGCCTGGAGCAGCTTTTGGAGAGCCAGCTACATTTCTGAGTGTACACAGCAGTCGCAGAGCTTTTTGGAGGCTTCTGAGCTATGCTACAGGGTAAGCTAGTCACTAGGGTCTGCCTTTAAGAAGTGTCTCCCTGGCCAAAACAATGCACTGTCTGGATTATAAGTTGCTTAGTTTTGCTGCCCCTCAGAAATGTAGCTGCACTGTGCCCTGTAATTTCCTGTCTGCCATCAAGGTGCCTGAAACTGGCTTGCATGGGAGCCTGTGGACCTTGGGTAACGAATACTAAAAGATGCAGGTTACTCCTGTAGTGGGGAGAAAATCTTATCTTTCTTGGAGAATGTAACCTTCCCCTACCTCTCTGAGAAAAAAATCTTGCATGTTTTTGAGCTTCTGGTGTCTTACAGGATCTGCAAAACAAAGGAGCCAGCCCAGTAACTCGCTTTACCATAGATGAGTCCGCTATGTCCGTTTGAGCAATATGATGTGGACCTGAGTTAAGTCCAAGATGAGACACTTGGCCTGGTGTCCCAGTGTGTCTCTGCCTGGATCCTGTCTGTGCTGGTGGTCTACACCAGCTATCTCTGAGGGAGGTCCAAGAAATTCTGTGGTTAGCAATTGCAGGACAAATCTCCCCCTGGGAAATCTCCTTCTAACTCGTTACCCTGGGCAGTGGTGTTTGCATTGGTCAAAACCTAAAATATGAACGTGTTTGTTAAATAGCCATAGATGTTTTTCTTTTTGAAATAAATAGAAATGACTTCGTTTCCCAGCACACAGTAATAGACGTTCCCTTTTTATTTCTTGTTTGGGGAGGTTTTGTGGGGGTTTTGTTTTTGTTTGTTTTTTTTGTTTCCTTTTTTTTTTTTCCTACAACTGAAGCTCCAAAGCAATTTGAGTCATCTGTAGGATTTTTAATGCACAATACTTCAACTTTGGAGGTGACTTCAGCTGACTTTTCAGACAGCGAGAGTCCTGTTGCTCTCGCTATTCCTATTTCAGCTTGCAGCAGCTGAAATTCTCAGCCCTGCAGCTATCGTTGAGAGAAACTGGGGGCTTTGAAGCGTAGATAAAGCAAAGATAATCTTGTCCTCCATGAATCTCCCCTAACTGAGATCAGTTTTTCAGGACCCTCAAATGTACACAAGTTACAAAGGCTTACCGCTGACACAGCTCTGCAAAACACGCCAAGCACTTTTAACCATATGGCACTCATGGAAAAGTAAAACACTGTCAGCGTGGCAACCTAGAGTGGCTCTGCCAGCACCAGGAATTAATCTGATGTTTCTCATGGGTGAGCGGAAACGCAAATCTGAGTGCAGAGGTATTGCTCTGCCTTTTCCTGTTTGAAACAAGATCTGTAGTGACCAACGACAAAATTGGGAGCATAGAAGTCCTGCTTAGTGACCTATTTATTCTTAAGGCAATATACATATTTGTGGATAAGAGAAGTGCCTGTGCGGTCCATCCTTCAGCCATCAGCCATGGAAGCGTCCAGCGTGACTGGAGAACAGGCTCCCTGGAGATGGCCACGTGTGGCAGATCACATGCCGTCCAGGGAGGCAGACGGACCCCAGGAGAGTCTGATGCAGTTTGTCCATCAGACAGCAAGCACTGAGCTCGTAAACGTGCCCTTTTTCTACTGTTTCTGTTTGCAGAATTTCTGCGAGGATCATAAATTTCATGACTGGAGGAATTCCTTCACAAATGATTTGTGTGCAAGCTTCTCAGTTCTTCAGTTGTATCTTGGTGCTTTTGTTGGGTTTTATGTAGTATTTGAGCTGTGCTCATTAGCTTTCACGAGATGTAAAGATCTTGTGCTTCTTTCTTGACTGATGCGAGTCTTGGAACTTAGTGCAAATAGGAGCTTTATTTGTTCAAAATTAGTTTCCTGCTAATATTGTCTGAAATGTGCTTCTGATTTTATTAGACAAGTCTTCTGATGGTTCATTAGGCAGAACATTTATGGAAAGTGAGCGAGTCGGGTCCAAAAACGTTCTTCAGAATCAATTCTGCTTTTTAATCAGAATCGGCATCCGTCAAACATTTTTCACTGGATTTGTTGCCTAGCCATTCTATCCCATGCTCCTGTCTCACTTTAGCCTGTTTTGCCATGCTCTGACTGTGACATTAAATGCTGGAGGCAGGAATGGCATTGTTGCTATCAGGGTTTATATTTCTTTCCTTAAATCTCTTGTCTTTCAGCTATTTTAAACAATTATGCGTGCAAGTGATTGCAGTGAGATGAAAGTGTTGTTGGCGTGTTATTTTGTGCACGGGATGAAGGGCAAGAGCAACTCAGGAATTTGCCTTTCTGCCCAGCCAGGACATGGGTGTGCGAGTGCTCTGGGCGATGTGATCAGACTAAGTGGCTGGGGGTGGAATTTAAGGTCTAATGCGTTTGACCTGGGATGGGAAACAGGTTGCTGCTAGGCTTTACAGCCTTCTGCAACCAGTCTGGATATGTCCCAAGGGGCCAAGACCTTGAGTCACTGCGGACAGCCACTTTGACCGTATGGGGAATCGGTAGGGTGTCAATACAGCGGAGCGCCCTGCGATGCCAAATCCCGCCAAAGCCCCGAATTGTTATTCTCCTGCCTAGGAGAAAACTGATTTTTCCGGAGAATCCCACACCAAACATCTTCAACGGGGATTTTTTCCAGCAACACAAGCAGGTTACTTTGTACTTCTTTCCTTAGAAAAGAAAACCAATTGAGAAACACAGTGAAAGAATTAGACTGAAAACCAGGAGGTGAGAGACCAGGCGTACAGACAAACATTCTCTTTATTGAGCTACACATGAATTTTCCATTAGTCAGAGAAAGATTGGCAGTGTGTAATATATCACAGAAACCTCACTGATTGGTAATAGAAAGGCTTAGAAAGACCTGGCGCTTTATATATATATATAATATTTTAGTTTCCTCTTTATTTATTCATTTTATTTTAAACAGGTGTGACTGCTTTTCTTCAGCAAAGGTAACTCTTAAAAGTGAAACTGTGAAGATGTCTGATTACTAATCAAAGTAGAAATGACGAAGGATTGGTCATGAAAACTGTGGCTTTAATGTAAACACTACATTCGATTTTGTTTTTTGTTTTTTTGTGTTTTTGTGTGTGTTTTTTAAAATTTTTAAATTATTTTCATTCTTGCTTTTGTTTTTGTATTTTTTTGTATTTTTTATTTTGTTTTGTAGTTTTTTTGTGTTTTTTTTTCTTTTTTTTTTGCAGCACAAACATCCCCACATGAGAGAGAAAAAACACCATTCACTAAAAGGGAGGACTGGAGGAAGAAAAAAGCAGCACAAAAAAGCATTCACTGGAAAGAGTTAAAAATTAATAAAAACAGAACAAAAAAAAAACCCTAAACAAAAAAAAAATATTTATATGTATGTATAGAACCCTCCCAGAAATGCCCAAATCAACCCCAAACAATAAAATAAAGAAGAGGAAGCCTATCTCGTATGTAATACACAATATTTTTCAGAGCAAAAAAGTTGAAAGAAGGGGAATCTCTGGATAAATAGGCCACTGCTGGCCAATGACGGCTGTGCTTTTTTTGATACAAACCTGGAGAGTGAGAGACAATTCAGAGGAAAGAGCTGCTAAACTAGGAAGGAATGGAAAAAGAAGAAAAAAAAAAGAATGGAGACAGACATCATCGTCTGAATAGCTGACCCACGTTAGGGTGCCACGGGCTGGTCTTGTTACTCCAGGCTAGTGAAGACCTTTACCTAAAGCAGGGCGTAAATGAAAAGAAAGAAAAAACAAAGCAGAACAAAAAACCCCAAACCCACAAGAACGAATGCAAACTCCTTCCTGCCCCGGCGAGGAGAACGCCTCTTAGCGCTGGCGCGGAAGTGAGCTTTCTTCTGGAAACACCTGGGAGAAGGGAAACGGGAAAAGCTCGCTCTTTTTGTTTCCCTTTTTAGCTACGACACATGGCAAGGGGGGATTTTTCCTCTCCCTTTCCCCCCTTCCCTCTTTTTTTTTTTTTCCTTTTTTTTTTAACTCTTTTAGGTTCTAAATGCGAAGAGTCGCCCGGGCCCAGCTCGGGCGCCCGGGGGAGCGCGGCCCCACGCCACGGGGCACGGCTGGGTGAGGGCGCGCGGCCAGGGCGGGAGCCCGGCTTTCGGCGCGCGAGAAATAAAAGTAAGAACAGTAAGAATAATAAATAATAATTAAAAAAAAACCCGGTCAAAGAAATCACGGGAGGAGAAGCGTTCCTCTGCAGTCGGGGCGGCGGCCCCGCGAGAGCCGGCCGTGGCCGTGGCCGTGCCGCCCTGGCTCCGGCTCCGGCCTCGGGGTTTTGTTGGCTGCGAAACCGCACGGAGCCGGCCGGGAGCGGCGGGCGCCGAGAGCTCGGCCCCGAGCTGCGAGGGAGCCCTCCGGGGAGGCAGGCGAGAGAAAAAGAAAGCCGGGACAAGTCCCCTTTCCCCACCTCCCACCGAGCCCCCGCACGCAACGTCGTCGTCGTCGTCGTTAAAAATAACATGGCCGCTATGTGTTTTAAGGAAGAGGTTCCTTTAAAAACCTCGTAGGCTCCTTCAGGCTTAAAAGATGGGCAGACCACCCACGAACCCTGGTGGGATTTTTCTTGGCTTATTTAACCGATCTTTTTAAATTTCTGTGACTTTACTAGAAAGGGCTGAAATCTGCCTGGGAAACCAGTTCTGCCCACAGCTTTTTGAGACAAACTAAAAAGGTGGTTGTGGATTTCTTTTTTTATATATATATATATATACTTATATATATAACTTTTCATTATGCCTTTTTATTTACCAACTTGCATGATTATGATTAAGATTTTTTTTTCCCTCTCGTTTGATTTGGTTGTTGTTTTTTTTGTTTTGTTTTGCTTTGCCTTTGTGTGTGTGTGTGTGTGTGTGTGCGTGTGTGTGTGTGTGTGTGGTTGTGTTGCTGTTTTCTGCTTGTTTCTCCTCGCGCTGTGACCGTTACCAAAGAAGCCGCTCCGCCGCGGCGGGCGCCGGCAGGTCAGTACAAGCCGCAGCCTCGCAGGTTGTTGGCAATGATGATGTCGGTGACGGCGTCAAATACCACCTGGATGTTGTTCGTGTCTGTGGCGCAAGTCATGTGGCAGTAAATCTCCTTGTTGGGGGAGCGGTTTTTGCTCTCGAACTGTGCTTGGATGTACGCCGCCGCGTCCTCGTAGGTGTTGGGGCCTGCGGGCACAGAGGCGGGAGGGGGAGACAGCGGAGGCGTCAGGGCCCGCGCGCTGGCCGCCTCCCCGGCGCTGACCCCCCAGGGCCCCTTTTTTAGGAAACCCCGCAAACCCGGTGTTTCATTAAGAGCGAGGGGCGGCCGCGGCCCCGGCCTGGCTTGCTAGCGCAGCGCAAGGCCCGATGGCCGCCCCTGGAGGGGTGGGAGGCTCCGGGGGCGCCGCTGCCCCCCCCAGGTGCTGCTGCTGCCCAGGGCCTCCCCAGCTGCTCCGCGTTCCCCCCTCGTGAAAGGCGACGGCCTCCAGCTGCGACGGCCTCCGGCTGCGCCTGCCTGGCCAGACCCGCTGCCGCAGGGACACCGGCTGCCAGGGGGATGTCGGCTGTCGCCTTGCCACGTGCTGGTAAGTCCCTGCGTTGCATCGCGTCGCATCACATCGCCTCACGCGACACAGGAGATGCAGGGAGGGCTCGTGCTGGGGCGGACGGGCCCCAGGGCAGATGGGGCCCCAGATATCACCCCTTCGTGGGGCTGAGCCCCCTTGGGGGTGGCGGTGGGCCTCCTCAGCCTGCGCCATGGGCGGCTGCAGCCCGGCTGGGCGGAGGGAACCGGCCCCCTGGTCCCCGTGGGGCCTCGAGGGGCCACTGCGGCTGTGGGGCCGTTGGCCTGTGCTCGGGGAGTCACGTTTCTCATGTAACGGGCTGGAGATGGGCCAGGTGTTAGAGACGGAAAGTGCGTGTTGCTGCGTTAAACCGCTCACGGTGGTGAGAGTGGCCGGGCCTGGCACCTCGCGCAAAGACACGGAGCCCGAATTACGCCCCTGAAATCGCCTTTGGAAGAGCTGCTGTTATCCGGAGGTTTATTTTCCTTTTCAAGCTCTCTGGTTTCGCTCCTTTGTGCCCATGCGGTGTGCGGGGAGGAGAGGCCGCGGGGAGCCGGCCCGGCATCGCACCGTGCGGGGGGACCGGCCCTGGGCTGGGGAAGGGCCCCGGCCGCGGCGTGGGGTGCGCCATGGCGCTTTTCAGCGCGGCACTTATCTAATTTGGCTCCTCCGAGCGGGCGAGTCGCGCAGCGGGGGAATTGCCCTGGAGCCGGGTTATCCTGCGCGACCACGGCGGTCTGCGGCAGTGGCGAGGGGCAGGCGAAGTCCCGGGGCGCCAGAGACGGAGGTGCCAGCTCCCCCGGGGCCGAAACGCCCCCGGGGGGGGGCTCAGCCCGCACGCCTGGCCGCTCTCGGCTGGGAACGCGAGGAAAAATTGCTGCTCTTGGTGATGAGAAACCTAAAAATGTTGGGTGCAAACGTCGGTGAGCTCGTGCCGCTGGGGGAGCTGGCGCGGCCCTGCTGGGGAGGACAGGAGGAGAGCCCTTGCCCTGGTGGCCACCTCGCCAAAGGCGTCCTCGCGCTTAGGTCGGTCGCGCTCTGGGCAAAATACTTCGGAGGCATCAAGGTATTTGTAGGAGGCGCTGGAGCCTCTGAATTTGAACTTTTTTTTTTTTTTTGTCTCTCCTTTAGAAAATTCGGAATTGATGTCTGCTTCTATGATGATATTTTTTGTTGTTCTTTTGTCTAAGTTAAGCTGTTTTCACTTAAAAAAAAAAAAAAAAGTATGATTCTTTTGTGATTTCATAAACTCGTGCTATTAAAAAAGGGTCTATTTCCCTCTAGAGTTTTACCCAATATGAAAATATTCAAGGTAGTAAAAACATGGGAGAAGTACACTTGAGGAAATCATCCCCCCGCTCTTTTCAGCGGCACACGGCCTAATCCTGCCGCCTGTACTGTGTGGGGAGGGGTTGCGGGATGGCGACTTTTTGGTGGAAATAAACTGAAAGTGCTGTTTAAGAAGTGGGAGAAACTTCAACATACGGTGTTTCGCTGCAGGGAAGTGAGCAGTCGGCGCTTGCCTGTTACAATGTCACATTTGCTACAGTAGCGGCTGCCAGTTTTGTGCTAATTCCTCCCACTTCCATGACTTTCCACAGCATGTCCCGATGGCTGTCTGTTACGCGGGAACTTTTGGGGAATGCAGCTATTGGGCATTGGCAGCGTCATCTGAGGGAGTCTCATGGTCCTGGTTTTGTTGTTTTAATGGCTGGACTGCTTTCTTTTATAGGTATTTATTATTTTTTCCTCTTTCCTTTAGAGGGCTGCTGAGAGTTGTAGATCTGCATTTTTGCCTTTTCCTGCGCATAAATCAGTGCATGTGAACTTGACCGTGACAGAAGGTGGCAGATAATTTAGCTGAAAAAAATCCATGAAACCCTAGCTAGGAAGTCCTTGTGCAACACGTGGGGAAGCTCGCTAACGCAAAGGTGTCCTGCCAGAGCCTACTGCGCTTGTCACTCCCCACGCTGGTGCACTCACCATCGGTTTGGGTGCTGAGGTACCTTCTGATTTTTGCTGTATGTGCTGGGTCCAGGCTGGCTGCATATCGCAGTTAGGCAAGATGAATTGGTGGAGCTCTGGCTGGGTGGGTGCGGGAGCAGCTTGCCCGGAGGTTGGAGCGTGGGGTAAGTGGTTTGGAAATCTGCCTTCCAGACCAGCACGGACACTGGTTTGCTCCGCGTCACCGAGAACATTTCTGCATTGGTTCCTCTGACGGTGAATGCGAGTATCTCACAGGCGTGAGGTCAAAGATTATCTGCAAGCTTCTCCCTGAACGTGCATCATCCTGCTTCTGAGATGGACTGTAGGGGCTAAAATAGCCCACATGGACTGCCTAGTTTTGTGCCTTTTTCTGAGGTCTCTGACTCTGGCCACTGGCACAAACAGGAGATGGGACATGATAGTTTGATCCAGCTAGGTAGTGCTTTCGCTCATTTTTAAGAAAACCCTCAGTAAGACCAGCAGTAATCCTGGCCACCAGAGATGGTGCCACATGGGGTTCCTGGCTGACAGCGATTGCTGGTGTTGGGTAGGGTGAGCAGTCTGCAACTCATCAATGCTCCTGGTTCTCCGTTTTGCAATCCAGTGTGGTCAGACTTTTAAAAAGTGCTCTCTATTTATATTGTAAAGAACACTTACTGGTCTCACAACAAGCAACCTAAACTACTGAGGGTCATGAATTTCCCTTAAAAACAAAGTAACAGCTAAAACCAAGAAGGAGGCTGCAAAGGTTGATAATAATCTTTGTTTTGATGAACGGTGAGCTGCTGCAGAGACGGATGCCAGAGGGCAGACGGATCTGCAATCCCTCGCCAAGGGAGGGAGAGAGACAGCTCCCTTTTCCAGTCCTTGTGCAAGGGCTTAATTTCCGTGGGAAACAGACAGCTCTCGTGGTCGAGAAGCTGAGTGTGGGGGTTAAGTGTCTGCAGGACACCGAGGGACTGGAAAGAGGACCTCGAGCTTGCATTTATTCAACATCTGAGGAGCATGCTGACAGGCACAGATTGACTATAAACTCCTAAGAGAGGAGGGAAACGTCCTTAACATTATCGCAAGCACTCAAGATGATTGTGTCGCTCCACTGGCTACTAGTGGTGCTTTAGACCGCAGAGCTCTCTGCATTTGGATGGTACCTTTGAGACCTGCCCCTCTGTCCTGTTGGCGGGTAGCACATCTTTGCTGCAAGAATTTACCCTGTGCAGGGCAGGATTCATCCCTAAGACACAGCCCTTGGGGTGGCAGAAGCGTACAGCCCTCCCGAAGGTGGGCACCTCTTTTGCTGCCCTGTAAAGATGATCTATCACCTCCTCCCCTTCGCTGTGGGTGAGATGCTAAACGGGACAGTCTGGCAGCTCTGTCCCTGCGCTGGGCCGCTCTCACGGGAACGTATTACCCCAGCTTTAAGCCAAGTTCTCTGGTCGGACCATGGCATGCCTCTCCCTAACCCCCGTGTCTGTGCTGCAAGGTTGTGTGTGTCACTCCTCCTTCCTGCCCCGGGCAGGCTGGGCAGCCGTCAGCCGCAGCACATACCTGTATATTCAGGGAAGCAGATGGTCAGAGGTGATTTCTTGATCTTCTCGGCAAATAGGTCTTTCTTGTTGAGGAAGAGAATGATGGAGGTATCAATGAAGAATTTGTTGTTACAGATGGAGTCGAAGAGCATGAGAGATTCGTGCATGCGGTTCTGCAACAGGGAGCATGTAGGGAGGAAAAAGGAGAGAGAAAGGCAAAGAGAAAGAGAGAGTTAGATAGAGGAGAGGAGAACTTTTTCCAAACTGAAATGGTTAGAAAGCAAAATCTCTAAAATAAGACAGTGATAAACATGAGATGGTTACAAAGGCCGAGGAGAAGGTGGTGTGTTCTCCTCAGGTCAAGGCAGGCTGGAGGAGCGGGGAGGGTCCTAGCGAGCAGGATTCCCATGCGCAGCGCTGAGCCTGCCCCGTGCTGCGGCCTCCAGCCGCTCCTCTCTGCGGGGCCTCTCGGCGGTCCGCTCCTAGCAAAGGCTCACACCTGGAGCTTCAAAGAATAGGGAAAAAATGTGGTCATTTGCTCGTCACCTGCCTAAATGCAGAGGACTGGGAATGGGGACTGCAGCCACAGCCCTTCAGTCTCTCCATTTTTCTCTGGACTGACACATCTTCGGGGCTGGGAGCACCCAAAGAGCCATTCACAGAGTCTAAACGAAGGACAGAGCAGTCAGCCACTGCCGTCAGCCACCGGGAAGTGCTGGGCGTGGGGATTTAGGTGGATTAGTGGCAGCGGGTTACTCGTTACGCCAAACAGCTAGTGCCATTCCAGCGAGAGTGGTGCTGAGCACGTGGCCTGAGATTTCCCAGAGCCTGGGGGAGATCATATTCTAGCTGGGCCCTTAGACCCCTTGAGAAATCTTCTTCATCTTTGAAAATGCCACGGTAACAGCCAGGTCATTGCTAAGAAATCCCAGCACTGCTGCGCGTAGGAAATAAATGCAGCTACTCTCCAGTAGCCCATCTCGCAGCTCTCCTGAGCATGCTGCGCTTGTGGGCTGCTCTGGGGAGACCTTAAGCAGGGAAGAGTTTTTAGCAGGAACACAGACAGAGGCGATTCACTAAGAGTTGCAGTTTCTTAATGCATTGTCCTTTTGCACGTGGGCAAACATCACGTAAAGCCTGTTCCACCATGCTACAGAAGTTGTTACCAGGAAGAAGGGGAGAGCAGACAGGAGAGAGGGAAAGAACAGTGAAAGGAGCAGATGAGGCCAGCCTACTCTGAATTAGTTGCCACACCAGTATTTTAATGCTTTGTTTAAATTGCTGCAAGGTGTCTCTCCGTGGCCAGTTGCATGCACTAGCTGTTAGTGCAAAGGGTGGGAATGCAGCGGTGCAACTGGTTAGAATAGATGTGCTTCTGCAGGAGCTCTCAAAAACTCTTTTCTCCATCATTAACTTGTTCTTAAAATAAAGGCATTTCCTATTGTTTCACTGAAGATTCAGGGAGAAATTTTAGGCAGTCCATCCACTTTTTCAATGTGTATATTCACCTGATTGACTACTTGTACCTGCCAAACTACCCATGCAAAACAAGAAACTAGTGCAGTCCGAGGTAAAAAACACTTTGATTTCTGCCCCTTACCGTGCCAGTGGGACACTTGCACGACCTGTCTCGTTTTGCAGGAGGTCTCTGAAACCGGTTCCTGGGGATGAGCAGTTAAAGCCCTGCCTTTGCTACCTGCCCCTCACAAGGCGAGACCCAGCTCTTTAGGAAGGCACTGTGCGGAGCGCGAGAGCAGGAGGGAGCGTCGAGGCGCGCTCCGAGGCGGCAGCCGGCTGGGAAACCCCTCCTGTTGCACACGTGAGCCAGCCAGCCCGCCAGGTCCCTTCCGCTGGTGGCGCGACGGGGGCTTTAGACTCACCCAAGAGTCAGGAGAACATAAGTGTTTCCTACTGAAGTGATGACCCAATTACACATGTTGGAGTTTACCGTGAATATTTTATTAGTGAATCATTTTATTAGCTACGGTTCGACTGTAGATGCTGCATGCAAAATTTAGCAGATGTCTGATTTTCTCTTAATAGGCTCATAATCTTGAGATTACGCTGTTTTTTGCTTGACAAAGAGTAGCTATGGATGCGGAGCCGTCACTTTCCAAAGCTTCTGAACCTTATTCGATCCTTCTCTTTAAAAAACCTTATTCACAGGGACAAAGAGAAACCGCCTCAAATGGATGCGGTTTTTCTTCAGGTGACTTGATCAAGTGGCCTCTGCAAAAATGCTCAGCCTTGAGATTTTCATGGCAGGTGATCTGGGTGGTTTTTACCTCCTCGTTCATGCTATATGTTGTCTCGTATATTAAAAAAAATATTAATTATAAATATTAAAAAGAAAAAAGGGGGGATGGTGTTGTTGGTGGAGGAGCGGAGGAAACAAAGGACGTATCTGGGGGAACGAAGGTCCCAAGTGCAATGTAAATAACTGATAACTCCTGAGCCCTGGGTATCCATGCAGAAGGTCTGGACAGGATGGCATCCTGGAGGAAACTTTTAAAAATCCATGGTGGAATTGTTCAAAGAGAAAGGACTTTTTAATAGAATTTGCTCTTCTCAGAACTGGCCATTCTTCTGTCTTATCTGCAGGATGGGCTGCATGGGAATGTGTGTCTGGGAACAGGTTAAACTGAAGTTATATCACTAAGGAGAACATTTAATTTTCTTATGCTGAGGCTAATGGAAAATTTTGCCTTGGTTTCTTCAAGTTCCTATTCTTGGTTTCTAATTCATGCTGCAAATAATGGAAGACCTTTGGTTGAAATATAAAAGAAAAAACTGACACTTGTGCTATTTTAAAGAGACAGAAAGGTACTCCAAATATTGTGTTACTGTCATGGGGAAAAAAGCATGATTTATTGGAATGAAGCAAAAATAGCTATTTTCCCTGTGTGCATGCAAGGCTCACACTAAGAGATGGTGGGAAAGAAATGAGCAACTTCCTACCTGTAATAGATTTGCAACCAAAATATTGGAGGAGCAAATGGAGCAGCAGGGACACTCCGATAACAAGTAAACAACTTAGACATTTCTAAGATATTGGGCAGATACTTACAGCAGCCGGACACGCTACCTGCTTGGAAAAATCACTGTATTTTATCAACGACACACTTCTATCTAAATGGTTTTCATGCAGATGCTTATATTATATTAAACACTGATCATACAAAATGGTCAAATCTTTAAACTAGCTGCGGACCACACCGGAAATGGATGCCCTGTCACGACTCCACAACGGAGGAACGTGCAAATCGCTGCCCCGATTCGGTCACGCGATTGCACATGCCCTTCTCTGACACAGCTCAGGACTGAGTTATAACTCTCCATTTCTGGGAGGACCATGCAGCTTTGATGAAACCCGTGGGGTTTGTCCGCTCTGGAACCGCAGAGCCCTGACCCGGTGCCCGGTGAGGACGCCCCGCGGTCACTCGGCGGCCGTGGCAGGGCTCGGGCTGCGCGTCGCACCCCAGCGCCTGCCCAGCAGCTTTGTGGGTCGCAACAAACACAGCGCGAGGGACAAAACCAGCCGGACGCGAGCGGAGAGGCGCCAAAGCGTGGTCTAGCAGCGTGGGAGGTAAGGCGATGCCTTGGGGATGGCGTCCGCAGTATCCGAGAACAAACGTCTGTCCGGAGCCTGACGCGGGAACTCGCTACACGAGAGCTGGTGCTGGCTCCGCTTGCCTCGAGAAAGGCGCAGTTTCTCGGCAGGGTTTGAGCGCCAAAAGTCTCGTCAGTCGTGATCAGCCCAGCTCTGGGGCTGCGGAGCGGCTCAGGACCGGCACCGTTTCAAACTTTGCCCTAAACGGCTGCGGCTGTCTGGCCCGCTCGGGCGGTAAGATGCACAGATACACCCAGTTTTGACACTAATCACTCTCACATCTATTTCTGAGCTTGCTGACATAAAAACAGCGCTGAGGAGTTCTAGAAGGGAAAGAGTCTAATTTCAAGCAGCCAAGGAACAAGCACAAACCATGATAAAGTTGTTTTTCTTCTTAAAAACAAAACAAACAAAAAAACCCTGATATAAAATAAATACCTTTTGGTCGTATCCTTTTCAAATTCCTTACCCGCAGGAGAAAGAAGACGTGACAGATAGCTGCCGTCTGTCTGACAGACAGCCAGTCTGATGCTTCCCAGCATCTTTGCAGGAGCTAGAAAGCATGTGCATGTGTCGCATATGTGCGTGCGTGGAGTGAAAGTACAGTAAATAACAGTTTCGAGACATTTAACATGCTCAAGGGAGACGCAATAAAAACCCTCTCACACTAGAAAAGAGCTGGCACTTTATTAACATTTTGTAACTAATAAATACATTACTGACAGCCAATAAATTATTACAATAACTAACGTTCTATTAAACCAACGGACAGTCACTCTTCGTACAAAATTACAGTTAATACAGTTTGGGCCATCAAACATGCAGGAAAAATGATTCACAGCGAGAAACTGGCACAAGAAAAAAAATCGTGGCAGACTCCGGCATTCCTTTGAAAAGAAATCGGCGGCGGAGACATGGCAGAGGAGGAGAGCGAGGGAGGGTGGAAGAGGGCCGGCAGCCCACGGGAGCCCACCGAGAGCAGGTCGCGGTGCAAGTCCCTGTTCCCGTATCGAGCCGGAGGGTGAAACGGAGGTGGGGGAACGCGGCCGAGCGTGAGTCGGCCTGACCTGGCGAGCAGGGGCCTGGTTGGCAGAGCGGGAGAGCAAAGCGGGGAGGGGAGGATGTTAAATTGGGGAAAGGACTCTTTAACGGGGTAGCGGCCTGTCTTTAAACAGCCTTATTTGCTTTCCGAATGGACTGGAGGCTTCGGCGGAAGGGGGCGAAGGTGTTTGGGGCGTAGCAGCTGCCCGCGGGCTGGCCCGTGGCTGCGCGGCGAGGCGCCGTGCTGGGAGCCAGCCCCGCGTGCTGGCCCCGGGCTGGGGGACAGCTCTGAAAAACAGGCGAGTCCTAGGAAACGCGAGGGGGTGACGCAGCCCCCGGGACTGGAGCGGTGACGGCCCTTTCTCTGCCCTGCGTTGCGCGGGGCGCTGGGCCCGGGGCTGGTTAGGGCCCCGGCGGGGATAAGCGAAGCCCCGCGTGCTCTCCAGGCTGCCAGTGCCGTTGAGTTGCTCCAGCACTGAACAAGCTGGTTAGTCCCGGGCAGTAGTGAAAATCGAGTTGTCGCCTCCCTGTGATCCCCTCTCCCCGCCTGCAGCGGGGGATTTTGACACAGTCACTTGCCAGCATTACCGGACAGTCAGACTTTGGTCACTGAACTAATTTCTGAAGGCACGGTGTGGGAGAGGGGCCGTGGCAGCGAACACCCGGCTCGCTTCCCAGCCCGCCGCCTCCTCCCTCCGTCTCCTTAGCACGGAGCAGCCGGGAGCTGAAACATGCTTTTCCCTTCTCCCTGCTCCTGCTTCACCCGACTCCCGCAGAGAACTGTGTTGTCTTGCTTCGCTGTGACGTGCAGGTATTTTGCCGGGGAGCTCACAGGCTGCTGGTTTGGGCACAAGCATTCCTACGAGAAGTCTATTTTCCCAACCACGCTCTCAGTGCAACATCTTATATAGGTCATGTACCTATATCTGTCAACATCAATTATAGCATATCATTGCACGAGCTCAGAAACTATAATGTACACTCACGTCTCTGGGTATCTTGGGCAAGTGTTTCTGCCTGCTCTTTCCTCAGGGGAAATGAAGTAGCAGCCAGAACATGGCCCACGCTTTTGAGCAGAGTGGACCACGTCTCTGCTTCCCTGTTAGGAAATGTGTGCGTTGGGGGTGCGCCAGTCAGGTGGCATTGCGAGTGTGTGACGGGGCTGGGTCTCTCTCAAAGCTCGATTCAGGATGATGCTCAGTAGCATTATCTCTATTGACCTCAACCTTCCAGCATCTCATCTTTAAAGGGTATTTTAGAAAATTTAGAAATGGTTGTAGAAATATTGGTTGTAAGCCTGAAGTCATACCTGGCTGGCCTAAGGACGTAGACATACTAGTACTAAGCGCTGGTACTAAGCTTCTCTAGCCAACTTGATTAATGGTCAGCCTTGCTCCCAAGAAGTCTATGAGAAATATCTCACTGGCTTCAGTAGGAGATGTTTTGGCCACAGAATATTCTGACACATCTCCCAGGCTAGGTTGCAGAGTTAACAGCATCCACTGCAGAAGTCCCAGCTGGTGATTTCTGCCCTCCCGTGGTTGAGCCTGACACCTTGTCCGGTGCGGAACTGCAGGGAGCGTGCTGCACTTGGAGGGACTGCCTGGTGCTTTAAATTATGTAGTATAGTTTGGACAAACTGGGATTCGTTGGCAAAAGAATATCTTAAACATCCAGTTCTAACCTCTCAGTTTACATGGCCTGAGAACAGTCTGTTAACTTGCAGGCAAGCAACGGACTTACACTATAATAGATTAAATATGGCAGATAGATTTTAATGTACGCAACGTTATAGACTGCTCCTAATAATACTTTACTCCTGCACTGAATTGATTCTCTGTAGCAGACTGCAGCTCTCTACTTATCTGGGTATTTTGTAAGATGTGGATTCCCCCTGACTAACTTTAGGCAACTCAGAAAATTGTAAACTCGCTCGCGAGTGATGTAGATGAAGAAAGGCACCTTCTCCGAGTCTGGAGGGTGATTCAGCTCTTAAGTTATTAACCTGAGCGAGTAACAGGCTTTCAGTGACCTTTAAAACAAAATCCTATTGACTGACGAGATACTATCGCCTTCTCTCATGAGGCCATTCTCCTCCAGTGGAGCTACTAGGTGGCCAGCTGGGCGCTAAGCACAGTGTGTGCCAATGTCAAGCTGAGCTTGGCCCTGTGTGTTTACGCCTGCCTGGGAAAGCTGGTGATATTATTAGCTGAGTCTTGACCAAAGGTGACCACTGAACCTGTCCAGAGAGTTGATGGGAGGAAAACTGGGAAAAAAGCTAATTATGCAAAACTCCAGAGAGAGAGGGATTTGGAAGAGTTTCTCAGAGGGAGGTGGTGGAAAGCTACCTGACCCATTCACTAAGCCTGGATCGGACGCTGCGCTGGGGAAGAGGCAGTAGGGAACAGTCCTGTGCTAGCAGACGGACGGGCCAGATGGCCTCGCGGATCTTTCATGCTTCCTTGACTCTAGACTGGGCTCCTCGGGCCATATCTAAAAGCGAGAGCGCAAACTCTACTTGCTAGAGACAAACTGGCCTTGGAAATCTGTGGCTGTATTTTAATATGTGCTTTCTCGTTGTGTGTTTATTGCTAGTTCTCGTGACGAGAGCAGCTCTTGCACCTTCCCAAGGAGCAGGGCCTCCCTACGCAAGGAGCATGCACACTCAGGTGCTTGGCAGCGCAGCTGCACCATCCTAAAACTCATCTGCAGACTTCTATGTTTTATTCAAATTGTTCTTTAAATAAGGGAGCTATTTGCAATGTCTGATTTTAGCATCTAACTAATACACCTGATTAAAGAGTTTCCTCTCCAGAGGCTGTTCGGAGCTCTGGGAATACTTTGCAGGTATTTCACTTAGCACGAACCTCACCCAACCTGAAGTCCCTTTTCACGGAAAAGACACCGCTGAGCTAATTGCATATTTCCCTAGATTCAGGGCTACACTCTCAGTGGATGTAAACTGGCATAGCTTTTATGTCTCATGGATCCAGGCGTCCGAGAGAGATTGCAGATGGGGCAAGTGGAGGGCTTTTCTTCTGCTTGCTTTCTTTCTGCTGCTGTCTGAAGCTCATCGCGAGCTGTTAATGCCACTTTTAGCGTGATGCCCCTTGGATGCTGCTTTTGAACCACTGATTTGCGTCATTAAGAAAACTCTATATTTCTCAAGCAATTGGCAGGCTTTCTGAAAAAGGTGCAAATTTCCACATTAGCTTTGAAGGGCAGCAAGGTGTATATGTAGCTCTTTCAAATGCGTGAATCATCGTGCTTTTAAAATATGTGGCCCATGCCCCAGCATGATTTCTGTTGCAGCTGTACCACTTGCAATATCCCCGCTACATGGTGACTATGAATTAAAAGCAGTTCTGGGGCCCGGGGGTTTGGATTTGGAGCGTTGCAATTTCACAACCCGAAGGGTTATGAAGAAGAGGACTTTTGAACGGGTGGGATGCATTTCAAGGTTTTTTTTTCTAGGCAATTCCTGCAAAGATTGCCATTATGTAGGAATAAGAAAAAGCATTGGACAAAATATTGTCTGCAAAAGGCATATCTGTCAGAAAAGACCTGGGAGGAATGCAGGCTTCCAGAGATGAGTAATCCTTTGGCAGGCTTTCTGGAGACAAAAAATCTATACAAGGCCATCAAGTGGGAAAAACAGTAGTGTTTAACACTCAAAGCGTTTCATCTTTCAAAGGCTGTTTCAAACCTTTGTCAGTTAATCCTCACGACACTTACGTGAGGGAGGGAATGTCATCAGCAGCAGCTGAAATGAAGTTTTAGACATACAATATGCCAAAGAAAATGAAAGAAAAGGCTCAGTATATCAACATCTCCTCCCCTTTTCTCCCTTTCATCCCTGTGGAGCACCAGGCATTGATTATAACCAATTTCTCCCTAGGAAGCTGAAGCAGAGGGGCCAGGGAATTTGGCAAAGCTGCGGGAGGGTAGGGGAGGGACAAGGGTTTAGACCTGCCAGCCCACATTTCTGAGCTCAGGTTACCTGAACCCAGCTCAGCGAATGCTGGAAGTGCACAGTGCTGGGACTGGTGAGATAGTTGCATTTAGAAGAGTTTGCGTTTGAGTTAACTTAAATTTACTTCACCAAAAGATTCCTGTGCACTCTATACTGGAAACTCCTTGAGTCTTGGCCTGGTGCTACCTTCCCTGGGAACAGTGTTTATTACTTATTAAATAGAATAAAACTTCCCCCACAGCAAGGGGCAGAAATACAAAAAATCTCAAGTCTTTTAGTGCCTAGTGCTACCGATCAAATTCTTCTGGTAGAGTTTAGTAAAGACCTGCTTTGCTGCCAGAGTAATTCATTAGTGCTCTACAGTGTACAGGTTTGGTATTTCATTTTGGGTCTAGTAGTTGCATACAGATTGCGCATCAAATGTAGCATTCACCTTTTTAGCCCAGTCAGTGCAAATTTACATCACCCAAAAGCTACGTGTCATGGGTGACACCAGTTTCCCGGTGCCTGCCTAGACATCTGCACGAGGCCAGACTCCAGGACTCTTTTTTGTTGTTCTGGATCACTCCAGTCAATGTTCTGCCTCTTTCCAGGGCAGAAGCACCATCCAATTGCCATTTTTTTATTGTCTTGAGTAGCAAAGCAATTAATTGCTTTGCGATCAATTAATCAAATTAATTAGATAGCTTCAGACAGCAGCACAACTTTCATCTAGAGTAAAACAACCTCTGAGGTCAGCAGAGGACATGCAAAAAGAAGGTTTGGTTTGGGATTGAGTGAAAATTGGGGGAGGGGGTCTGAGTCATGTGTATCTCTTTTTGGTATTGCCTATATATGCAAACTCCTAAATGCCTTTTCCTGCAAAAACAAACTGATTGTTGCATTTTACTGTCATTCCCTTGACTTTCGTCTTGGCACGCATGTAAATCTTTTCAAGGTTGGGGCTTGTGGCTGGTACTTTCTAAGGAGCCAAAGAGAATTAGGCACATGCTTCCTATTGACTTTGAAAATCCTAAGCTAAAACAAATACATTTATGTGCAGAGGCCTTGTGTTTATTATTCCTTTGGTTTAGAGTTGTACAGCAGAGTGTGCTGGCATTAAGTGGAGCTGAGAGAGGTGCTGGGACCTGGGAAACGAGATGTGCAGAGAGCATGTAGGAACCTGTGCTTCAAGGAGCAGCAAGGGGTTCCTAGCTTTGCTGCTAGCCAGCTCTCCATGGAGCTGACTGTCGGAGGTATTTTAAGGCTGAGATGGTGAAGAGAAAGGTGGTTTATTCCCTTCTGCCAGAGCAGAGTGAGGCAGAGAGACTTGGTGTTATTGCTGTTAGTGTCCAGCACAGCAGCAGTGAGTCCTGACTGTACAGTACTAAATACTGTTTTATAATGTAACACTATTTAGGGGATTATTAACACGGCTCTAAACCATGCTGGGCGGTGATCAGGCTTGATGGGTGACAGCCACCTTGGTTTTTCTCTGAAGGCAGTGCCCTGTTTGTCCTGGGGTGCTCCTGACTCATGTCACTGGGTTGTCCCAGATGTCCCACAAGCGCTTTCCCTGGCAGATCCAAACCTCCGATGGGGAGGCTCCTCTGGCCTCCCACGGGCCCTTCTCTTCCCATTTCCTCTTCCTCTCTGCTGCTGACTTGTCTCCCTTCTGCAATTTATGTCCCAAACTGGCCCAACTTCCCCCCTCCAGTCCTCTCCATCCCTTCCCACCATACCTCTTTCTTTCACTGACTCTCGCCCACTGAAGCTCGCCCGGCCTCTTGCCTTTGTGCCGTGTTACTTTGGCCTGCTCTCATGTTACC
Organism: Apteryx mantelli; assembly: GCF_036417845.1. Classification (NCBI taxonomy): domain Eukaryota; kingdom Metazoa; phylum Chordata; class Aves; order Apterygiformes; family Apterygidae; genus Apteryx; species Apteryx mantelli. Next base: position 22,046,257 of record NC_089987.1, on the reverse strand, counting down.
TTTCCTTGATGAGCACAGTAAGAAAACAGATATTCACCTTCTTGGACATGCCACTGAAGAAAACTTTGACCTTGTGAGATCTAAAAGAAACCCCTATCCCTGACTCCCAAGAGAGGACAGCTCCACTTGTGGCTGTCCCAGAAAGGCTCACATCATCCAGGATCAGGAACTTGAAGAAACACAGTAAAGAGGGAGGCATCAGCAGGTGCCTACCTGCCCCCAGATGCCACGCAGAGTGGGACCTGGAGGTGACTGTCGCCTGCAGTCACCAAACAAGCTTTTGGGATGGAGTCTTACAGGCTCTTCCACATTCTCGATGGCAGCAGGGGCACTCCTGACCGCTCACATTCCCTCTCTGCCTTCGCCCCAGCTATCCCTGTCGCACCGGCACCCGGTGCTCTTGGGGACAGCGGGCTGTTGATGGCCCCAGGCGCCCCAGCCTGTCCTCAACCAGCCTTGTTTGTCCTTCCTCTGTGCCTACGTGTTTTTTTCTGCTGGCTGTTACCTTTGCCCTTTCCACACCTTTCCCTCCTACCATTTCTTCCATCCCTTTCTTCCTTGCGCTTTTCCTTCCTACTCCAGCACTTGGATCAAATCAGTTCCCTGAGCCTTCCCTTTCCATTAAATAGGCAGAGTACAAACCATTCCTTTCATTTTAGATACTGGTAAAGAATTGACCTGACTGAAGACACGAAATCTGTCTTCTCCTCTGACTGCACAGCTGAGAGACAACACGGGCAAGTGGCATGTCTCTGGTTGAGTTGAGGACTCTGGGAGTGCAACGCCAGGTTTATACGGGTCTTTAGGTGGCCAAGGGGCAAGTAAGAGCCAAGCGGCTCCCATGTGCCTTGCTGTCACCCCAGCTTGACAAGGTTTCCAAAACCACCTCTGTGTGCTTTTGGTAATGAAATGTCCAACCCTGGGTGCTAGAGGCCAAGGCTAAACATTTCTGGTGCACCCAGCTGTCTTAAGGGCTGAAGCTTGGAGAGAAATGCTACGTGTCTGTAGGAGCATCAACCCCCGGGGCGGCATGACTGCTCTCAGTCGTGCAGCCCGCGGCGCACCAGGGCATGGTGGCTGCACCCAGTGGCACACGGGCCAGCCCTGCTGCTGAGGGCTTGTCACGCTGGAGGGGTTAAAATGAAGCTCTCGCGACCGCCCTGCTTGGTGCAGTAGGTCTGTGGGATCGAGTGAAGCGCGTAAAGGCAGGCTTGGGTAAGAGGTGGGTTACTGAACTCACTAGACATACTTTAACATTAATTTTGGAAACTTGAGGTAAAACTGTTATCAGTAATGAATGCTTTTAGACAACGCTTAGTAGATTTTGTTACTGTGTCTGTCTTACTTAGAGACACCAGCACAACTCAATATGGCTGTTTTACTTGTTCAAATAGCTGTCTGAAAAAAAACAATTATAATATAAATCCAAGTTGCTGTGGCTGTGTTCAACACTGACCCCTCCAGCTTTGGGATAGGAACTGGAGCCATAAGGTACCCTCAAAATGATGATGTTTGTCTAGTATTTCCACAGGGAATAGTAATTTTTTAAAAAAGATAAATAATAGGATTTAAAAATATCCTCTAATTTTAAGGAAAAAGTTTCTGTTCCAAACTACGCTGTTGCTGACGAATATTTTAAGGCTTTGAATTTTTCTTCTTTTATAAATGAGATATTTTTGTTTTTTGGCAACTGAAATGCACTTTGTGGGAACTGTGTTAGCTCCCTCTACAGCACTGTGAACTGGCTGCCTTCCGGGAACGGAGGAGTAGAAAGAGACAGCACGGGAATGAACAAAACCCAAAATTAAAAAAAAAAAAAAAAAAAAAGGGGGGAGGCTGGGGGAAAGCAGAACTTGCTGCAAAGGCTTCTGGGCCAGAAAGGGGGATTTATGCCTTCCTTCTTCATCATCTTCTGAGGAGGAAAAAGAGAAAGAAAGAGAACCTGTCCGCAGGACCGGAGGGCGTTCCTGGAGTGTGCGAGGAGAGGAGGGAGACGAGCGGGGCTCAGTAGAGTCCGCAGCCCCGCAGGTTGTTGGCGATGATGACATCCGTGACGGCGTCAAACACGAACTGGATGTTGTTGGTGTCGGTGGCGCAGGTGATGTGAGTGTAGATCTCCTTGTTGGGGGACTTGTTCTTGCTCTCGTACTGAGCCTGGATGTAAGCCACTGCCTCAGTGAAAGAGTTTGGGCCTACGAGAGAGCCAAGGGGAAAGGAGAAAGAGCCCGTTAAAGCAGTCCCATCCGTAGGGTGCGAAGCAGCATCTACCACAGCCCACTTTTGCCTTTTTGAACTTTGATCCAAAGTTCAGCTTTTGATGGAGAAGTTGAGCTAAAATGCCCAGGAATTCAGCGTTGCACTTATAACTGTGCCCTCCCTTCCCTGAATTGCTAAGAGAAAAGGACATGAAAAGATCGAGCCTGTGTGACAAAGAGAAGATGTTGTTCAAAGAAACACTTACACCAAATGTCCCTCTTTCTGATGAATTAATATTGCAGTACCCTCTGCTAGGGCTATGGCTAAGGAGTTTCTGGGTTTGATGTGTATAAACGTCTGGGCCAAACCTTATCGCTTGTACATGTCATGTTTTTTGTTAAAACAGCTTAACAGCAGTCATGCAAAAGAGAAAATTGTCCTTCAGCCAGACTTGAAATTGGTTAACACACACATGGCTTCACCTGGGCCAGTGTTTAGATCTACTAAACTTAATTTTGTGCCCTGAAGTGGAGTGCAGCCATATGGTATTGCTGTGTACTGCTACGTGCTGGTTACCCCAACCCCCAGAAGGCTCCATGTTTTTGAAGCCACTAATGCTCTTGGATCCCTCTCTCGATGGTGCTTTATCAATGGGAGATATTGTTATAAGCCACAGAGAAGGTCTACTTGCAGTTGAGATTTGCTGTAGCTGAAGCCGTTGATTTGGCAAAGCACTTGCACTCGCTTGTACATCCATTACTGTTTGAAAAAAGTTCATAAAGACCATGCAACTTGAGAATACACTTGAAATAAGACAATTCAGCGCAATGTTTGCTGTGGGCAGGCTGTTGCACTAAGATCTGTGTAAAGAGTGTGGGAGTAGATCCACTCACTGTGCATAAGTAAGAGGGTATTTTACAAAAAGGAACTTGGTCATTCAAAGACACAAGGATTTAGATCCTAGATCCCTTCTGAGGGAACAGGGGATCACTAAGTCCAGCTCTGTTTAAAATGTGCCCTGGATTCTGCTGCTGCTTTGCTGAGTATTGTGGATTAGTTAATAGCATGAGTAAATTAAGGAGATGGAAACAGTCAGTGCTCCAGCATACAGAAAGCACATTTGTGGATGCAGTCTCCTAATAATTCTCCGTCAGGCAGCAAGACTAGCGGACATCTGAAACTTCATTTTATTAAAAGCATTTTGTGTAACCAGCATTTGATGTTAGAAGTCCCCTGTTTGATTTATAGGCTTTCATCAAATATTTCTTTTTAACTCCAGGGCAATTTTAATGCTGCTTTTTCACAAGGCTGACTGTCGGTGTTTCCTTGGTGCTTGCTTTCCATGGTATTTGCAAGGCAAACTGAGGGCTTGATCCTCCGAGCTTTTCCTCCTTTGCATTTCCTTCATTGCAGAGCAGCTATGTTCAGCAAAGCATGGGTGAACAAGCTTGCGTGTGTGCTTGGGTCTAAAGCCCAGGTTTAAAGTTAGCACGTACTAACTTTGAGCTTTACCAGTGTTGCTGAATGCCGGACTCCAGCTGCGTCCTTCACCTCTGATTCAACCCCCTGTTAAATCAGCAGAAAGACTTTCAGTGCTTTAGTGGACAACAGATCAGGATCCAGTGGCGTGTTATGAAATAGGATAACCTGGCAGCTCAGGTCTGTCTCAACTAGCTGCTCTGTACCCCATCCCAGCCCTCCGTGGTGGTACAGCTTCTTGGGGCTGTTCTGGAGTTGCCAGGCAGCCTTGCCTCCGAGGGGGTCACTCCCCACTCACGGAAATTTTGGACTGAATAGGAAGAGTATTCCCACTCTCTTCTGATTGCCCACACGTGGATTTGGTAAGAGAAAAAAGGTCTGTGGACAGTCCCTTACATTTTGATAATTCTCAGCTTCCAGAATGGCATTTTGAGGGTTAGTGAAATTTAGAGCATGTTTGGGGCACTCTGAGTTTTAGGGAGGACTTAGTTTGGTTCCTAGCCTGGGACGGAAGTGCTTCAAAACCAGCTTTGAACTCTACTTGTTTTCCTCTGCTTACTCAGCAGAGTGCTTGGCTGTCTATCTGTGAGGGTCTGCTTTCCCTGGTGAACTCATTTCTTGGACTGGGATAGCTTGGGAATGAAAAGTTATATCTAAAACTCCATTCCTTGTCTTTCTAGTCTCTCTGCCATCAGAAGCACATAAGAATATTATTTCAGAGTGGGGTTACTGGAAGACCTCAGTGAAGGTTAACAACATCAGGTCCACAAAATGTGATCTGTGAGGAAAGGGTGAAAGATGCGTGTTTGTTTATCGAGAAAAGGGAAAAAGGAAGAGGGTATGATAATCTCCCAGTATATAACAGCGCTGCTATGAAGAGGGTGGTGATCAGCTGCTCTACAAGCTTTCCAAAGGAGGGCAAGCAGCAATCTAATATGCAAGCAGAAAAAATTGGGGTTAGCATTACTGTGAGCTTTCTACTGTAAAGATTGTGAAATTTCCATTATTAGATATTTTTAGGCAAACATGTCAGGAATATTTTGGTTCTGTTTGGACCAAGGGGATGAGTAGATGGCTGAAATGTGCTGCTAGTGACAAACATCCAAACCTTCCCCGGAGAGGAAGCCTGCAGATGGTCTGCTGAATTCAGCCAGAGTCGTTCAGCTCCATGTTCATTTACCATTCAGCCCAAAGGAGCAATGATGGATCGCTCTTGCCTATTCACAGTGAAAATCAAGTGCTGGGAGATAGGAAGCTCTGGTTAATAATTTGTTGGCCTGCCCAGAAATGTGACACTCTTGGTACTCTCGGTTCACAACTATGTTTCCTGACAAAGGGATCTGCTTCTCTGTCTGTCAGCTTGATTCATCTGGATGTCTCCAGTGAGCTTAAATAATTCATGACGATAAAAGTTTATTTTTATGCAGTCTCCGAATGATAATGAGGGTTTGTGGAAGACAGTGAGATACAGCGGGAAGCAGCAGGGGGCAGCTGCAGACTTTGCATGGGTGATGTATTCCCATCATTAGCAGGTCAGATGCCAGGCAACCAGCACGAATGAGGGCTTCTGGAGCACTGCCCTGTTGCGGAGCCTCTGCTCCAATCTTCAAATATCGTTATAGCTGTGGTTCGCGCTCCCCAGCAAAATTCAGGGCCTGGCTGTGCTGTGGCTGTGCTGTGTCTGCACGGGGCAGATGTCAGTGCAGTGCCCACTCTTTCGATAACAGCCGGAGAATGAAACCAGGGGCCTCCTGAGCTAACGTGATGAACTTACAGCTTGAGCTGAAGAAGCCAGGTTTGATGGTGTCCGTGGCTGTGACAGCCTACCTGCTCTGTGGGACCTGCCGTAGGCTTGCTGGAGGGCTGCGCCCGCAGCCTCTCAGTGCACGGCAGGCGCGTAGCATGCGGGGGGACAGTGATCCTTGTCACGGTCAGGGAAGGTGGTGCCTTATGAGACAGCAAAACGTAGTGTCTGGCTGTGGGCAGCCTAACAAACCCAGTGCCCTCTACCCACTGCTTCTCCCAGTTACCAATGACCCATTGGTAATGGTTAAGCTCACTGTGTCTTTCCGAAAGTAAGCGGGGCCGTATTGCTGAGCAACTTGGGCATTATTTACTCACGAGTAATGCTACTTCTGCCAAATTGGGCCTGCCCTGAGGCTGTAACATAGCCTGTGATGCCAGCCCTACCTCTGCAGGTGGTGGCTTCATGTTGAAGCCACCAGTAAGGCCGAGTTCAGGTGTCTGAGCAGCGGTGGTGGCTGTTTGCCTGCAAAGAACTTGCATTTAAGTCATCTGCGTACTTTGTGGGCCACTGAACAGCCACCAGGAGGTGGTAGGGGTGATCCTATGGTATTTATTGAAATAAAACTTGCGGTGAAGCCAAGGAGAGCTCTAACTATGTCTCTGGAAGTCTTTAGCCTCTGTGCCTGCAATACTTGACCGTAACGGCCTGGACAGGAGATGCTCTGTGCAGCCAGCTGATCCCTTTGCTATGCATTCCTGTACACACGGCTTTCTCATTACCTGTATACTCAGGAAAGCAGATAGTCAGTGGCGATTTCTTAATTTTCTCCTCAAATATGTCCTTCTTGTTTAGAAAGAGGATGATAGATGTATCTGTGAACCATTTGTTGTTGCAGATGCTGTCAAACAGCTTCAGTGATTCGTGCATGCGGTTCTGCAACAGAAAGGAAACAACACGTCAGGCCAGAGACGGTGACTCTGTGACGTTCAACATGTAGGGAAATCTAAAATAACTAAATTATGAAGGAAAACAACAACAACAAAAAAAGCTACAATATACATAATAAATTTATGTATACATACAGCTGAACGTATACGTACACAGATGCAATCCCTATGACATTTCACATACAGTTAGTAACTTAAGGGCATTTAACTATACAGAGCTGTTTTGATTTTGCATAGCATATAATTTACAGGATCCCAGCTCATATAAATCATCATGCACCATGCATGGATGGGAAGTTATTTTGCCCTTTGGTCAGAACTAGTGTTGGTGTTGCTCATGCAGATTTTCTAAAAAGTTCTCATAATTTTTATTTATTTATTTATTTTTTACTTTCTCGAGTGCGTGAGGCACACAATTGATTGGATACATTAACCAAGGACTGGTAGATCCTTGAATTAATCCAGAGTTGGAAGCAGACATCAAGGTGACATAATTTTGGAAATGACCTTGCCGTGACCTTTGTGTGGTTTTGTTATTTTGTTTAGTGTTGTTGTCTGCTGTTGGGTTTTTAATTTTTTTAATTTTTTTTAGTGTGGTTGTCTTTGAAGATGGCTCAACAAGAAGTGTCTGGTAGAGAGGGAAAAAAGTGAAAAAGGAGGAGGAAAAACTGTAATTAAAAAAAAAAAAAAGAAAGGAAAAACGTAACAAAGGGCATCTAAGAACAACCAGACTACAAGTCAGCCAGCTACCATCGATGTTAGCTCATGCCTCACAGAAGAACATTAGCTACTTGCCAGTAGAAGGGCCATAAGTCCAAATGCACACACAACGAGAAGTCAGCTTTTTGGTTATAGGTCATGCAAAAAACGACACAGGAAAGGAGAGAGATAAAAGGAATGAAAATAGGACCGGTTAGCAAGTTGCAAAGTCCGCCACATGGTTTCATGATGGTGGAAAGAGCTCACGGCAAAGTCAACCAATTGTCATGTTCCCTGCTGCTTTCAACTCTCAACTTGGTTTTTGTTTTGTTTTTTTTGTCTCGGTTCAAGAGAAGCTTCATACCTGCCAAATTTGGTGGGTCTCTCAAATGCTCATTTTTTGGCCTTTGTTTGGCTAGATAAGATCAGACGGCCGAGGAAAAGTTGTGAAGGTGCTGAAGCTTGGTGGTGATTGGCGCGAGAGGCCGAAGCCGGAGTGCGCGCGCCGGTCGCGTGGCCATCTCTCAACCAGGAACGGGATAGCAGAGAGAGCAGGCGTAGTGAGGACGAAGCACACCCAAGAGTCATGGGGTTATCAAAGGCAAATCGGGTTACACACCAGACTGCTTCCTTGGCTTTTCCCAGTGGCATCTCCTTGGGACAGCACTCCCCAAACCCCCTAATGCACGTACAAGACTAGTAGATGTTACAACAAGCACAGGAGATACGCTAGAGAGAGCAGGGCTGCCGAGTCCTACTGCCGCAGTCCTTGGTGGGGTGGGTGCAGCGCAGCCCACGCACGTTTGGAAATTCAGAGCGGCGCCGGGCTCCTCTAGCCACCGCCACAGCTTGCACCCCTCTCCCGCTCCATCGTGTGCGAGTACACTTACAGCATCACCGAGCCCCATGTTTTATTGATTAACACTTTCCTTTTCATTGGTATACATTAGCTGCTGCTGAACGTTTTATTTAGATAAAAACGGCTCCATGGATGAAGGACACATCCAATCAGACCTAGAGTGAAAGAGGACGCAAGCTATCTGCCGTACCATATAGCACACACTTTGCTTCCGTGAAACGAATGAGCTTCTCTCCGCCATGTATTGTAGCGATATACAGGGAAGATGTGATTACGTACAAATATAAAAATGCATTTATTTATTGGGTCTTGTTAGTTGTCCTGGGCTCTGAAGACATGAGAAAGGTGTCTTAATGTTGCAACTTTAGCCTGCAAGGCAAACTCAATATGCTTTTGAATACCTTTAAATGTTACCTTGGGCAGGGACAGGGTAGGGCTATTGCTCGCAGGCCATAGCACAGAACAAGCCACCAGCTTATATGGACATCCCATGTTTGTGTGATATTTTTCTGCTAACTCATTTTATATGGGGCGGTGTAGAAACCACAGAGTAATGCTCCTCTTTGCTACCTATGGCATCAAAATTATTACCATGTGGACACCTGAAAAGATTTTATACAGGTGATCCTTGGCTACCCAAGCCCTTTGGGAGGAGAAGAGAAGCAAGTGGAGGATGGTCAGGGGAACAGAAAGCAAATATAATTAACTGGTTTTAAGCAGGGTCCCTCACAGAACATTTTTGGCACATCTTTATCATCCGTATTGATGATTTAAAACCAAAGCACGGAGAAAGGCATGAACGATGCTCATGGCCTAAACTCATACTTCATATGCAGCAGTCTTGGGATGTTATGGTACTTACCATGCTCCACCTCACCAGCATCGTAACACGGCTAAACAGTCTGAGCAGGGCAAGCAGCAGTGTACAACAACACCGCGTTACGTGTGTAGCACAACGGGTGCCATCAGTATTGGCTTAGACATAGGAGCGGAGTCTTTCTCCTGAGAGGGACTTCACAGCTAGGTGAAGTCTACTTCCCTACAGTAGCAAGACTATTTAAGGAGCCTACAGAAATCCTTCTGCATCTCCTATAGTCTGAATAATCTACATTAATACCTGCTGGGAAATGACAGTGTATTCCCAAGAAACAGTGGCTCTTAGCATTTGGTCTTAATCGGAATATACACACAGCAGAAACCAATACTGTAGAAAATGACATTTTCTATAAAAATCCTCTATTCCTTTAAAATTCCAGCAGCAAGTTTTGAAGTTTTGTAAGGTTGCCTGACCTGGCTTTCTGGTCTGTATACAATGATTTTTTTTTTTATTTTTATTTTTTCCCCAGCTCTGCTGGTTAGCTGAGTAAATACAACCACTACTCTCCTAACTTTTCCTTATTGTTGCCTGGGAAAGATTCTGGTCTTAAAACCCACCTCTTCCTTCCCTGTCATTAAGGAGAAGCAGATACTATTCAAGAGCAAGGACCCCTCTTCCCTAGCAGAACTGCAAAATTAAATCCAGGTTAGTGAGAAACCTACGGTGGGAAAATGCGGTGAAACCACATGGAGCAGAGCTGCTCCGCCAGTCACACAAGTGGTGCCGGCGCTGGCTAACAGCAGCAATGCCTCGCTGTCTCCCATCTTCCTTTCCCTTCCCAAGAGTTATTTATTCAACAGACTTTGGTAGGAGACCTCCAATAACTCAGATGGGTCCTGCCTGAGACAGGAGGGTGTTTGCCTGCTCTGGAGGGGCAGGCAGTGTCCAGGATAGGTTCTGCCTCATTTTAAAGGATAGGCTGCTGTTAACAGAGGGGTGAGGAGAGATTAAAGCCTCCAATAATCCCCCTTGTACCAGTAAATCCACATTGAAATGAAGCTTTACTTACAGGTAGGGGTGACCCCTCTGGTCCTCTAAAGCTTCCCCAAGCTTCACTAGGGCCCCTCTCAGGAGCACCCTTGCTCCTATGACTTAGCAGATGTGCCTGCTCTGCTAGGAGGCATTAAAGATGTTTTCCCTGCAGCATTTTCTGCCCCGTTTCCTTGATCACGCTTTCCCATGGAAGCATTTCCCTCTTGTTATGTTGCAGAAGATGGGAGAGAAACCCTCCAGCCCTTCCTATCCTTCTTTTTTCCACTTGTGGCCCCACAGCACTGTCTTTTACTACATTGTGTTCTGCAGGCCTGGAAGGATCTTTCAGAGCCTCTTGGTGCTGCTCAGGACAGCCCAGAGTCGTAGGAGGGAGACGATGCTTTGCTGTTGGCTGGGCACACTGCTCCCACACTAGCTTCTTGAACACATATTTTGGAGTTACTAAGCATGTTACGATGGATCAGGTGACAGGCATTAAACGCAACTCTATTTTATACCTTTCCCATATAAATTATTTAATCTGCTTTTGGACCCATTGTACTGCTTTTGTCTGCCTTGATTTTGGGTCTATCAGTAGTTCACTAAAAGAAGGGCTCTTGAAACATTGGCTTCTTAATATCACCTCCTATTTCAAAATCGGTATTTTGAATCCATGCACCTGCAAATGTTTTAGACTCCAAGAAGGAAAGCAGCCACACCAGCCACATTTCAGAGGGATAACCACTTGCCCATAAAAACTAGAAGTCTCGTTATTTTTTTCTACACAGCACAAGAGGCACAGAATTGCTTATAGCTGAATTCAAATGTCATTGCAAAAATATGTTTGTGTCACTTTGATGTGAGGAGCAAACAGCTTTCTACTGAGCGCAAGGGAGAATGGATGCTACAGTCAAGATTCTGCCCAGGCAGTAATACTCTCATAAAAAAACATCTTTTTTCACCAGAGCACAGGATGTGACCTGGTTATTTCTGCAACATACAATTGATGCAATCTTTTTTGTTTTCCTTGGTAATTAAGTGCTAACTGTCATGCAAACTATAAGGACATGGACCATTATTGTAACCACAGAAACTCCTTGTTCTCCCTCTGGTTATATTTCCTAAGATGCCAAAGCTACTTTCATTTGCTTTGTCGCTCCTATGGAAATTCCTGAGTGCTGCAATTCAATTTTCATTGCCCAGTGATATCAGAGAGAGCACGCTAACCAGGTCATGCAATGAAATATGAACTAACAGTCCAAGACTAATGCACGTTAAGAGTCAACAGCACAATGCCACAATGCCTTCAGCCTACTACACGTTCAGGAATAAGGGCATGAACAATACCTCCATATCTTGGCTAGCTGTGGATGGCCTAAATATCTTAGTTTCAGAGGCAGCAAAATGCATCATGGACATCTCCCTCTCTTGGCCTGGCTCCTTTGCACTTGTGAGGAAAAAGCAAAGAGGACAGTTTGAGTTCCCATGGTAGGTCCCATGTCATTGCTGTCTTTAAAATGTTTAGAAGGAAAAATGCAAATCTGCCTTTGGTCATCCTCTTCTCCAGTTTTACTGGGTAATGACTGATGTCCTTCTCTCCTCCCCAGTTACAGATCTGAAAATATCTTGGGTTTTCCTCCTATAACCTCATCTTATGAAACATAAAAATAAGTCACAAAATAGCCGCAGTATGACAAAATAGCCTTGTTATGCAAAAACATCTACTGAGTTGTTTGTTCAGTTAAAGCAGGACATTTCCACCAAGTGCAAACACTCTGCACTGCTGCATGGCAGGGTGCCCTGAGAGTCCTTGTGATGGACTAGGCAAAGGTTGATGCCCAGGCATCATCCCATCATCTACAAGACCCATCATGCCTTGGAGACAGCATCTTGTGTGTTGCATGGGGTGGGCAGAGTGTGTCATTTTGCCTTGTGATCTCTAGCTGTGGGCTGTATCTGGCAGTAATGGGAATGCTGAAGGCATTGCTTGAGTTTCTCTCTATGTTTCTTCCTCTTCCCCTGAGAGCCGGGCATGCACAGTGCCCTCAGCCAGGCCTTGGGGCACAAGGAGAGAGGTTTCAGATCTGCTGACAGCGTTGCACGAGGGTGTTTGGGGCAATGCGGGATGCTGGATCCAAAAGGACTGGGTGCTACTATGCAAAGAGTGATCTTTATGGGCATATGGGCCTAGAAATCACCTGGGCAGAAAGCTTCTCTTCAGTTTATTTATGTCTTTCTGCTTTGGACATAGAGAAGTACTTGCTTTCCTCGGCTCCTGTGGTGTTGCTGTTTGTGACAAGATACCAGAGAGAATAGACATCCCTTATAAAAGAGTCTTACCTTATAAAAGGTCTTACCGAGCGCGGGCTTTGCACACAACAGCCCTTTTTTGGATCCTGCAGGAGGATGGGTGCCGAGTTTTTTGAAAGAGTGCAATACACTAAGAAAAAACTTGTTGAGCTTGCAGCTGTGCTTTATTCTAAGGGAAGGGGCAGATCAGTGTCTGCTTCACCTGCTTGTTTAACCAGCTCTTTGCTCATTCCTGTTTGAGAAGTTCACAGTAGAGCTGGTTCGTGAGCTTATCTCAGTGTGACAAGCTGACCCTGCAACTATACTGCTCCTAATGCCCTGGCGTTAACCTGAGCTTAGCAAGGAGAGCCCCTGCTCTGTATTAAAGGCTGATTGTATTTGAACTGCAGTTTCATCCTCCTCGAGTGCAGTTTGACCTAGAGAAGTGTCAAATGCCATTGTGAAATCCTGTGATTATTGTCAACGGGGCGCTGAAGTCACGAGGAAAAGCTGTTCTCTCTAAACACTAGCTTTGCAAGCGTTTCTTGGGAATCCGGCACGTAGTGAGGCTCTTTCCATCTCGTGGATCCGTGCCAGCGATAAAGGCTCTACAAGTCTTTTCATACCCACAGAGACATCTGTGCAGCCCCCAAACCTTCAGTGGCTTAATAAAGCTGGAAGTGCCTGGAACGTAGTAAGCGTTTCTATAGAAAATGAAGATAGAGGAACAGAATCCAGCTTACTCTCTTAGCTGCCTCGTCTTTGTGCTTTATAAGTGAGAAGCAATAAAAGCTGATTTACGTCATTAAAGCCGGCAGATGTGACTGATACACACAGACGGCAAATCAGCTGACTAAAGAGATGCTGCTTTTACTGCTAGTTTTTTGGAGAGGAACCATATTATCAGGGAGGACGCTGAATGATAGGGGATTAAGTTGGCAGAGGACAGAGTCTGTGGGCACTGTGATTTCCACCTGCCATTTGTGTTGTGGATATAATAGGGCAGACAGGCTCCAACACTGTCATTTTTCTTATTTGCATTGGCCTCGCTCAGGGCTGTTTATTTGGGTTAGGCGGGGGCGTCCTGCAGGCCTGGCGGTGTTTGCGCCGAATCCTCTCCTCTCCCCAAGCGATGATGGAATGTGTAAATGAACAGCATCTGCCTCTGCCCTCCTGTTGCTCAGCATCCCCAGAAATGCATTGTGAAAAGGGATTGAAATAGCAATCAAATGTCAGCGCTGCGCCAGAGAAGTACATGCAAGCCTGCTTTCCTGATGCAAAAGCAAAGATGGAGTCACACAAAGCCGGGTGTCTGTCATAGAGCATTTCAGAGAGCAGTCTCCCTGTTAGTGATCTTATTGTATCAGGGTGGTACTGGGTGATGGACTTCATGGTTTCATGATTTGGGTGAGTGCCACAGCTTAAGTTACGTGTAAAGAGTGCCTTGTTCTCTGCTCAGACCACTGGACTGTGTTTCACTCACAGCCCCCTGGGTCTGTGGGCTCCCTGCATGTTCTTCTTTATGTCCTGGGTGTTTTCCCCTATCCAGATGCAGAGGTGCACAGCATTGAGTTAATGGCTAGGTTTTTCGAATCACATCAGGAGATTTTGGTTCCTCCCCAGTGAATCCTACAGGACTGAACATCCTTGAACAGATGAGGGCCAGGGTCACAGGGAGCTGAAAACTGAGGATTATAGATAAATAAATAAAGATGAGAGGGCGTAGGGTGTCTCAGTCAGTCTCTAGCTATTTGGAGGGATATTAATAACATCCTGAATTCTGGTATCAGTATGACCTAAACAAACAGGTGACTTCATCAAACAGCCAGAGCTCAGGAACCTGGGTTGGGAGAGGCAAGAAACCACAGCTCCACCAGGCTCTTTGGGAGGAGACAACTGACAACTGATAGCAAACATTTCCTCAACTGCTTCCTCATCAACAGCTTTCTGCAAATCGAACATCTTTACAAGCAGGAGAATAAAGGCGAGGGCCTTGTACAGGATCAGCGGAGAGGAGCAAGCCCTTCATGCTATCATATACCAGGCACGGATGAAATAATTACCAAAGGCTGAGAATGGCTTTTGATTCCTTTCTGCTAGACAAATGCAACCGGGTGCTTGCCTCAGCTGTTGTTAGCCCATCTTCCCCAAAGTCCACATTTCCATCACACTGAATGACACATGGGATGGGGAAAACATAGCAGTGAGTCTTCTTGCATCTTTTCTGTGTATTTAATTCATTTGCATTAATTGCACTCCCTCTAATATCAGGGAGTGCACAAGTCCACACTAACTTTATTTCCAGATGGTATTTTGAGCCTAATGTCACAGTAGGAAGTTATAAAAGCTCTTCTAGAACAAATTACCTAAGGAATCAAATCGTTCCAGTACCACACATGAAAATGAATTTCTTTTGCCTGAAGAAATAGGTTATACACCTAGCCCGAGCCTGACTCAGGAACGTGTGGCCTTCCCACACCTCTCTGCACCATGGTATGACTCTTTCCTTAAATTTGTTTTAAAAGCCCACCTATCCACATCTGCTCGCTTTTTGGATATAAAGTCCCTTTAACACCCTTTGAAAACATGCAGGTCAGCTAGAAAGGGAAAAAAAAAAACAACAAACAGTGTAACTTTATCAGTGCAAGGAACCGTTACCTGGGAGTGCAGGACTTGATTTTGAAGGGTATGGAGGAGGACAAATCTCCCCAGGATTTCAGAGTCAAGGAGGGATTGCTTGACAAACGCGCATCGCTCTAGTACCACTGCGAGCCTAAGGGGATCTCTGAGCAGTTGCTGGCTATGCAGTATCCCATAAAGAAGTGTTGGGGCCTCCAAGACCCAGCTGACACTCACCGTGGTTTCGTCTTCATGGAGCACCTGGTCGTAGCCACTCAGTGCGACACAGAAAATGATCGCCGTGACGTCCTCAAAGCAGTGAATCCACTTCTTGCGTTCTGACCGCTGGCCTCCGACATCAAAGAGCCTAGGGCACAGGAGAGGAGCTGTCAGCGCTCGCTCTTCGTTAGTCAAGGGGAAACTTTCCTTGGAAGGCTCCAAACAAGGAGCAACAGGTCTTTAACCACTGGCTCAGCCTCCTCCTCCAAGGTCTGGAGCCCGAGGAGGAAAAGGATGAGCAGCAACAACCAGAGATGTGCATATTTATGGGAAAGCCTCAGCAGTGCCAAAGGGTGCCAGAGGATCTGGGGAGGTTGAGCCTGTGCTTTCTTCAGGTTTATATACTCTACATACTGTGTGTGTGGCTTTCTGTCTCCATCCTCTCTTCTCTCTACTGGCTGACTTCATGAGTGTCAATATATAGAGTTAACTACACGACTGACCCATTTTGGAGAAAAAGTTTGGCCAAATATTTTTACGCTTATGAAGCTTCATCAGGCTTGGGGCCAGTCTCATATTGGGTCTCCAAACAGGAAGGTGTTGTTTGGCTTAGAAGAAGGTACAGTGAAGTTGAAGGACTTCATAGACTTATTAGATGTAGTGATTTTCAGGACAGAATTGCAAAACATTTCATATTGTTGACCCCCAGAAATGCAGCATCCTCTGCAGCGGAAGCCATCAATGAGTTAAACAGCAGTTTAACGGTTTTTCCTTTGTGAATTATGGGAAAACACTGTGATAAATATGTGCTCTGAAAATTTACCACGGCATACCCTTTTAGACTAACCTGAAGTGGAGGTTTTTGAATGTGAAATGGGTTTCTACGATGCCAGTTGTTTTGACCCTGGTTCGAAGGATATCCTGCTCCGTGGGCTGGTAGTCTGCAGCTCCAATTCGATCTAAGCTGTCTAGGTAGCTAAGAGGAAGAGAGAAAGAGAAAACAAAAAGAAGACAGGTAAGAACAAGATGCACATTAATCTTTGTTGATCTCAGATGAATCCCTCAGCTTCCTATTAATCATTTTCAATCTATCTTATTTGTCATGGCTGAATGTATTGTGGTTAAGGAGAAAAAATCCTGTTCTGGGGAAAAAGAAACCTTAACAAACCCCACTAACCTAAGTACAAAATCTGATAGTGAACTGAAAGCAGGAAATTAAGTGTTCATGTGTTGTGAGTCCTGATGCCTGTCTGTGAAAATACCAGGTTTTAATATTTCTTACTATTTTTATTCCCCGAGGGAACTAAAGTCCCCGTCAGTCCATTGTGCTAGATGCTGTACACACCGCCGCTTTCCTGTAAGGGCTTAGTCGAAACCTCGCAGCCTTTCCAGATAAGAAACTGGAGCATATTGGTCTCGTTCCTGGAACAGCTGGGTTGAGTCACCCTTGGGAGATGCCTCTCTCTCCACTGACTGGGGGGAGTCTGGGCGACCGGCTCCAGCGAGATGCCGTGCTTTCAGCTCAGATTAGGTGAGATGAATCTGCCCGAGTGAGTCATTGTTTCGCTTTGAAACTGCACATAGCTCTGTGATTGCAGGAGATAAAATTATTGGACAAAATTCAGGGCCAGATTAGATATTGATCAGTGGCTGTAATCTGGGAGTTTAAATCAGGTGTTTTCTGAGGAAAACAAAGATTTAGCATTCTAAAATGCTTGGATACTTTTGAAACATTTACCTTTATTCTGTTTTAGACTTAAAATCTATGAATATAGGCAACTTCTCCATAGGCTGGAATTTTGGGGATGAAGTTGCATGTTCTGGTGTGGAATCTTTAGGTAGAGAAACTCTACTGTTGCATATATATGACCACAATGCATTTTTTTCATCCAAATTCAGAAAAAAATTTCAAAATAACTCAGCCCAACTAAATACAATTTATAGAGAAAAGAGGAATTTAATTTTGTTTACAATTTAATATGAATTATAAACACGAAGTTGCACCACACAGCAAAGTCTTTTCCACCACCAGCGAGCTGCACACAAACATTACAGTTCCTCTTAAAGAGGGTATGGTGTGCACTACTGGGAAACAAGGCCTAAATGCATACTTCTAGCTCCAGGAGCATCAATCTAATGCATGTGAGATGCATTCGATGTCCTGAATATAACAAAGTAGATGTGTGTGTGACCAGTGGTCTTGCCCTTTGGATTTTTGTGCTTCTCGCAGCTTGGGATGTTACCCAAAGAGACCGTTGGGCAGGAGATTACATGTTGGGGGCAGGAGGGGAGGTCACCCATTAAAGTGTTAGTGGGATGCCTGGCAGCTTTGCCCAGTGTAGCCTGCAGAAAATAAATGGTACTAAGAGAAGTTGTGTAGTTGTACGTAAGGAAAAGACGTTGCTAACCCAAATGAGTGCGAGTTTGCCAGTGAGTGGAAGAAAGTATGAGCTGGAATCATTCACATAAAATAGCCATGATGTTTAGCTTGACTTGCTCTTTCAGTTTATTCTAAATGTAATCTTTTTTTTTTTGACTCAGAGTGTGGGTTTGGTGCTGATGAGTAAACCAGTCACACTGACTTGGTAGTGAGTACGCTTCCTTATCTGCCTTGCCAAAGCGCATCGCGCTTGGCCTGGAATACAGCCCGCTGCTCACGCCGTGGGAGCTCACGGCGCTTTGGCACATCACCCACCTGGACCCTCTGTGCGTCCCTCCACGAGCGCAGCAGCTCTGTCGGGCGCGTCTCGGGCCGGGTCCCCAGCTCTGCCGGCAAAGGCACCCTGATTTCTAGGCGGCCCTGCAACGCCCTGTACCGCTGATGACTGTATTTTCCCTGCAGCATCAGAAAGCAGATAAAAGCTTTCTGTTTGAGTCCTGGAGGGAGTGCTCCAACCCCGGGCTCGTGAGCAGACCAAGTCTAGCGCACCAGAGCTGTGCACTCCCTGCCACCCCAGGGCCCTCGTTTCCACAGGCTTTTGTGCCTACTCCAGTAACTTGGAAAAACCAGCAGACAAAGAAACTCTATTCTAAGATGAAAAACAAACCTCAGCCTACTCAGGTCACGTATTTTGGCTACCCATCATTTTCATTATTTGTTTTTACTGAAGAATTGCAAGAATCATGTCACTCAAAGAAAAGTATGTGAGCTAAGTAGACTTATTTTTATCGTGCCCTTCTTCAAGCATTTAAAAACATCATGGTTTTATGACAGATGCTCCCTCAATAGCTTTATGATGGGCCGTGGATATATGAATGGGCCTTCATTGGCTAATCTTTGAAATAAGATCCTTCGCTGTGATGGCTGCAGCCATGATCACTCATCTATTCACAACTGGTTGTCAACTTCTGTTATTTAAGAGACAGCTGCATTTCCTCACATGTCCCCACAGACCAAAATGGCTTTGCAGTATCTTTGTTCAGAGACCCAGGCTTTCCTGTGTCCTCAGGAACAAGATCTTGAGTCCTTCAAGGTGACAGTAAAAAGCAGATGTGTAAGAGGTGGAGGAATCTTCTTTTGCTCGTGAAGGTCTTGGCAGAACCCTGGAGACCTTTATCTATTCCTCCATCTTCATTTTCTGTGTTTTCCTGTGTTTCAGTTCACTTCACATGTTCCCACTAATTATTCTTGCCTTTGAGATACTCTGAGTGCTGCAAATGTACTATAAACCAGCCAAAGGACTCAGCGGTGCAGTAGCAGCACAATGAGGGAAGGGTTCGTTACTGTAATTACGCTCTTTGAAGTGCGAGGATTTGGTTGTGAATGGAAGCGTCCTTTAAACCCTGCGCCGCGATCTGGGATTGCAGGTGGTTTGGACTCTTGCTAGCGACGTGCACAGCTCTTGGGCGCAGTCAGCATGTCTGGGGGTGCCTGGGCAGCGTGTAGCTCCTCCACGCAGGGCTCCCTTTGGCTGCATCGCAGCAAATTCGCGCCCCGTTTTGTTCTATCCTTGCTGAAAGCCTCACATCTGCTCCAGTGCTTGTCGATGGCACGATGCAGCGAAAGGTGCCTAGATCCACCCCACCGACTCCAGTCTCTCCAGCCTCCAGGCTTCTGGGAGACCGTGCAGCTTGCCAGCCTCTAGAGGGGGCAGGAACATAGCAGTAGAGGGAAAAGAGCCGAGCAGGATCCATCCCATCCAACCGCTTGTCTCAAACAGCGGCCAGCTTCCAGTCCCAGTTTGGGCTATCTCCATAGGAAACTGGGCTGCGGGTAGCATTTTCTCTAACACCTATCGGGGTGTGGAGCAGCTATGTCCTTGGCTGTCCGGGCGCTGCTTCCCTGTGTTTAGCAGGTGCTCTGGGCCGTGCCAGCGGAGAGAAAAGCTCAATGTCCCCGGCTTTAGCCGAGCTGAGCTCTGCGAGGGTCTGGTAGCTCGGGGTCGTTCCCATGCCAATGCACTCCAGCAGCACTGGCTCCGGCCGGCCGGCCTGGGGCCCAGCTCAGACCCACACTTCTCAGCCCGCCCTGGGCCATTCAATTAACTCCTCTCCTTTTCACTCATTTACAGCTTTTCAAATCCTTTCTGTTGTTCTTCATGTGTTTTTCAATATCTTAAATTATTTCAGTTGCCTGGTTGCGTTTTTTGCCTGGCCTGGTGGTCTTACTGAGGGTCAGCCATCAATTTATACGAGGCTATATAATAGTTTCAGTGCAGTTTTCGGCGCTGCATTCCCAAACTGTTTACTCTTTTGGCTGCTCTTGCCTGGAATTTCTCCTGTCTCAGGGTGCAGCAGAATTTTTTCCGCTGGACTTTGTCGCAGCTGAGCTGGGCCCGGTTGGCGCACGAACACCAAGTTTAATGGCTCTTGTGGAGCTCAGCAGGAGGAGCGGGCCGCTGCACGGCTGTCACGCTCGTCTCCAGCTGCAGCAATGGGAAGCTGCGTGCCTCAGGCAGGCTGCTGTTGAAATTTGGGGCTGATTTTAGCTTCTCGCTGTTCTTGTTGGGCCCTGCTGGAAGTATCCTAGGGATAGCTGGCGTTCCCTGCCCAGGCTGTTTGCAAAGACCGGCTGCAAGGGTGCCTGCCGCGCTGCGGGATGCGTGCACCCACGTGCTGGCTTCTAGCAGGACCGGGTGGAGGGGCCATGCTGTGTTCGGGGGACCATTTATTTGGGATGAAGGAAGTTCAGGTGGGGAGACAGTGCTACGCAAGGCTTTGGATTACAGCACTCCTGATAAACACTTTGAACCGCGAATCTAAAGGCCAAACTGTTGCTGGAGATAATTAGTTGTCGCAGCCAACAGTCTTGATGACACATAATCCCCTCAGAAGTCAGCGTCTGTTTAACTAGCAGAAATAAAAGCACTTTGGAGCATGTGGAGTAAGTGCTCAGCTCTCCCCGCTCTACGTCATCCTCGTTGCGCTGTGCTGGCACCAGAGCTCCTTCTACTTTACAGGCTCCAGGGTTTTGCAGACTGGAGCGGATGCACATCTGAAATGACACATCAGCTCTTATTTGCAGGCAGGGCTGCCCAGGGCTTGCAGGGGTTAAAAGAAAAAAAAAAGCTGAAGAGAGGTTAGAGGTTTTTGAGTACATGAGTAACCCTCTAGCATTTATACTCCTGAGCTGAGCAGCTCCATTACTGCTTATATCTTTTATCTTAAATGCTTTGTTTTGAAGCAGATTGCAGGTTTCTGAGTCATTCAGTTTACCAGGCTCAGGGGGGTGAAACCCAACTATATTATGCTGCTAAAAGCAAAATGCAGGAGAAGTGGCATTTCCTGAGTATAGGGAGAGGAGCAGACTGAACTGAGGCTACAAAATGCAGACGCTCTGTAAGGACTAGTTGGTACTGAATATCTTCACACAGTAACATTCAAAATAGGGAGTAAATATAGTCTTTTGCGCCTTCATTTGCCGTTTTCAACACCATGTGAGAGCAGTGCTGTTGATGCCAGATACATTGCGCGTGGAAAGGACTGTTGTATGAATTATCCTACAGGAACAGGCTGGTGGTAGCCTACATAATGGTGGCCAATGCTACATGTGTTGCGGGGAGGGGGACCCCTTCCCAGGGCACTAGGCCACCATGGGAAACTTCTTCCAGGCTTGTACCATCTTTGCCAAAGGCTCCACTGGCTGCTATCGTGGATGAAATAGGGTAGCAGAGGTATCTGACTTTGGGGCTGCAGTCAAAGCAGGATCCCTGCAGCTTGGCTTACACAGATGTACGCTCACAAGTGTTGATGTTAATAGCAGTGAAATGGTTAAACCTCTGGGGTTTTTTTTGCTTTTTTTTTGTTTGCCTCTAAGGTGGCATCTTTGCAGTCCTTTGGCAAGCAACATCCAGCTTGCTGTGCCCTAGGCACTCCGCCAA
Source organism: Apteryx mantelli (assembly GCF_036417845.1). NCBI lineage: Eukaryota > Metazoa > Chordata > Aves > Apterygiformes > Apterygidae > Apteryx > Apteryx mantelli. Next base: position 22,025,034 of record NC_089987.1, on the reverse strand, counting down.
CCCGAGCTCCCACCTTCTGACACTGCGCTGCCGTGCTAATGCAGTGTCGAGTGTGAGCTCGCGTCCTGTGGGCACAGTAAGCCACGGTGCACCGGTAACCACAGCCATGTGTCTTGGTCTGGGTTTGCAGATAAAGGTGTGAGAGAGCAAGCCGGGACACAGTGGCATCTTCCAAGATGTTCCTTCGGCTGTCAGCCTTGGCCTAAGCCTGTGTCTCCTCCATGAACAGGGCCCCGTGTGGGATACTCTGGCATTCGGTTTTGTTGGCTTGTGTTGTGTTTGACTGAAAAAGCAGATCGTCATTTGTCAACAGAAGCAGCTGAGTCACCACTGGGTTATTTTCTACTCTATGTGCAGAGACGCTCGATGGTTATCTCCGACATTGCGTCGTGGTGACTGCTGGCAAATGCTGACTTTTTAATCAAGGTTGTCATGAGCAGGATTCATCTCACCTAGCTTTAGATGCTTATGGGCAGATATCTCCAGATGAGCTGATTGTACTATGCTTCTTTATGGTTCATGGACAGAAATGGGCACTTTTAATGTCTGTTGTTTGCATCTGATATTAACTTGTACCCTAAATACTTCTTTTCCTTCACTGGTGAACAGATAGATACATTCAATGCTTAGTAACTGCAGAGTGAGGAATCAGATGAAAAGCACTGGGCCAAAAGAGTGTCGGTAGTGACTCTATAAAAGCATATAGTAAAACTCTTATAGTATCTTCCACCAGAAGAGAAAAAATGTGTGGGTGCTGCCTCCAGAAGGTGTGATGCAGTGCTCAGCATGGCTACTCCGGGCAGCCGGTTCTGGGCAAACACCCAGAGGCTGTGGCACGACACCGTTTTTCCTGCAGACACCATTCCTGGCCATCTCTGCTATATTATTTTAGGGCAAGGGGAAAACCAGCCCACTATCAGAGCACAGCTCTCATCCAGTGCGCACAGCTGTGATATAACACACATCTTAAATAATCATCAGTTATGAAATGCTTGAAACGCAGCCAAGCAGTCGTATTGTGTCCCTTCCAAAATCAATAGCTATGCGTAGGAAATGCTGCCCGCGGACACACGTGCACAGAGCCTTTCTATCCTCTTAACGAACGCTAGAAAGTGTTAAACGCTGCTCGTCGGGCACTTCCAGGTAAGTTAGCACAGGCAGGAAGGAAAAACTGTAGAGGTTAAATAATTCAGCTAAGAGGAAGGGAGGATCAGCTGGTATTTTCTGAGCCCAGTTCAGAGGAAGGAGGGCTTGGGACTTCTCTTCTGGACTTTAGGCAACCCGCTGTGTGCTCCTGGCTGCATTCCCTGCTCTGCCAGCCTCACCTCTACGGGAATCCCATGAAATGACCTGACAGGTTTTGTCATCCTGCCGCGGCTCCCGATGCTAAATCCTCACCTCATGCCTGAGCAGATGAGATGCTGGCATGGATCGGTTATAACAGCCGCTGCCCCCTCTCCCCAGCTCCCCTTCCCAAATCCAACGGTTGCGTAAACCAACACTGTTTTTAGTATGGAAAAGTCCAAGCAATTTTCTCAGCATTAAGCCACTGGGGAGAGAGAAATGAAGAACATCCAGACCACTGGTGAATGGGAGTTTGGCCATTCTCTGGCTGCTAGAGCTAAAAGCAGCAGTGATGGCGAGCGCAGGGCAATCGATTAGGGTTATTTTCCCTAGTGAACTCTGCCGGCTGCTCTGGGCTCTCATTATGCCCTCTTGGGAAAAAGGACTGTGTTCTCTGCTGTGACAGCACGGTGCCAAACCTTGACAGAAGGGATGCCACACTGTGACACGTTTCTTACCTGCGCTGAAGGGTGGGAGCCTGCTGCTGATCTGGGGCATGGGCTGCGTGTTTGCACCTTGCTGGCTGCAAATGCGTGGAGGCAACCAGGGCAAGGGAGAAGGGGAGTCGTGCAGCAGGCTGGAGGAACCTGGTGCGTGAAGGTCAACTTGGGCAGTATCAGCACTAATAGTACGGATAGGCAGGGGGAATTGCAGGTAGGGACGAACAAAAGCAGCTTTATAGTTTAGCTGTCCTAGTTAGACTTGTGGTTTTCCAAGGCACTATTGGATCCGGACTAATTTTTAGCATAGCACATGGATGGGCAGCATCACTAAATAGCAACCGTATAACAAAGGTGTAAAGGGAGTCAGAGCTCGCAGTCTTCAGGCATAAGCTGCTGGCTGTCTTTGCCCACTGGTGGTGGTTTGGTCAGCAATACATCGAGGTTTCGTTACTGCGGGAACGGAAAAGCACTTGATGATGCAGGACAGTGTGAGTTTGTGATCAGAGAGCTCTGGCCAGGGGGGACGTGGACTTTGGAGGGAAAGCCAACGCTTACAACCAATTCAGAAATGTTTTTGCACCAGCCCTGAGAAAGAGGGTGTGGGCTCATCTTTCTGAAATGAAGTTTGAACATTGAAAGGCACGTTAGAGGGGATGAGAAAGACTTTTTATAGAGCCCCTTACCGAAGAGAAAAAACATGGGTCTGGATCAGATCAAAGATCCATCCAGCCTAACAGTGTCCAAGAGCAGATGCTGAGAGAAGAGTACAAATACAGAGTGCATATGCACTGGTTGGACTATTTTCTGAGCCTCCAAAGCTTTGTGGATAATGGAGTTCCTGAAAGAACAGTGATATCTTTATATTTATCAGTCCTCAATGAGTCCATAAATTTGCCTGGGCACTTTTTGAACATATGTGAACTTTTAACAGCCACATCTGCAGCAAGGAAGCTTAACTACTGTGTGTGTGGAAAAACTGCCTCTTTTTGTTTTTAAACTGCCATATCAGAGTTTAACTTAGTTAATTATTGTATGGGAACAGCTATTCTCTTTCCTATTCACCATGTGTTGCTCTGGAGGCCTCTGCCTACCCCTCTGCTCCAGCCGTGAGAGGACTCTTCTCCTGAGACCTTTCTCTATGGAAACTCCTCTGAGTCTTTGACCATACCAGAAGAAGGGGTTCTCCAGTTTTCCTAAATCCTATCTGAGATGGGGAAAGGAGGGAGCCAGAACTGCTTTGTTCTGTGTGTTACTGTCTGCTTTATGGCCACTTCACACTGTGTTACTTTGGGAAGCCGGCGGTGTGACTGCGGCCCTGCTTGTGGTTACTGCAGGGCCAGTAGATCTGACCAGTTTGTTAGTAGTGGAGCAATCCTTTTTAGGAGCTTATTCGTCGTGGCGATGCAGTTTATATAATGCCTCTGTGATTTAAATTGTTGTTTAGTGCAGAGCTGCTGACCGCAGGACACACTCGCATTTGTTTTCAGTAAATTAAGAATTTTTATGGGGGTGAGTGGATCTTTCCAGCGGTGTTCCGTAAATCCGAGCACACCAGGATGACGCAGAGCTCAAGCTCCGCAAGTTCTTTGGGAGCCTTTTCTCTCCCCGTGGCCCTGCACACAGGTGCTCTTTCCACGCCAGGATAGACACAAACTGGACGCAAACTCCAGCTGAAATGGCTGAAGGCTCAACAGCTCCAGTCTAGCTGTTGCTTTATGTAAGCATCTACTTATTTCTTATGCTCCGCTCTGAAGCAATATAGCTGAGCTAGAGTAGGGATGAAGCATGGTGGGACTCAGCACCCTGGAAGTGAGCAGGATCTATCTCTAAACCTTTAAGCAACAGAGTAAGTAGTGGCTTTGATGCTTTCTTTCACAAATATGCTCCAGCGTCTGCCATTACAAACCTGCTGATCTTGGAGCTGGTGGCTTTCAATATTGAAAAAAGGAAAAGGAAAAGAAAGAGGAGGGCTAAAAATAAGTCAAAAGGAGTTTGGGATAATGAAGGGCTTGTTCTGGTAAGGAGCCCTCATGGGGGACGGGTGCCTCTGTGCTGCAGCAGGGCTTCTGGCATGATTGTGCCAGGCGGCGGATTCACCCGCATCAGCGCTGCCGTCACCCAGAGAAGCTGCTCAGCCCAAACACAGGAGAGAGAGAAACCATCCCATCTTGTAGCGGATGGAGTCCCTGAAGGAACAAGCTGACAAAGTTACAAAGGCTTGCTAGCCACAGGGCTAGCTACATTGCACAGCAGCTTATTTGATTTGGCCCAAGGCAATCTTGCAGGCTAATTACTCCAACCCTGGAAAGCAAACAGCCATGGCCACAGATGAAGCCAGTTCTTCAGACTTCAACCTTTTGAGCAGTCACTGGCCAGAGACATTCATCAGCATATGAAGGAAGGCCCAGGACATATTTAAGTACTTGTGGCAGGAAGGAAAGTAGCACTAACATCATCTTTTCTAAGCAGAAAGAAAAAACTCGGTGCATAGCTGTAGTATTTTTGCAGTGCTAGGTGTCTCTATCTGTGGCAGGGATAGCGCTGGTGAGGGTTTTAGGCCTAACGCTACAACGGGAAGCATTAGCTATTGAGATATGAGCTCTCGCATCAAGTGGATAGAGGGTGCCCATAGCTGGGCAACAGATAATTGTGAGTGGGGTGGGTTTCTCTCTGAAGCTGACTTCAATCAGGGATCTCTTTTATACATCTACTAGCAGTGTTGCTGAGGCGGATGGCTTGCTGGTGATGTAGTGGAAATCATGTTACTGAATATGCTCTTCTGTCCATTTTCCTGGCCTATTAGCAAGCTATAGGGATTTCCCTTTTCAAACCCCATCTATGCATCCATGCCAGAGACTTTGGGCATGGAAATCAGCTAATTTCAGACCTATGTTCTCTCCTAACTCGGCCGCAAACGGATGCGACTCATTGCTAGGAAAAACAAAACCTGAAAAGCTGACCCTTGGCTGCGCACTAAAAATGTCTTAGTTAACCCAGACATTGGTGGATCTCCTGGGTCTATAAATCTATGCTATGTAAATAGACTTTCTGGTACTTCTCAGTCGTTGTCAGGCTGAGAATCCTCTGAGAATGACTTTGCTTGCGATATTGCAGCATTTTTTTTTTTTTAGTCCAGGCCAGATCCAAAAGCAGAGGTGCATAAGGGAAAATTTATAGCAAAAAAGTTTCTCCTCCCCAGCTGAATAATTGTTGGGAGAAGATTTGTGTTTGCCACATACAAAATAGCTCATTCATTCCCACTAGAAGAAAGGCTGTCGCCTGGGCCAGGCTGGGCTAGCTAGACATCTTGGATGAATGCTGACCACAAACTTCTCCTTTCCTTCTGTCAAGTGCTTATGGCATGAGCAACCACAGAGTGGTCTGTAATTGTAGCCACTTGTTGCCATTTAAGCAGCCCTGAAAGATGAGGCTTCTGCAACCCACCTAATGTCAGTTTGGGTTGCTCCCGCAGTTGCCTAGTCGCTGTATTCACAGAGTTTCCAAAGGGCTGCTTAAGGCAAGAGAGTCCCGTGTCTCTACGCCGTCCGTCAGGGAGGGGAATCCTCCACCGACAAGTACCTTCTCTTAATAATAATAGTGATATAATATAATAGTACTAATAAGATAATGCCTTCTTCTGGATGCTGTTGAACGAGGGAACTAAAATGCCATCAAAATGCGTATGTCAATTTAGATTACACAAGCAATTGGTTAGTAGAGAATTTTCCCCTTCATATTTTTGCTATTAATCTCGCCCAAAGCAACATATCGGGAATTATGAACTAGTAATCCATTGACTTACAAAGCTCTTAGCTCCATGCCCCAGTTTAAGATGCATCAGGGTCATGTACATAACAACATCAGCTTGTGATACTCAGCGTGGGCCAGCCTGGCCCCAGAGCTAGTGCGGGTTTGTAGGAGATCAGAGGAGGACAACACTTCCCAGGCATGTCCTTCTGCAGGGGCTGAGGACAGCCACTGCCTCAGCACTTGAGGCTGTGCAGAGACTTTTCTACATGCCCTGGGGACACGTCCCTGCCAGAAGCAGGCTTTATAATGATAAAAATTGGCGCAGTCTCTACTGTCTTCCCATGGACATGCCCATGCTCGCATCTCTTGGGAGTGACCCGCGGGCCGGTGTGCCACAGTAACCCCAGCACGCTAACCAAGAGTCTGTGCCTGCTTGGTGGAGATAAGTTTAAACTGACTTGGGAGTACTTCATTTCCAGTGGGAGAATGGAGCTGGCCCAAAGCAGTGTTAGGACTGGAAAATATCAGGAATCCTTCCAGACAATATGCACTTTATCGCCAGTAAAAAGCTTTTGTTGAGCTTCCTCTTGGCTGCAGAATGGAAGGAGAGCATCTAGGACAGATGGCTGGTTAGCACAAACATCTTCCTTGCCCAGCCCCATGCTGCTGCGGTCACTGCTGCTGTGCTACCTGACTTCTGGGTGATTCATTTGTCCCCCCAACCTCCCACTGGAGTAGGGAAATGTTAATCACACTTCGTTCATGAGGAACATAACTATTAAAGGGATAGACGGCTTGCCTGAGGACACAACAGGAAGCCTGTAGCAGAGCTTGGAAGTCAATTTGGGTTTGCTAAATCATAGTCAGGAGCTTTATCCCCAAGACCATCTTTCTGCATTGTTCTATAACCCTTAAGCAATATTCTTCACAGCTTTTAATAGGGGTTTGCCCATGTAGGGGCAGGTACCGTAGAGCTAGTAGAAATTTGTTTGCCTTTTGTAAGGAAGAAACATATTGTCTTACATAAAGAGCAGCCCATAAAATTGTGTTACAGTTGATGATTGAATTTTAAGTTAACTCAAGAATTTGAATAGAGATAATATAATTTTTTTTTCTTGGTAAATGAAGAAGGCTGAAAATGGAGGCTGTCGTGTACTTTGCTCCACCCAATAAAATTTCAAGCATTTCTATGTGGATTTTGATGTGTTCTGCAGATCAATGACACTGCATTTAAACACAAGCTAAGCAGTAATTACAGATGCATGCACGATTTATTCATCTGGTGGCACTGCACCAGCTGATGGAAGGATCAGCCGTATCCAATCAATGTTTGAAGCTGCTCAGAATAAAGAGCCTTTTTGCTCCCACTGGCAAGTGAAAACAAAAATAACCCCTGATTCTCAGGAATGCCTCTCTTCTGCCCACACAGGGAATGCTGCAGGATGGGTTTGGGTCAGTTCCTATCCATGTCTCTGTACCGTTACCCATGCTAGGCTTTGCACACTGATATATGTTGTTCATGTTGTGTCTCCTTCATGCATTCATTGCTCATTGCTGAGGAATGAGACCCACTTGTCCTTAGGGCTGAGGTTTGTATTTATGAGAATTAAGGCTTGAATAAGTGGGAAAGCAGAGTGGGATGAGCAGTGTGGAGGAAGGAGATGGGGGGCAGGCAGGCAGCATTCCCCAAGACCACCTTCCACATGCTGGATGGTGTCCAGGCATGGTGCGTGTGGACTGCGAGCCAGTGCAACGCGCTACGCTGCAGGGCCCAGCTGGAGGCGCGTGGTGCGAAGGGAGCAGCCGGGGGATTGCAGTTGTCACCGCAGAGGTGCGTAATGTGCTCCTGTTGTTATGGGAACACATGGCAGGCGATGCAAGGTAGTACGTTTAAAGGCAAATACTGGATTTTGTCCAATTTTTCTTCAGGTTCTCCTTGCTGACATGGGCTACGCATCTATGCAGGAGCTTTCCCCTGCCATGGAGCAAGCCTGCTTGCTCCCTGCAGGCATGGCGAGACAGGGAGCACCCCTTCAGGCTGCTCTGAAGAGAGCAGTTCGAGGGCCAGGCCAGCTCTCGCACTGGGACTTCTGGTGCTAGCAGCAAGGGCAGGACGTCAAGGCGGAGATGCCTTGGTCAGTCCTACATGAAAAGTTCTTGTCACACTGATGCAAAGGAGCAACACATCAAGCAGAGTCAGTAGGGTCAAAGCAAAACCTACAGCCTTTCCCATGGTACCTCTACTCTGAAAGTAAAGGACGATAAAGAGTGGGATGAACAGACCAAACAAGGCAGAGCCAGAGGTTTGGGCAGCTGTTTCAGATGCTCCAGTGGATGCCTGCGGGACTGGAGCCCAGCTGGGGCAGCTGGAGGTGGTCCCAGCTCGGTGCTGCTGTGCTTAGGGGAGGGATGCAGCCCTCGAGGTGCTGCCTCCGGCCCTCGCTTCTGCTTGGGGATAAGTGCCGGGAAAAAGGTTGGAAAGATCTTTTACGTGTGTGCCGATCATCAAGCACAGACAGTCGGAGAAGCCCTTGCTAAAATAAATAGGTCATGTGGGCGACCTCTGTGCATTTAGTACGTTTTCTATTTACTACCAGCTATTTTAAGCAGATATTCTTAAGTCTCCCATAGCAATCTGAATAGTCACAGTAGGGCTGAGCCTCATTTCCCCACCCATAGAGCCAAGTTCAAAGGAAGCAACTAACTCCGCTGATGATGGAGAGCACCAGCAAGTGGAAAATCCGTCCAGTTCTGCCTGGAGAATAGTAGTAGGTGGAAAGAGATTGGCCAGGTTAGGAAAAAGCTTGCCAGGAGGTTGCCCAGAGGCATGCCCAGGTTGCCCATGTCTGGGGCAGCGTGGGTGGACAGTGCTGAAAGCTCTTCTGTGTCACCCCCGGGACTTGTTATTCTTTTGGTGAGTTTATTTGTAACTTATTTCTTGTTATTTGTATCATTTTTTTGTTTATGTATTTTTGCTCAGTAAGATTTTCCTCTAGGGATTTCTTAATGCAAAGTTGCTGCTTCCAACTTTAGTTTAATTTGGACAAAGATTTTTACCTGGACTCCATTACCAGTTTCCAGCTCTCAACAGCTGTGTCAGCCTCAGAGTCCTGGGGACTTGCTCCTATTCCTGCCTGTTGAAGATTTGGCCTCCCTGTTCAGTGCACACCCCAGTTCAGTGTTTCTAATGCTGTGGATTGCAAGACCCTGGAGCTGTGTAACTGGAAATGCTTGAATTTGATATTAAGTCTACGTGGTAGGGCGCAATTGCTTGTATTTTTGTGAATGAGGATTTGGGAATGGTCCTTATGTTATTGTAAAATACCAAAAGCAATACTGAGGGAGCGGGAAATGCTGATCTGTGCTATGAAAAGTGCTGTTGGAGTCTCAGAGCTACAGCGGTTGCTCCTGGAGTGTTTTGTGGCCTGGGCTTGCAATTTTGGAGCAGTGAATTTCTTTTCAAAACTGGCGCTCCCGAAGAACCTGCTGTTCAATACCGGGGTGACAGTGTAGCCCAGCAGGGAAGGGGTTACAGCGATGCGAAGTGCATCACGAATCCCCAGCAAGAGGGAGGCTTGGACTAAATGCCAAAATCTGAACTGACGTTTCCTTGGCTTGACTCCACAGTGCGGTTCGTGCCTGGTTTCTTTTTCCCTTGTATCTCTTCGTTCCTTCCCTCCCAACAGCACGGAGAAGGTTCTGCCTAAAACCCAGCCTCAGAAGCATTTCTCCCCTTCTTTCGCAACAAATCCAGCCCCAGAAGAGGTCTCCAGGACCTCGGAGGAGGCGCTTTCCCTGAGCACTCGAGCGCTTTGCATGCAGTCAAAATATCGGTGGTGGGGAAGGTGTGAGGACCTTGGCAGAAGGACCTGTATTCACCCTGCCTGTGCTCCAGCCTTCTTCCGCCCCGAACCGTGCTGCCGTGACTGAACTAACAAGCCCTGCTCAGTGGCCTTTGCCAGCAGCTTGAAGTAAGCTTGCGCCTGTCCACAAAAGGCTGTGCAGAATTACCCAGGCAGAGCACGGATCCCGGGGTGCCAAGACTTGCAGAGATGCGGGAAATTGCTGGGTTTTCTGATGGGGGCTGGCAAAATAGGAGCTGTGGGTTTGCATCGCTGTGTCGCACCGGCAGTCTGGAGGCAAGGAGTGGATTTGCAGAAATGATGGGAGCAACTTTATAGACAGATTCAGTGTTATTGTCTCTAATAGAGAGTCCGTGTAAAAGATATGGGTGACTGAACTGATACAATTCTAGCACTAGCTGGAATTTTTGCAGGGTCAAAAAAAAAAAGAAAAAGAAAGAAAGAAAATGGTAGGAAAAGGTCCAAAGTCTGCCTAAAGTGTCTCTGGCCCACCAGGCTGGCTGGACTGACGCACCATTAGTCCAGGAGAATGGCGCACGAGGTAGTGATATGGCTAGCGTCGTGTTTGGCTGCTTTGGTTCCCCTGCCCAAATCGATGATCGGCGGAGCGAGCTCGGCGTCCCCAACTGTAACATTTCCCAGGAGCCTCGTGCTGGGCCTCTGCGCCCCGCGGCTCTAGATGTCCCTTAGCCGGAGTCCACCATGGCTGCGTGGGCAGTGGGCAAGCCAGGGAGGCAGCACCGAGGACATCCTTAATGTCTTCGTCATGCTCCTGGGGCAAAGGCACAGGTGCCATCCGGCTGCGGTCATGCTGAGAGGTGATGTCAGAGGTGACGTAGGAGCTGAGCAGCCACTTGCACGTCTGTTGGGGCTTTCTCTTAGCTCCTGTAAGGAATTTGCCCTTTCGGGCTGATTCACACCTCCCTGCGGCTGAAAGGGAGGGAAGGGGTTTGCAAAATCCTCATCGTTCAAGCAGGGAAGGCAAGCGACTGGCCAGGTGTCTCTGGAAAATGCCTCCAGCCCTGCTTACTATATCAAGAAGGAAACCCCATATTTCTTCCTTTCTCACCTAGAAAGCAGTAGGAAATCAATAGGTGCAGGTTGAATATTGGCTCAGAACTTGACCTGGATAAGCGAGAAACATAGTGGTGTTTGCTTCAGGGATAATTAGAGCTATTATATCAATTAGGCTGTGAAATGATCATTGCCTGGGGCTCCATGAGGCAAATCCTGATTTTAGCATGAATGGCTTGCCAGAGCGCTGGGACTCTCCTCCCATGGAGGCGAACCTTGAACCAGCTTCCAAGATCTTCCTCTTCCCACCCGCCTGGGGGCTAAGGGTTCCCTCGGTTCCCTCTGGCCCTCACTGCTCACACCGCTGTGTCCTTTGGTGTCTCATAAATAGGAGCGTATTTATTGTCCTCATGCCCTGGTACGTAGGGGAATATTAATACCCACAATTGTCAAACTGGGACCTGAGACAAGGAGCTTTAACCCCCCCACTGATGGGCCCATGGAGGCTCTCTGGAGGGTCCGGGAGATCTGCCTTCCTACTGGAGGGTGTGCTCAGCTCCGGGCGCCTCATCCCTGTCCTTGCCAAGTTTGCGATTTTACTGCAAGCTACATGATGTTTGCTACATTTTTTTCATTTTTGTTCCTTCTTAAAGCTCCAGCACCTCAAGGCTGGATATTAGATGGACTATTTGCTTAAGGAAATAAAAAGGGACTTTCTAGCCCTCCTGTTCACAGACAAAAGGCTTTAAAGTATAATCCAGCAGGCTTAAGAAGCAGCAGATAAAAACAATTTTCCAGTGGTTGTCTTAATATATATGAAAAAATGTAGGTTTTTTAGCTAAGCTCATGATTGGGTTTGGATTTAACTCATAACCTTAAACACCTGAGCGTGGCAATACAGCACTTCTTCCTGGACCCAGGAGAGAGGAGAAGGGAGGAACGGCTTTCACTGCGGGCAGCAGCTGGAGACCTCCAGCAGTGACTTAAACGTTGCTTGCCTCTCTTGCGCCGCGCTCCCCGACGGATTGCACCGCCCGAGCGCAGCACGCGTGCTGAGAAGGGGCAGGATTCAGGACGCGGTGAACAACGGAGGAATCACACCTCCTTCGGGCTGCGGTCAGGCAAGGAGAATGTGGCGTTGAGAAACCGGATGGAGGGAGAAGCTGGTGGAAATGTGCAGGAGGGAGAAAGAGAGATGAAGCCATGCTGAGCGCATGGATCTTCTCACCCTGCCCTGCAGTGCTTGTCCTGGCCTCCTCCTTAGCTATTCCTCTCAGGCCGCCCTGTCCAACAGCTGGTGCTCCCCAAGGGCTGTTATGTGCTCCTACAACTGCAGAAACAGCCCCGCTGGGCCTTTTCCCTCTGGACTGGGATGATTTCTGGGACAGGACACAGATTGGGAACAGCAAATCCAGGCTGCCGGAGGCCCAGTCACGCAGTCGCCACTGGTGCCTGCAGACCTACGTGGAAGACGGTTTGCTCAGCCCTGAGTCTGGCTACAAAGAAATTCCTGCGTTCCTGCCATTCTTTGCCATTTAAGGCTTCCAAACGGACAGCAAAAACGTAGGAAAACACGAGCAACCGCTGTGTCTGCCTCCCAGCTCTTCCCTTGTCCGAGACGGTGCCAGACCTGACGCCAGTTATGTAAAGAAGTGCCGTGGCAAGCGGTGGTCCGCTGACAGCTTTGCCTGCTGACGCGTTGCAGACCAGCGGCGCCTTCCTCCGTGCGCGGTTCGCAGCAGCCGGCCGGTCCCAGCCTGGCCGTAGGCTGCCTGCGAGAGGACCGAGCTCGGGAGCTCACCGCAGGGCGCTCGGGTGTTCAATGAGCGGGAGGCTTTCTGGGGGGCACCAAGCACGTACGAGCCACCCAGAGGGATATCTGCTGCGTTAGTGCTACCTGCTTCGTTAAGTCCTTTAACCAGCGATCAGGATGCCCCAGGAGCCTTGCTGATAGGAGACACCCTCTCTCCTGCCATGACCCCGTATGAACGATAATATTTGTTTTGCAGAGGCCTTCTGGGGCCTCTGCAGAGATGGTGACAGCAGAGCTGCAAGCACACGAAACGCCAAACTGCAGGATGCAAAAAGGGGAGGGAAGTTTGGGATTGCTGGGGTCCAGGCCGGAGCTGCCAAGCTGGGCTGGCTCTGCGGGAAAGGAGGCGCAGGGTTTCCGAGGAAGCTCTGCTGGCTTCCAGGAGAGCCAGGACACCCTGCTCTGGAGCTGGGTCCCCGGAGAAGCCTTGTGTGGGAAGGAGGTCGGGTGAAAGACGGGGGGTTGCGGGGACAAGCCCGCTCAGGAGCCTGAGCAGCGCCTGCCAAAAGGCAGAGCTGTTGGGAAACGGGGGCCGCGGACAGCAGTACGGAGTAGCAATGAGAAAACAAACTGAGCCAAACACAAAAACCCCAACCCTTGGTGGCAGCCTGCCAGTTCCAGCTGGTTTCATAAGGACATTTCAGCCTAAAAATACACAAATACTCAGCCAAAAAAAGTCAAGTCTCCCTGCGCCTAATCTGTCACCCACAGCCCTTTGCAAGAAGGGAAGAAATCTCTGTCGAATCTGTCAGTCGCCAATGAGAATGGGTTATCCGGGGGTTAAGACTGTGGTTCAGCAGGTTTCCTCTAGGATAAATCAAAGTGCTACATTTGGGAATTGGTGGTGCTGGCTATTCCTGTTCTCTAAGCAAAATAGAAAGAAGGGATTGTTTCCAAATTCTGGCACTGTCCCCCCTCCTCTGGACAAAACCATCATATAGGAGCTCAGCGTGTTTCCCGCTACGTTATGGCAGCCTCACACCATGGCCAAGTCATTGCATTCAGTCCATGTGTTTTTCAAGGCTAACATAATTTAAACTTTACGGGATTTTTAGGTTTTTTTTTTTTTTTCAAGTCACAAGCTAATTTCTGCACAAATTAACTTGAGCTGCCAACTTTAGTAGCCAAGTAGTGGCACCATAAGTAGCCTATTTATATCATCTTAAAAAAAGGTGGCAGATTCAGGCACTCAGAATGCATCTGCTTGTAGGTTGGCACTGCGCCCAAGTTAACCACTGCATAACATGAATAAAACAATCATTTGGGAAAGGGAAAAAAAGACCACTCCAGCATATTTTCTGTTATTAATGCTAGATCATTTCCTTCTCTGATAAAGGCACCACTGCAATACCCCCCTTGCCCCCACTGGTTGTCACACACTGTCTGCTACTAAGCAGTGCTTTAGAAATGAGAGCAACAACGTGAACTACTGCCCATGTCCTCCCCTTCTGAGTGGGAGCTTCGTCAAAAATGGCCCAACCCTGACTGGTATTGTGGGTCATTAAATAGCAAATTATTTGGTCAAGTCAGAGACATTTTAATCCCCAGGCCAAACACAACATTGTTATGATGCTACACGGCAGTGAAAAATGGCACAGAGGTCTGTGTTATCTCCTGGGTCTATTCAGACAGGCCTTAGAGGTCTGCAAGACCCATAGCTAAGGATGTACTGAGTTTTCAGTGGAGCTGGCTGCAGAGTTTGCTATTTCACAAGGAAAGGCGGTGAACAAAGTGGCGGAGCTCTGTTTCAGCTGGTGAACGCTTTTGTATACATCCCCATATCACTGGCACTGCCACAAGCTCTGCTTTAAACCTCAGCTCTATAGCTTCTTCTCTTCAGGGATGTAGTTCAGCAGGGGGTGATGCCAGCTCAGATACCCTCGCAGAGATCAAGAGGAGGTACAATCCTTCAGAGATCCAGGTGTTTACAAGGCACAGGATCTGCTGCTGCTTCATTTTTTTTAGGGCTCTCCTGAGCTCCTGCCAGGATACATCTTTTGGGATGGGTGCCCCTTCCACTGATGGTTCACATCTGTGGCTTGGAAAGGGTAAAGGGAAGAGCCTGACTCAGTGTCTAAGCTCCTGGGTTGCCTCTCCTCGATGGAAAGATCCTCCACCCAGGACAGATGGGGTCTGGTAGAGCTCTCCTCTATGTTGATGTCTAAGAGGGCTGAGCAAAGTGGGTTCCCTATTCCATCAAGGCCACAGGAGCCACATAGACTGGGAGTATGGATCAGAGCGAGCCTGCCGCTCTGCAGTCCTTTGGAGGCAGCTGGGGCTATCTCAGTCCTGGTGTTTGGGTTGTCTGCTCCACACAAATCGCTCACAACAGACTTGGAAAGTGTTCAGGGGAAAACAGTTTACGTGGGTGTTACCACGCAGTTTCTTAGCCCAGATGGGACCATTACAATTAATAGGTATATCCTGTGATAGGGATGGGCAGAAGTCATCCATAAAATGGAAGAAAATCTCTTCCTTCAAGTCTTCCTTTTCTTTCTCCTCTCTGCATTTACCATTGAGGGCTGAGGACTGGCTTCCTTACTGCTCCTGCTTTCTGCCTTGTCACAGACACGGACTAGCTCTGATTTTTCTACCACCCCAAAAGCTGAGAATAGAAATGAACCTGGGCCAGCAGCAGACCCTACAAGGCTCAGGTGTCCTGAGACATCTTCTGAGCTAAGCTAGCACTACTACTGATTTTAACAGGTGTGCAAAGATATAAATAAGGAAGAACTTGATGGAGGGATGTTATTTGTTGTGAAACTTTAATGATGGCACAGCATCTGGTTACCTGTATGGCTATTTCATTCTGCAGAACTTTCTTCCACAGGTGCTGTGAACTATGATGCCTCTGGTATGGTGCATCTACATTGTCCAGGTGACAGTCAAGTTCTCTTGCAACTTGCTCTTGTCTCTTCCAAATGGGTTTGATCATTTCATATATTCATGGAGGCCAAGGTGGAAGAGGAACTCTGCATCAAATATTCTCATTCTTGCAAATACTCCTCTGGGATTAAATCCCAATTCTTTGTAGAGCAAACACAGCCTCTGTTTGGCTTTTCCAGCTCCTTGATTTGGTCAGAAGTAGATATTTTGGTGAAACTGAGTCCCCAGATGGACTAAGACTCAGGTTAGGATGCTGGAAAAGATCTAGCTGACTACAAAGACAATGTCTTTCCTGTTGTGCTCTACTTCCAGGTCAGACCAGTCCTGGGTGTACTCGTATAAGGACAGCGTGTCCTTAATTTGAGTACAATGACAAAGCCCAAGCCCTCTATTAAGCCCAAGCCCTGTTCTGTTAAGAGTCGAAGACACTGTCATTTAGCCTGCTCCTGTCTCCCCCAAATTGGGAAAATGGAGGCCTCACTTACCAGAAACAGCTCTACTTCAGACCAGGCACTGCCAGATTTTGCAGCGCTGCTTCTCCTGGGAAATCTCTTTGCATCTGATTTGTGGGAACTGAGCAACACGAGTGATTCCAGTCAACTGACCCTGGACTTTATGTGCTATTTTGTTTTACTTATCACAGGGGGAACTTAATTACTCGAAGCTGGTGGCCATATTTACTTGCAGGAGTAAAATGAACCATAAATTCAGGCAAATGGTATCTACATCTCTGCCTTGACTATCATGATGTATTTTCCCTTTCTGCTTTATTGGTGCTTGAGCTCTAAGACTCAAAGGTGGATTGTTCAATAAACAGTGCAACACAGTCATCCCAATTAATTGGATTGTTCCATTTATGCTGCTACTCCCTCCAATTAAATACAAGCGAGCTCAGATGACAGGTACGAATAAAGAGTGCTCACAGAAAAACATATTCTAATGCAAAAGCTGTGATGAGAAAATGGAAGCTTTGCACCTGATGGGAATATTAATGCAAAACCTTGACCTGTAATTTTTCTTCTTCAATCTGACGGAGCCAGCAACAACTGGAGCTCATTAAGATGGACCATGTCCTGATAGTTGTGCAAAATGACAGTGTCCTGCAAGTCACGTGCTCTAAAGGTTTACGTGGCTGCTGAAACTAATTTCATAGAGCTGCATGGCCCTGAAGCACAGAGCACTTGTTTAGGGTAAGAAGGCATGGACTTATTACTTGCACAAGTACTAAATTAGGCCTGATGGTCTAAATAGGATTGAATAGCCATTGCCTGGCCATGTTCAGCCTCTTCTCCAGAGTCCCTGGTAATTCTGCATTACCTGTGAGTGTCAGGATTCATTACTTCCCCCCTAGCCCATGGGCCACAGAGGACTGGCTAAAAAATGGAGACTCCAACCATCAGAGAGGTGCAAACAGGCGATTTTGTGAAGAACACACAATAAGCACGGGAGCTAATGGAGCCTTATTTGCTACTGGGTTATATCTCGATTTGGTGAGAGACGGAGGAATGTATTCATGGTGTTTTCTAGTGCTTGGTTACAAACATCCCAGGTGATGGACTGGCCTCCCTCCTTTTCTTTTCAGAAGCTGTTTCTTAGCTTCAGTCACCTCACAGTGAAGACCTGCTTCTTGGCAGTCAGCTCTAGTATTCCTGTCTCTGTCAGATATGTTGTCCCAGTGACAAAGTGACACCAGCACACAAGAGGTCTTTGTCCTCCCAGCTCTGCTGATGCTGCCAGCCCCATCTGCAGCATGGAAAGGGCTGGCTTGAGTTACAGCAAACGTAGTGCCATCAGCTCACACACTCTGCTGCGATGGGGCAACAGCCATAGCCCTAAAGACGTTCGCTGTCCCCTTCTCCCTTTATAATCCAGTGTTATGAGATAAAGGATGATGGGAAAAACAAAAGACAAAACCAAAAGTAGCATTTTGGAATGGACCTCTGGAGGGCGTCTGGTTCAAACCCCCCATTCAAAGCAGGGCCAACTTCAAACTTAAATCCAATTTCAGAGTTAGATCAGGTTGCTCAGTTTTGAGTATTTCCAAGGACAGAGATTTTACAGCCTCTCTGGGCAGCCTGTTCCAATGCAGTCTTATTGGGGCTCAGTCTAGGAAGCAGTTCACTGTATCACAAGAACATCTGGCTCTAATTTCTTGACTTTTCTCCATGTAAAGTGGGTGTTGGCATGTGAGATGTAATAAGCATTGGTAAGGAAGGTTATACCATGAGGCAAAGGCAATTCCTTTGCCAAGAAAAGAGACCAGAAAACAGTCCCAGGTGAGACAGAGTGCGAGGGAAGGCACCAGTGTTTTACTCTGTTTTACTCTGTGTGGTGCAACGCTTCTAACAGTCACTGCCAGAGGAGTAGTTGAAGATGAAGACTGAAGTGTTGTCCAGTTTGGGCTCAGTTTTTGGCCACAGAACCGAGACATGAGGGCTGCAGTTAGCTATGTTAGGGCTGTAGACACAATTTTATCTCTCTCCACTGAGCACTGAGGCCTGTATCTCTCTTTGGAGGCATCTCTCCCTCCCTTCACTCCCTACGGAGAGAGCCAAAGGCAACAAGCTTCCAGGCCCTGACACCTCAGATATGTGTGAAGATAGATGGGTTGAATGCAGGCCTAAAACATTTTGCAGTTTCGCTGAAGTTTCACAGCCCTGGCATTATCTAATGATCTTTCAATATGCTTGGAAGCAGGGGGAGAATAACTTTGATTTTGGCATCTACTTGATACATATTCTGGCTTTTTTGTATATGTGTACTTGCAAACTGTCTCTGCCTACACATCTTGCAGGGCCTGTGCCTATTGGGATAGGTACATAGAAAACAGGTGCTCGTGTGGGTGCTCGTGTGGATGCTCTGCCTGCTCCATTCCCCTCCTGAAGTTTGGAGGCTTCTCCCCACCTCTGGGTGCTGAAGATCCCACTTGTCCTAGGCACTGTGCTCCAGTGACCAGCCTCGAGTTAGGAACTTGACAATAGGAAACACAAGGCAAGTTTTAAATCTGAACAAAAGTAAGAGATGAAGGAAACCAGCTGGAAACCCCTGTTTTGCTGATTTTGAATACAAATGTGGGTCACAGATGTGCTTCCACAAACAGAAACTGGCTGGACAAGAAAAAGACATCAGCAGTGCTCGGACTTTTTCATGATCAGAGGTAGATTTAGCTCTTAGGCATTGAGACAAGAAAGAAAGAGGAGATGAAGTAGGAATAAAAACATAATCAAGAGATTAGGAAAGTAGAACTCAACCCACCCATAAATTTGCCTTAGGGAAGGATGAAAAAATGTACTAACAACAAATGATGGAACCAACTGCTACATCTTCCTATCTCCCCTTCCCTTGCTTTCCTTACTGTTTTACTCTCTGCTGTCCAAGATACAGAAGGTCCCTTACAGAACCTCCCCTCTTCCTCTGTCATGTTTTTCTCTTTATGAACTGTGCTGTTCCCCCTTTTCCTTTTCCTTCACAGTACATAACAAATCCTTGCTAAAGACAGACTGACTTTAGAGCCTAAGAGAAACAAAACATCAACTTTGCGGGGAAGTCCACACTGATAGGCAGGCATGCATGGGAGTGTAGAAAACAATGTGCTTCTGCCCATCCTCCCTGGGAGAGAAGAGCTGTTATTCACTTATGTTTAGGGTAATATGAAATATTAAATCTATTTTCAGTGAAATTAATGACGGACTAATAAGAACCATGCTGCTAGCTCTCGTATGCTGTTGATTAGGCTGTGACTTGGTCTCCCAGGGGACATAGTTGAAGGCCTGTTGTTTGAGCCATTGAAAATAAATGTGAAGCATTGCAGGAGCAATGTAGGCAAACTGCTGCACTGGCCAGGAGGAGGGAGTACTAATGACAGAGCAGGCCTGGTTTTTGTCTGCTCGTGTGGTCTCTTTGGAGGTTGTTGTTGTGGAAGCTGCAGGTTGCAGGGGACAGCCACAGCATCTCGCCCACGTCCCTTCATTTGATAAAGCAGATCATAGTGCCCGAGGGCTGTGGCTGATCTGCTGTTGATTTAGCGAGCGGGTGGGTTCTTTAGAAATAGCTGGGCTGGGCTGGGTTTTCTGAAGGGCGTTCAGCGTTGCCAGGGGGATGCGGCTTGCAGGGGTGAAGGGTCCTGGCGTGCTCCTGAGGGTCGCGCCTGTGCTGCTGCTCCTTCTGCTGGCAGCCTGGGCGCTTTGCTGTGTCGGGGCTTTGGGACATGCACTGAGGACCCTAGAGTGCAACCTCTGCTTCCAGCAGCAAACCTCCCTCCTGCTAGAAACCACCAGGCCCTGTGTCCTCACACTGAGAGAAGCCTGAAATAAGAGCGACACTCCTTTATTTGTGTACATTGCCAGTCCAGCTCACTCCCCATCGCTGTTTGCAAACTTGGGTGAACTTCAGATTCAGTTCTTGTTTGGAATTCACTTTTCTCAGCCTTAAAAAAAAAAAACATTTTGTAGTTGCTAGTGTTTTAAATCCATTATCAGTGTCAATAAAGATAAGTCCTTTCCCATGGAAAAAAAACAGTCTCAAATCTTTCACTTGTGCAGAAGAAAACAAGAACCCCAAAGCATTCAAGGATTAAATGAAAAATATGCCTCTTTTCACTGGGGTCCACTGGGCGTGAATAAATGCCAACTGAGCTCTCACTTGCATCACCATCTGGTACAGTGCGCCAAGGCCTAGAGGTGCAGCAGGACGTGTTATAGTGTCCCAGCCCTATGACAGCATCTCTGCTCATGGTGATTGAAACACCAGAGGCTCCTGAACAGCAGCAGATCTGTAAATGCGAAGGACTTTGCTATCTTTACTTTCATCTGAGCTAACACCAAGAAAACAATTGTCCGGCCACAACAAAATTCACAGCTTGGATCTGAAGAGAGGCAGCACAGACTTCCTCTGGCCACAGATGCATCCACCAGCTAGGAAGAGGGAAAGCTTTCGAAGGGAAAGGTCTTGGTCTTCTTCTTTCCGTGACAGATTTGCATCATTGACACAGCTTTGAATGGTGATTTGGTGGGTCCCCAGTTGCGAGAGGTGGAAAATGCTCCAAAGGCCTTAAATCTTGCCAGCTTGTTTATAGGGTACATGGCAAATCAGGCTCTGGCTTGAGTGCGTCTGAGAGCCAAGTAGGTGAACAAGAGCGTGCCCTAGCACCAGCTCCCTGGTATATGTGTCTGGGTGCTCCATTCTTCACTTAGGGTCAGATAAGTCCAATGTTTAATCAAAAAAATGGATAAGTTCAATGTTTAGCCAAATACGTATTTCTGTTGATTTTAGCAGCAGTAGTGCATAAGGCAATGGGCTTTAAGTTCTGTTTACCTTCCATCATCCCTTCCATCATCATCCCCTTTTTGGTGTTGGTTAGTTTGAGAATTTCAATGCAGTGCAAGACATTTTGCTAAAGACACTGAAATTAATTTTGCTGGGCTGCAGCTATACGTTGATATTGCTGTGAACACCATAGCATAGAGCCTCCTGAGTTATGTCCAGAGACTGCTTGTGGTTTCAGAGCTCTTGCTGATGCCCAGCATCTGGTCGCACTGGGAGGGTTATGCTTATTATTTTCAACTGCTATATTGCACGGAAGGAAAATCAAAATAGTTTCCTCAAGGTGAATGGCTCTAAAAGCTATTGAAGAATTTTCCACAAGGTTGTAATGCAAATGACTGGGATTTAATGTAATTTATATCTTTAAAGATATGTTTTTGCCATCAGAGCCTTCTTTTGTGAAAAAAGCTTTGCTGGCAAGAAAAGGCAGATTTCACTGTTACAGGCAATGAAATACAGATTGAACATGAATTTCCACTTAGTAGTGATTAAAAGTCAGCATAATGTCAGGATCATCACTTAGATGTAGTTGCTCATGGTGTGAAATAGTTGGGTAGGATGCTGTGACACAACAACACATCTGCAAATCTCCCATTTGGTTTTTGGTCAGTGCCAAAGGATGCGTCATCATTGTATTCGCCACAGCACCACAATAGCAGGAATAACGCGGAGCTCACCGACTGTCCTGCCAGCTCGGAGGGGAGGAGCTGCTACAGACTCGTGAAAATCAGGCCCACTACACACAACAAAATCATTAGCCATCCCGGTGCACGGGGCCGTGTTTTGATATACTCTAAGCAGAGATGCCAGACAACCTAAGCACAGAATAACGGCTCCAGGAGTGCATGATTCAGCTGGTGCAGTTACTGACACGGGATATGGTGAAGGCCAAAAGTATGGAGGTAACATTCCCGTCACCGTTCTGGGGAGCCTCTATATTTCTGATTGCCAAAAGGTGCACGGGTATAACTGGGAAAGGGATGAGTCCGTTCTTGCTTGTTCCATATATTTTTACTTAACCATTTTTTGCTGACCACTGTCCAAGACACAGTACAGAGCCAGGGGGAGCTTTTGCCTGAACATAACAGCTGCTTTTATGCTGTGATTGAAATTATGACATGAAATGTTTTAGTCTCTTTGCCTAGGTTGAGGCACGCAGATTGGAGGAATTATCATTAGGAATGGGCCTAAACTGAAACTGGGGAAACACTCACTGTTTCTTTAGGGCCAGAGCAGCTGTTTATGGGTGAATGTCTTGTCTTTATAAAGGGATGAACCAAAGCCATGGATTCAGACAATCATGATCAAAAAAAAAATCTTGATCTGGTCCCTAATAGTATAGATGCCACCGACTGTATTGTGAGAATAATGCAAAATACCAAAAGCAGAGAGTCCCCCTGCCCTTGGCGATAATCCAGCTGCCTGTCAGTGTAGTATATGAGTATCAGAAGAGTGAAACCACGAGCTGTACTGCCATACAAAGCAAGTTGTCACATCGTTCTGTTATCTATCAGCAAATGAACAAGCCATCAGTCATATCCACGGATGGGTCTGCCTTTGCTCATTAGATCTATGTTTGCAGAAACCTGCCTTGGACTGTTTGTGAGCAGTATGGGAACCTGGCCTTCGGGTTGTGAACCAACCCAGATGGGCCAGAGGCGAAGGGAAAGCCCTGCCTGGGTCTTCCCACCTCTCAGCAGCCTGCAACCCCCACACAACCTGGTCTGCAAGCAGAACCATGCCCTGATCCACGACAGCGAGATAACATTTTAGGAGCCACTTTGGTTAAAACCTTAACAAGCCTAAATGCAGCCTCTTAACCCAAAAGCCAATGGACAAGGATACTCACTATTGGGCCGAGTCATTAAGTTGATATTCCCGGGACCGGTTGAAGCATTCTTGGATCCCAGAGTCTGCCCAGAGTCTCATCATAGCTGACAGCAGCTCTGGAGAGAAGGGCTCTGTGTCCTCCATCCGACTTACGACATCACAGACCATCTTGGCATCAGCCTGCAGAGGGAAGAAACAAGAGGTCAGGTAAGTGCTGGAGGCAGAGGTCTCAGAAATAGCTCCCCAGACCGTCAGGCGTGAGAGCCTGTGTTTCTTGGGCTGGGGCGTTAGGATCCAGACTGTATGACCTAGCAGGAAGGGCGAGAGGAGAATGTAGCAAGGAAGCCATAAGGAAACATGTACTTGTGCAATCCACCGCATGTGGAAAACTCCTTCTATTCAGCAGACGAATCAGTCTGCACTGCGTGTATCCTGAGCTTCTTGGTAACCAAAGGAAATTCATATATGTACAAGCGTATTCTAACTTGTTAGCAGTGATGCATGTCTTGCAGTAATTCCTGTTTTACCCCCATATGAAACCTTAATGAAATAGGATCGTTTGTATCAGGAGTAGCAGAAGGGCTCCCGAAACAATTTTTTTCTGATGATGGTTCATTGCTTTTTCTGATTTCCTGTTATTTCCTACGAGCCTGTGTCCCTGCTGCAGGGGCTAATTCCTGTTAATACATAACACCTTGGCTGTCTGTAGTGCTTTGTGATTCAGATGAAGAGGAATCTCCTGTGGTTAAGGAGTATGGCAGTGAGGCTAGGACCAGCTGGTGATTTTCGGATGGAATCTTTTTTTTTGGTCAGAAAAATCTGATTCACTGGAACAGAAACTTTTCCTGGAGGGTATCATTCTGACACAACTTGGGTCTGGAAGATGTCTCAGATTTGGAAGGGAATGTCTAGACAGACTTGAAATAGCTGACTCCAGCCTCACTATAGTAGTCCACAGTGGCTGATACACTCGTTTGTGAAGTGGTAGACCCAAATTCCTGACCCTCTTCCACTTGATTTGCAGCAAATGGATCTCCCACCCCTCCCATAGACTCCTGAAGCCCCAGGGATGCTGGCTATTTTGCGGAGTTTTTCTTCCATGGCTTTGTTAATGGAAAGATTTGGAAAAGCTGCACATTTCTGCTAGCTGAAACAAACTGAATTATCATTACTATAATTAATTGGCAAAAAGGAGCTCTTGACCTGTACGTGGGCTTACAGCAAGCAAGTGAAGACAACCACAGGCTGAGGAGCGGGAGAAATATGGCTCAACTGAGCTGCCTTAGCGGTTGCATTGATGTTTGTGAACATTTGTCTGCTAGATCAAACCCATTCTTGAACAAAAGCAACTGGAAGTCCTTGCCTTCCGGGGTGTTTGGCCTAAATCAGCATGGGCTGACCAAAAATGCAAGTCTTGCAAACAGGAGTCTGGGCAGAGCTTAGGTTTCGCTGTCATTGTCCCATGGGCAATTATCTCCTATCACAGTGATCTCTCATGAGCACAAAGCCCCCAAAAGTTTGGTGCCCAGCTCCTGGGGAGCCTGTTCATTGCCTGCTGGAGAAGAGCCACTTCCAAAGTGCTCTCACATTATTACTGGCTGCAACATGCTTTATCCTGTTACTCTCCCCTGCCAGATGCTGTAGATGTTCCTGTCTGATGTTCAGTTAATTTAGCAGCTGTGTTGGGAACAGCCCAACTACTGAATGGGTCTCTCTCTCCAAGGACCTCCTGAGCACTAGAGACAAGGTGCTACAGGTTTTGTGGCAGATTATTTCTTAGGTCACAGGAATAATTATAAGGGAGGATGGTCAATGTTGAAAAGCACACAATATATCTAAGTATATGTTTGGGAAAGCCAACATGTATGACACAGATTGTATGGCCAGGATCAAAACTCTTTTGCAGCATCTATTTACCAAATACTGAAATTTCTGAAAAACTGCAGGGCACCAAACTGCTACTACTGGAGATTGAAGCTGCTGGAGATTTCAACACTCAGAGAAAGAGCTTGAAGTCCCCAGAACATTAAGTCTTTTGGGACTGAAGAAGTCTCAGTACTGTATGGAGACATCAACTCATAAAACTTAATGGGGTAGTCTTTACACTGTGAAGACTTTATGAACATAAAGTCTTTATCACAACATACCTAGCTTCATATTTTACTGTCCAGAAATCCTCCTAGCCCTCTGTACAGACTCCACTCTTTATTGAGAAACAGTACTGGTGACTCACACCTCCGGGCCAAGACAAATGAAGAACCTTGAAGAGTTCAGCTATTTTCCAAAGCTTGTTTTCTGCCCTGTACTGCTTCTTGATCTCAGTGAATATTCATAAATCCTCAGTATTGTTTTCCTACATGCTCACAAGCTGTAATTCTTCCTCTCTTTCCACACATTTTAAATAAATAATACAAAACCTGCTAATGGCTGGTTGGCCCAGGGCTGCGGTCCTGTGTGGCCCCGTTTTGTGTGCACAAGAGGGAAAGCACAGAACAAGGAGGAGGAAGTGCGTTTGATGAGTGACTGATGCCGTTCTTCACTTGTGGCTCTTGTAAGAGTGGGGCCCTGGGCAGCCCCTGAGCAACCCAGCTTGAGACACAACTCTCCTGCCCTGCACACAGTGTCCTGAAGAGCAGAGGTCTTTGGGGCTCCTTGGGAGGATGCTGACCGCTCCTGCGTGCTAGCCATGTTCCCGCCTGCGTAGTTCTGCCTAATTCATTGACATCCTGGTAGGTTCAGATGGGTGCAATACACTTCACAAGCTGTCCAAGTTGTGGTGTAGTATGATGCTTTCCACTAGGTAGGAGGGAAGTCTTTTGTATGTCTGGAATACAGTGTGTGTGTGTGCGTGTGGGGATTTTACAGGTGCAAGTTACAGGTCGGTCTGTCTGTGATGGCAAAGCGTGTTTGAAGCTCTCTAGCTGTTACGGGCAAGACCTGGGCTGCTGACCTTTGTGGACTTAACTGGAGGTTGCTTTCTGCAAAGTATCAGAGGGAGAGTCATAGTCACTACATTGTCTGCACCGGGAAAGAGCTGCCTCGCCTGCGACATGAGGCAGTTGCCTCTGATTTAAGAGCCAGGGCTTGAACAAAAGACAGATGAGCAGTGATGATGGAGCAGAAGGGGAGAGAACAGGGCCAACTGCGTCAGGCCGTGGCTATCAGGTCTGCATGGGCCCGCAGCTTGTAGGGCAAGGAATTATTTTGGTACAGGCAAATCAAGAGGCTGGAGCTCCTCTGCAGCCCCTGGATGCCTCTTTTTTGGCTGTAGACGGTTGTCTTCTTGCAGCGCTGGGAGCGTGGCTGCAGGGCAGGCTGCGTCAACAGGCTAGAGCAGGGGAACTACAGGTAGGAAAGCTTATTGTTCCTGCTGTATGGGAATAAAAACTAGGTTTTCTTTTGCCAAGTGAAGTATGTGTCAACCAACTCATAATTTTATAGACCCAGAAAAAGCAGGTGAAATGAACATTTTAAGAAATACTTTTCTCCCCACCAAGGATAAAGCCCCTCTGTCAAGGATCATGGGGCCATCCGTGAGTTCATGCATTTGTTAGATGATTTAACGAGTAATTAAGGATCCAAGAAGAGAAGATACCCCTTTCTTTCCTCCCTCTCCAGGCTGCACCTCAAGCTGGGAATGACATTAAAATCGCCAGCCCCCTCTGGGCCCAGCAGGTAGATTTTTAAATACTGCCTGATTGACTTTTCTCTTCCCACCTCCCCCGGGTCTGGCGCTCCCTCTTTTCCTAGGTGAGAGGAGCTGAGCCTCCTGCCACGCTTTGCGGCTGTACTGAAGCGAGCAATTAAATAAAGCAAAACAAACCAGACCAGCTAGCACCCTCCCTCCCCTCCCTGCATCGCTGTTCCCATCCTACGGGGGTTTAGTTAATGAAGATCACGGTGGTATTTCAGCTACCTCGGGAGCTAAAAATAGGTGGCCACCTGCCCCTTGGGACTGCTGGAACAAGGAGCCACAAAATGGTGTGGTGCTTCGCTCTTCCCTGCATTGCTCCTTGGCGTTTCCCTGTGGCTCGTCTGACCTGGGAGCCGAGGGAAGGGGAGCGGGCAGAGCCTCCCCAGGCTCCCCTGTGCTCCCGCAGCTCCTGGCCACCCAGGTCAAGCTGTCTGGAAAAGAGGGCAGGAGGACCTGTGAGGGAACTGGGTGTCCAAGGGTGCAAAATTCTGGTTTTTATTTTTATTATAAGGGTGAGTGGAAAGGGATGTTGATGTGAGCATGTTGGGGCCTGAGGTCTCTGTACTCTTCTCCTTACTGCTGGAGCAGCACAGCACTGGCAATGTAAGCAGTGTTTGCTGTCACATCTTCAGGTCAACTCCGGAGAAGGGTCTTGTCATCTCTCAAGCTCTTCTGCAGCTCATGGGCACGTCTCCGAAGAGCTGCGGTGCATCTGGTCTTCTCTGCTTGGCCATATCTCGGGAGGCTGGGCAAGCTGGCTCATCCCTTTGGTGGGTGTCACAGGGATGGCTGGATGATTTAGCGCTGTGTTCCTGGGTCCTTGGCTTTGCCCTTGTTTCCTTCAGGCTGGTTCTTACCGGGCGGGAGTGTCTGGCTTCACCCTCGAGCTTTCCGACACATCCTGCTGCTACTTCCAAATGGCTTGTGCTTTTCACAGTGGGGCAGCCCCCAACCCCTGAGCTGCAGGTCTTTGGGTTACTCACTACCCGGAGCTGGATTTGCTCAGCTCTGTGTCGCTCCTGACCACCAAACGTGTCCGCCTCCAGTGTGAACGTCGGAGCTGGCAGGCTGGGCCTTGGCTTGGAGAAACAGCTGAGTTCAGAAACTGTGGGAGGGTAAATTACACCTCCAGTCTTTAACGATCGAGCCGCAAGACCAAATAACCCTCTGTTAAAAAGCAAGCCTACACACCAATTAGCAAATGGAGGCGATCCTTTACGGCCAGGACAAAGTAGGATTTTATAAGACAGTGAAATCCATAGGCGGATGTAAACAAGAAGCTTGTTAACTCACCGGGAAGTGAATATATCTTTTTCTAACCCTGTGTTATGTGTGTATCTTTGTATCAGACACATGGTATAAATTCAGTTCGTGAGAGGCTCTGTTTTCTCACCAACCTGGCCATAATGGCAGTTATTTAACTGTCTCCCATATGTCATTTTCACCAAGCACCCGGCGTACGTTCAGCAAGCAAACTCGAGACTTTGATTGCAGCAGCCACATATCCCAATTAATTTGTTATCTGGCTGGAAGGAAGAGGGGCTGTTCGTAGCAGCCAGACAATACTGGCAGTCAGGTTTGTCTCTGTAAGCTATTATTTTTCACCATACAAATGCACCCATTTACAGGTCAGACTTTTCAACAAAGATAACGGTGGGATAGATATAAATCACCCCTGCTTATTTGTTCTTTGCCAGCAGGTATGATCTGTGCCCGCTAAAGGCAACAGCAGCAATCCTGTTGACCTTGCTGACATAGAACTGCATTAGAGTTGGCATCCAAGGTCTGTCTCTAAGGTCTGTGTCTCTCTGACCCTCCCAGGGTAAATCTTGGTTGTGAACATTTGAAGTCATCTGAACATTGAGTGGGGGACTTTTTTTTCAGAAAGCAATAGGTTTCTGGAAGTGGAGAATTTAAGAGAAATCGGTGGAGACTTCTGTGAAGCTATGCAGTACAAATCTGCTAAACCCTATACAGCTGCACTGACTTACACCCACAGGAGATCTGACCCAGGGTGTCATATTGCATAGCATTTTTCCTTTTGGTGAGCTAAATCCCAGTAAATATCATTTTTGCTGTTATTTACTCTGATCAAGCAGACTTGTCTCTTAACCTATCCCAAAGGTTAACGCTGGGGCATTTTCCTCTGGTGACTGGCTGTACTCAAAACTGCATCTCATAACATTTCAGAAAAGCCAAACAGAGTGGGGAAAAAGCTAACAGAAGGATTAAATTTTACTAGCGATGCTAGAAAAATCAGAGACACCGCACTAGTTATCAGCAGGCCAACCTTGTATAACCTAGTGCACAACTGAAAAGAGTAGTGGCTGCGGTTTAGTCATTAGCCAGGAACCTGGATGGGAATCAGACTGACTTCTTAAAAATTCAGATGAACACCAGCAGCAAGAACCAACACAGGATGTGCATGGAGGGGGACCTTCTTGAGGGAGCTAGATCCTGCCCATTAGGGGGTACCTCAGGGTGAGCACCAGCGTTACACCTCTGACAACGCCTGTCTGCATTCTTGGTAGTCTAAAGTTTAGTTGGAAAGCTCCTGATGCAGATCTCAGTCATCTGCAGAGGCTTGAAAGACGGGTTTACAGCGAGGTGAGGCTCATAGTGCTCTAGCAATTTGCATCACACAGCAAAGCCAAGTTGAACAAATTAAGTTAGAGATGGCTGGCTTTCCCTAATGTCACGCTAGCCATCTTCTATCTTCTTTGTGCAAAACAGCTTGCAACAGAAGTTGGTTGACTTGGGTACAATGCCAAAGGGCCGCTGTCTCTCTGAGAGGAGACAGAATATTTTGCATGGCAAACACAACCCGACAGCCACGGTGATGTGCAGATCTCTTTTCCTGAGCTTGTGCTGTCTGGCTAGCAATTAGTCAAGTCCTGGTTTCCATATCCTTCTGGAGCCAAGAGAGTCCCATCACTTCTGACCATCTTGGCCAAACAACTTTTCCGTGTCTGGTGTTTTGTCTAGGATCTCTATACTGAAACCTTGTTACTGCTGTGCTTTGTGTCTGTTGCTTCCTATTTGGGGAGACAATGAGCAGGACTGGTATTAGATGTTATTACAGCTCTAAAGCAGGCCAACTGCTTTGTGTTTGGCATTACTTTTATTCCTAGCCATTCTGTATGATACTGTAGCTGATCAAAGAATATTGGCTAGTTCTTATGAACCTGTAAACTCCTTTTCCCCTTCTGCAACACACATTCAATAATATTCCCTGTTTGCTTGCACTACTGACCATCCGGCAGTCTAGGGACCAGATAAAATTTTTGCATAGACTGCACAAAGCCCTTGAGCTGCCAGTTGGCTACCTCCCTCGTAAAAGTTCAAACCCTGTAGGAAACCACTAGAGAGGTGGAAAAACCCCACCGCCCAACCACACAGGACAGCAGAATCAGAACTAAAGCCGCAAGAGGGATCCAGCTGAACGGCAAGTCCTTCCCCAAATTTGATTTCTTCCAGGAAATAGTAAGGTCCTCTGAGCAGGGTAGACAAATGAGGCATAGAGCTGATCTGATTTTTCCAAACAAGGATGGGAAAGCTAGAAAGCATGTGCTAAATAGTCTCAAAATAGGTCCTGAACGACTGGCTGCAGTGAAAGGTAAGAAAACAGCACCCTGTCTATCCCAGTCACTTCCAATTCAACAAAATGCCTGGCCACGTAGAGCACCAGCCCTGGTTTTTACTGCCACGTTACACAAGATGATCTTTCTTGGCACACAAGTAGATGAGCTGTGGATAAGTGTGAGATATAAACAGTGGGACAGTTTGTTTGCATGCCATGCAAAAACATTTCTTCTCCCACCCTAGGCATCATTACCCTTCATACTGCTGAAACCCACTTCCCTTGTTGCAAGGGCACAGGTGAAGGGGGGACGTGTTAGTATGCAAAAAATGCTGCAAGTGAGAGATTTGCCTTGTTTTCCCTGAGAAGCAGGCACCTGGAGCAACCTCCCCCCAGCTGGACCCAGCTCTGCCAGGCCGGGGTAACCCGGGGGTCTGGTGGCGCTGTCTCGGGGGAACACGATATCGCTGGCAGCAGGGAGGATTCCCTGAGAAACGGAGAGCGGCTGCAAGCTGCCCCCCTGTCCCTCGGAGGAGGACAGGGCACTTTGGGGGGTCCTCTGCCCTCCGGCACGGAGCAGCATGCCTGCTGCAGGGACCTGCGCTGCCAGAAACAACTTGCAGTAGGCTCAGGCACAAGCAGTGCTGCCCGCCGGGGAGAGGATGAGAGAGAAGGAGTCACAGATGGGGGACATTAGCCGCATGGCTTAATACTCTGCGGGGAAGTGCTCCGGTGCGGGGGTGAGAGGAGGCTGGAAACATGTACGGACTAGAGAACAAAATCCTTGCAGCGTGCTTCTGCCACTGCTCTGCCCTTCTCCTCTCTTTAAAATCCTCTCTGCTGGGCAAAAGTGGATAAAATTTAACGCCATTGGCGTGTTTATGTTGCAGTAAATGGCAGGGAAATGTGTTATCCCACAGTGGGAGAGCAGGTGTGGGAATGGCGTTTGCTTGTGTGATTGGAAAAATAAATTGCTATTTTGCATTCATTGCAAAACGGGTGGCTGAAGAGGAGCCAGACGAGAGTGACAGTGATTCTCGGGGACCGTGCTGGCGTCCCAAGGAACCCGTTCTGGTTCAGGAATTAAAGACGATTTTAGCCTGCACGTTTTTCACTCTTTGAATGTCTTTTAAGAATTCCCACATCAACATCCCTCTAGGCGACTGCTTAAGGATGGCAGGGCAGAGGGGACACTGATTTTGTCCTGAGAGCACCCCTATCGCAAAGGGGGAAAAAGGCATTGTCTTTTTGACAGAATGGGAAAACGTCCCCTACGGTGGGAGTATTCTCAGTACAAAGCAGATTTTTTTAACATCTCTGGCTAAATGCCGCTCATGTATGATGATTTATAGGGCAGAGTCTTCCTGCTGGGAAGCCATGCAGTGCTGGAACCTAGTAATTAGTTTAATGTTCAGAGCTTGATGCTGAACGGTGGGCGCTAAAACCCACTCTACAATTAATGGAGCAGATTTATCAGTGCATCGTATGATGAAGGACCAAGTCTGTGGGTTACTGTCATCTGCCCCCGAGAAATAACCTTGTTTCATTTTATGGTCCTCTTTTACTTGGTGATCTGTGATAAAAGTATCTACTTAGAGGACAAGGTGGACAGAAAAGATCTTTCCTCCCATAATCCCACTAGGTTTCAGCTCCCTGTGGCATGTTGAAAAGCCTCTTTTCTTCTCTATAACACATATGTCCCTGGGTGTCGGGGCAGGGATTTCTTACCGCTCATCACTAAAATAGCTACGGTGGTTGGTCGACTTGCTGTCCATAGCTCAGTCTTTCTACCTGACAGTGTATGTTGAAACTACAACTGACATTGATGGTGTGAGACCAGGTAGCACAGATGTCAAAGAATAACGCATTTTTCACGTGGTGGCAGAACTGAAAAATCAGGTGGTGTGAAAAATCAGCTGGGATCAAACGTAGCTTCCTCTGCATTCTTCAGTGGACCTAAAGACCTCTGAAAATTTTCATTTCACGTCCAGCCAAAGCACTTTCCTTCATCCCTGCCAAAATATTTTGTTTTGAGTTGGTTTATATTATAAAAAGTATTATTTTAGATGTAGGTCAATTTTCAAACAAAAATTCTGTTTCCAAATGACAAGTTGGAAAAATTAATGAAAACAAAACACTTTGGCCTTTCAGGAATGAAAAATCATTTTGAAAGAGTTTCCAAATTTTCAAATAATTTTTCTCTTGGCCATGACTACTTGCAGGTTTTGACTTGATTTTACAAATGTTTGGGGTTTCTTCTAGACTATATTTTTTCAGCAGATTTACTATTCCTCAAATGTTTCTGTCCAGGTCTAGTAATAAACATGATAGGAGCTTGCAACTTGCTTTATCAGGAATCCTTTGTTCATGGCTTATTTATAGCTTTAATTGGGATTCTCACCACCTGAATTCTTCCGTTTCTCAGCCCTGTACTCCTTCATTAAAAGTCTTTCAAAATGATCACTGCTGCATGCAGACGGAAGGGCTTTTACTTATGTTGGACTTGAGCTTTACAAGTGGGGTATCCCTACGTACCCCAGGAAATGGCGCAAAAGATGGCCTCGGAAATCCTGCAAGGTTGCACATACCCACAGGGGACCGTGTTGGAAAATGCTGCCCTTAAAGCTGTTCAGGTGTCTGCATGCCCACAGAGTCAATCACAACGAAACAACCCCTTCTTCCTTAGCCTCTGGAGAGCAGCAGGAGCAGGATACATGTACTCAGCCTAAGAGGGCATCTGGGCACCATGGTTTAATAGCTGTTCCAGCAGCTGGCTAAATATTAACTATCAGGGCGTCAGCTCGGACCATGAGGGCACTGTGGGAACTGGGGAGTCTGTTCTGCAAACCTGTTTCCCTTGCTTGTTTAAAGAAGAAGTCTTCCGAGAAGAGGGACCCCCAGAAAAATGGTAATGCTTTGCTTTACGAACCTTTCCCTATCAAACATAATATTTTCTGAGGAACTACTGCAAAGAGTGAAGATGAAATTGTGCAGATATGCAGTCATTTTTGGATTTTCACTGGAGGCAGCTCGCAATGCAGATAACCAAGAGAGCTGGCTGCGGAAAGCATTTACTTACTGCCTTCGACTACCTTGGTTTGATAATTTTCTGGTGTTTGGTCCCCAAGCGCATACAAGCAGTGTATGGAGCCACAGGGTGATCCCGGAGGTCCCTGCAGCCTCCAGAGACGTTGTGCTAACACAGCGAAGGGGATGGGATGAAATGAGACGTGATTAATTGATTGGCTGGTGCGCAAAGTTTCGCGCGTGACTTATTATCGCTACGATCTTTGTTTCGCTTCCCTCCCTCTTAATTTCCAGCTGTCTGCGCACCCTCCTCTGCAGGGAGGACCGGGCTTTCTAAGCTGTGGGGGAGGAAGTGCATTTTAATGAGGCCCTGGTGGGCTTGGAGGTGGCACTGGGGGGGCCGGGGATACGGGCTGAGAAGTGGCTGCTCGAGGTGTCTGGGACTGCCTCGAAGGAGCCCCGGAATTTAGAGCCGACAAAAGACAGACTTGCAGCTAAATCCCTCCTGGGCCCTGGTACTGCTGGAAAAATCAAGACTCCGGTGCTGGCAAGAGGCTCGGAAGAGCTCTTCCTTTGGCCACCAGGGATTATAGAGACCAGCCCACGGTGGGCTCCTCCGTAACAGACCTAAGGCACTTCACACACTGGCATTTGCTTATATATTGTTTTACATTGCTGCAGAGAAAAATTGTCCTACGGTTTCCGTACAGTAGAAGCAAGAAAGTTCCCCGACCCTTTGGCGGGTGGAGGAGGAAGAGCAAGAAGAGGCAAAGCTGGGGAGGAGGGAAGCCTGGTGGGTTTGGGGCAACCTGTTTGCAGTCAGGTCTGCCTCATCTCTGACAGCTCTGCTGGGCGCGCGGCTTGGCTTCCCTTTCCGGTGTGAAGTTAGCCTTGGGACCCGACACGCTCGCGAGAGCCACGTGGCCGACACCAATTCCCGAGCTGCTGAGCGTCTGCTCTGCGGGAGCCGCTCCCGGAGCTCTCGGAGCTGCAGGCGAGGCTGCGGCACAGCCTCAGCAGTGCCGGTGTCGGCCGCACACCCGGCCGCGTGCTTCTGCTCCCCCCGCCGAGGCACCGCTGTCCCTTTAACTGCAGCCTTCGTCTTTGCCATCTCGTTAGGGTTGCTCCCGACTTCCCGTTCCCCGTTGTTTCAGCGGTCTTAATTGTAAGTGTCTTAAGTGACAGAACATCCTCTGCTTCCCGGGGAGAAGCTGCCCAGCTGAACGGGCGCCAGGCTGAGAAGTATCAGCGAAAGGCCATTTTGGGGAATCTGGGTGAACATTTCCAGGCGAGTCCCTTCTCCGGGCTGCTAACAAGAACTTTCTTTTATTAACTGCTCTTTGCGGAGGCAGTGGATAAATGGGACTTCAGGTACAGCATTAGATGACAGGATAGTCCGTAAAATAAGACGCTGGCAGAGAAGTATCTTTATAACAGCTTAGGAAGCATAGGCAGAAATAGGCTGGGGGCCCTGAAGAAATCTTTGATGCTTCTCTCTGTATTTATTATTTATTCTTCTGGCACAAATATAGCATCAAAGAATGTCAAACACAGAAAGCCCATAACGTGCTGTAGCTGGATTAGTCCTACAGCTCTGTAACCATGGCATCATGCAGTATTGACAAGAAACTCGGCAACAGCGGAAAAAAAGAGCCCGGCGTTTATGACACTTGCATGGATGAGGCAGATTTCCTCGCTTCGGGGAGGATGCCCCAGAAGGGATAAGCAAATCTGTGAGCATCTTGATAGCCTAGGCATATGGGAGTCTCAGCAGCGATGGAGAACGGCATGAAACAGCAAAATTGCTCTCTTGTGAGTAATCCTACATGATACATATGGAGAATATAGGCTGGGTCTCCTTAAAACGGTTCGCTGCCATCGCGCAGTGTCCCAGGCTCCGCGGAAAAGCAGTGCGTGTGGCACCGGGGTGTAGCCAGCAAGGGAAAGAGCTGCAGCATCTCAAGCACCGGGGCCGAAGCTCTCTGTGGGTGTTACCTGGTAATGTTCACCTCCGCGGGTGTCATCCTGCCAGTCCGTGACCTCTTTCTCGCAGGGCCATCCTATTTCAGTGCTTCTCGTCCTTTCTCTCTAACGCTGCCCTGTGTTCGCGGGAGTCTTGCTGGGTCTGCAGGTCGCTCAGCTGCTGCAGCTGGACGGCTTCTCTCCAAGCCGTGCGGAGCAGAGGACAGCGCTGACATGAGTAACAGGGCACAGGCTTAATACTGCACTGATATATTTTTTTGAGAATAATGTATGTTTATTTTTCTCTGGAATGCTTTTGCTGCCTTGGAAATAGTTCAAGCACCAGCAGAGGATTAGGGAGCTTCTTTTAATCATCTTTTGTTTTGCTTTTTTTTACATCTTTGCAAAGGAAAGTGTAAATGGCTACTTGAAAACGTTCTCCCTTGAGGAATCTGGATTTGGCAGTATTGTTCAGAGCGGCGCCTCTGGATAATCCCCAAAGAACGGTGGCTGTGACGGGGGCTAAGGGCTGCCACTGTTGGGTCCTGTGCAAGGAACCCATCGGTGACTGGAGCTGCCTCTGGCTGAAGTCTCCTTCCTGGTGATTCTTCTGCCTGAGCCCTGCCTGCTCGTCACTCTTTGCTGGCCATTTCTTCGCGTGCCTTTTCCAGCTCTGTGCACCCAGCTGAGTGCATGGCCGCGCTGGCCCTGGCTGCACCCGAGTCCCCCGGTTTGGAGCAGGCACCCTCGAAACGCAGGCTACGGACATAGCGCTGTGCTCCTGGAGAGCTGACAGCAGCAGATCTGGTGATGGCAGTAATAGTCCGACCTCTTCTTCCCGAAGGTCCCGCAGTGCTTCCTCACCAAAGGGGTCGGCGCCTCCCCTGCCACCCGGGCACCCCGAGCCCGGGGGAGCTGAGGGGCTTACATTGCTCCCATCTCCCCTGAGCTAGTGTGGGGCAACACTGCAAAGCCAAGCGTTTATGGGGTTCCAGGTCTCTCTGGATTCCCTAAAAACCCACCTTGCCTGGCCGCGTGCCTGTCTGCCTGCCTGCCTGCCTGCCTGCGTGCCTGCCTGCCGTACGCACCTCTGCGGCATCTCAGTTTCTCGCCCCGTGGCACGGAGCAGAATTGCCAATAAAAACTCGGAGCGGAGACCTTCGGAGCTGCCTAATGGATGTGGAAATCCAATTTGCTTTCAAATGAGCAGATTGGGCCTACGACCCCTGCGTAACTCGCAGCGGCGGTGTGGGTGTTATCTAACGGCAGTGCTCCTCCGCGGCATACCTCCTGCCTGCTGCCTGTGGTACCCAGCTGCCTCCGCAGCCCGCCGCCATCCCCTTGGGTGTTGCGGCAGCGTCGGGGAGAGGAAGACCCCTGCGGCCCTGCTCCTCTGGCGCGTGGAAGCCAGCAGAGCCCTGCCGTCCAGTGCGGCGCCGGTGCTGCCTCGCCAGCGCTACCGCGTCGCAGCTTCCCTGTGCTCCGCAGCCATCCCCAGCCCGCGGGAACGCCCGTGCACGCGTAGCGCTCTCCGGAGGTGCCAATTCTCTCGCGGGCCTTCTGCCCGTGGTGCATTGGGAGAAGTATCCCCAGCGGCGTGAGCGATGCCCGTGAGACGCTCGCCTTCCCTCCACCTCGCAGGGCTACTTCCTCCGCTGGCGACAGGCCGGCTGCATCTTTGTGCGGTTAATAAAAATAACCTAAAAGTACTCGGGAGCAGCCACAGCAGTGCCAGGGACTCCAAACATCTAAGGGGCTTGGTTTCCAAGGCAACACCTTGTCTCCTAGCTGCAAAAGGCCGCGGGAATGAAGGCAGCCTATGGAAAACGAATAGCTCAGTGACAACAACAACAACGGAAAAATCTGCCAGGCAGCATATCAGGAAGGGAGGGCAGGAAGGGGTGTTCTTTGGGGGGCCGGGAAAGAGTAACGGCGATCAAGCCAAGCCTAGTGGCACGGAGCACGCCGAGGGACGGGGCGCAATTTATCTCATGGGAGGCACGGTCCTGCCGCCATTGAAATGCACAGCGCCGCTTCCATTGGCTTAATGGGAGCAGGGGAGCTTGCACAAATCGGCTCTTCTGTTCTTTCCCCTCTTTCAAGCTGCAGTGTTTGAAGATTCGAGCTAGTTAAAAACAATCCATTGTGCAGGGCAGAGCTTTCCTGGGTCCCAGGAGCTTTTCAGCTAGGACTGCAACGTGCTATCGATTTTAACTGCTCCAGGTTCCCACTGACGGGAACCGTCTCCTTCCCTTCCGACTGCGGGGCGACTAGATGGGAGGCGCCCTTCTTCTTCATGGGAAGATCCCTCAAGCTCTTCCCATTAAAAAAGAAACATGCTTTCCCCCGTTTTTTAGGCTTCCAGAGCGGTGTGGAACGTTAACCTGAATATTTGCAGGAAATCCAAGCTACAGAATTAGCCATGTTTGATTGTGCTGAAGCTGAAACTGGGTTGGACTGTGGCTAACAGGGTTTAACCTTCACTGCACCTGAAAGGATGGGTTTACCGTGACAGCCTCTCCCCGCTGTGCCCCATTCGGGACAGCCGTGGCCCCGTCTCACAGCATCCTCCCTTGGGGAGGGCAGGCCGGCAGGGCTGTGGCTGCACCGTGATGCTATTTAATGTGCACATCGCCCTTACGTAAGCGACTGCAGCAGCAAAATGCACCTGAGATCGTTTATGGGATTTCTATCAGGCTGGGAACAGAGAGGCTAGTAGCAGTGTGAGCAGTGAATATCGCCTGTGGATGCCCTGCTCTTGCTTTTCCTTTCCCTCGTGTCTCATGGGAACTCCTAAAAGCTTAGGAGTGTGAATGCAAAGTGAGCTGTCAGGTTTCTTCCTCCATGTCCCAAGAGGTGGTGTTTGGGCCCTGGGAAGGTGGCAGACTGCGGGTCAGGCTGGGCGATGCGTTAGAGCTCCTCCAGGGTTGGCTCCTCAGCAGCACGAGCAAAGCTGAGTTTTGCCATGCCAGGAACGGAGCAGGTCACTCCCGGCAAACGAAGCGGAGGAGAAGGAGGGAGCAGTGCTGGGTCTGAGGGTCACGGAGGCTTGGGCTTTTCCCTAAAGCGGCCAGGAGGAGCGGAGGACAACTAGGTTGGTGCAGACAGGGTCACCACGCTGGTAGTGGTCACTACCCTGCACGCCTTGCCTGTAGCTAGCCTCAGTTTTGAGGGTGGTGGCACCAGACAAGCAGCCCTGGGGCCATGGCCTTTCCCCCCTCTGCCTATTTTGCCTCCGCTCAGAGTCAGCCTGGATCTCACTTCCAGCATGGCATGAGCAGGATGAGAGATCTCCCTCCTGCCCCTCTGATCTCCTTCATTTCCATTAGCCGGCAGTCTGCACACAAATTCCCCTCTACAGCAAACTCTCTCTCTCTCCCCTTTTCCTCAGAGACTCTTTCTGATGATGAACAACTTGGCCATTGATGTCCTGCCTGATGCTGAAACATTTTATTTAACTAATGTCTTTCCTTTGTACCTTCCCTCAATCAATACCTTGTGAGCAAAAGGAAGAGCTGCTGGCTCAGCCCAACATCGGAAATGGTCCCCTCACCCTGGCTTCTGCGCCCTCCCCGGTGGCCAGAGTAAATCTATCTGTGTGGATGGATGACTGCTATTTATTATTCATCTTGGTACGCTACGCAGAGCTCTATCCGGGCAAGCTCTGAGATAAAAGAGGCTTGCTTCTCACTCCCTCTCCTCAAAATGGTTTTAATTTAACTTAACTCCAGGGAATTCCTCTGAAATTCCCTCAGCAGAGCGAGATTGGAATTTGGCCCTTGTTTCCTAGCCCTGGGCGCTGAGATCAAGGGCTGCCTTTGCATCCAGCCATGCAAAATCTCTCTGGAAAAGGACAGCGGGCCTGGAGGTAGGAGTGAACGCCTGGCCCCTCGGAGTGCTCTGTGCCGGCGATGCTTCCTCCAAGGCAACGCTCGAGCCGCTGAACAGACCAAATGCAGCCGTCTCAAGCCGCAAGCCAATGCCCGCAATCCAGAAACAAAGAGCGAGGGCCACGGAGGCTGTTTTCACCACATTTTCCCCTCACAGAGCCCAAGCCCAACTCAGCATTCGATGGGCAGAGCTAGGTTGGTCAGCCAGTCCCACTTACTTGTGGGAACGCGCTGCCGGGGCAAAACAGGCAGCTGATTTGTGGTCGCTTCTGCCCTCTTTTCCACAGTTCTTCTTACAAGTGCCAACTGAATGTATTGTACACTTCATAATTTTCTGCCCTAAACTCCTTTGCAGCATTTCACTGCCACAACTATAACTTTCATCACGAAGTGGCTGCATTTCACTTCTCTACAGAATCATTCCTGCAGACCAGGTCTAGTTTTCACTTGCAAATACTCTTGGACCACTTAAAGCCACACAGCCCCACTTAAATGTGACATAGTTTATGGTGCCCTTTGGACAGCTGGACCTCAAAATAGCTCATAATATTAACCCATGGGTTGGGATTTTCCAAAGCATTTGGTATGGCCCTAACCTGATTCACACTGGGCTCAAGTAGAGGCTGTTATCAAGAGAACAGTGAGTGTTTCTGCAAATCCCATTGCTTGGACGTAACAATAGAGAAAGTAGACTTTTCAGGATAAATTTCTACTGGCTTCTTAAAAATTTTCATCTAGTCTTCTTTTAAAATATGTCTGTTTATGTCATTAATGGCATCTGCGTGGGCCGTCTCGCTATTATCTGTGAATGAATACAGGGTGGTCAGAGCTAAAATACAGCCCGCTACTTGACCAGCTGCCTGTTCAGAG
Source organism: Apteryx mantelli (assembly GCF_036417845.1). Classification (NCBI taxonomy): domain Eukaryota; kingdom Metazoa; phylum Chordata; class Aves; order Apterygiformes; family Apterygidae; genus Apteryx; species Apteryx mantelli. The sequence goes on along the minus strand of NC_089987.1, from coordinate 21,985,746 downwards.
CATTTGCTGGCTGGCTTCTCATATTGTATTAGTTTTTCAAGAGCCATCAAACAGGAGAAAATGCAGCTGTTGCCTTTGGACCTAACACGATCAGGTGCTGCGCATCTGTTAAACAGTGCAAGGCACTCCAGTCCCGTCTTGAGAAGCTCTCTGAACATCAGGCCTTTAATTTGCTGTGCTCTACTTATGCT